>NC_133379.1:35797727-35859974 GCF_049309525.1 Garra rufa
AGTTCAGGAAAGTGGTTGCTTCATTTAGTTTTTTTATTAAATTAATTTAGAAAAATGTTTAGAGCATTTTATTGTTCGTTCAATATAAGTTTTTTTTTTTTAAGCAACAACCAAGCAGCCAGCGACAGACAGTGAGTTGATCATAGCCTGTGTTTGATCAGTTTTGCCTTCTCAAATCATCACGACTTGCCTACAATAAAATCTATAGGCCTAAAAGGGTTCAAGTATAAAACAATGTTAATTTCAACAATAAACTAATATAAAAGTGTTTATATTCACCGCCTGTGTTTTATCCTATTGGTAATTATTGTAAAATAAAGGCTAAAACGCTTGTGTTTTCTGAGTCAGTGTCGCAAGGATGAAGTTGCCAATCGCCATTTCCTCTTTGGACGCTTTTAGAGAGAAATTAATCTTTACAGACTACATAATGAAATAGTTTTTGTTTTTGATTTGTTCTATTTCGTTAAGTAATAATTTAAAGCTTTCTATAAATACATGTATCTTGTCTGTGAATTATGTATTCGCTGAGTTTTGCTGAGAATAACTCCTATTGAGATGACATGAGGGGTCATGTTTGTTTTCAACGTTTCAAGCACCATTTGCAACGTTTTGTTGATATTGTGAGTGCACACAAATAAAAGTAGACCCTTTACAGTTTCGAATAATGTATTACTCGTACCTTTATGAGCAAAAATAACGGAATATTTTAAATTGTTTCCACTGCAAAAATGCAAGTGATTGTGCTGGCGCCTCCATGTCCTGCAAAGAGGCTCTCCGTACAAACGATTGCATTTGTGCCTAATAGCGCACATTTATATTATTTTAACGTTGAAATTAACATTGTTTTATACTTTAACTCTTTTAGGCCTAGATCTATATTTATTTTAGGCAAGTCGTGATTATCTGAGAAGGCAAAATTGATCAAACACAATATGATCAACTCATTCTCTGCCGCTTGCCGCTTGGTCGTTACTTTAAAAATCAAAAACTTATATTTAACGAACGAAAAAATGCTCCAAACGTTTTTTCTAAATTAACTTAATAAAAACGAAACGAAATATAATCACTTTGCGTTACATACAAAACTAGACTATTTTAATAGCTGAAACAATACACAGTTTCGTGAGAAGAGGGGAAAAAGACGTCGGGTTTGGGTCGGATTGGGGCCCATTACTGAATTCTGATAAACTCGGGCCAGCATCTAGGGCTAGGGCCTGGATTTGTAATTATTATAATTATTATAGACTAAATAAATGGGTGCACTTAAGACAGTAAACTGTTTATTATAATGAATGCTTTATTTTTAAATAACCTTTTACAGCTTTAGAAATGTGTTATACTATTCATTCTGAACACGTAGACTAATCTTGGCGATTTTATTATAAGCTTTTCACCCAGAGTTAGATGCATGCTTCACTGTTAGGCTAATGTTATTATTAAATAAGCAAATCCCAAACCCTTGGGAACTGATTGCGAAAGCGTGCGCACTGTTTATGAATTTGTGGGTAGGGATTCAAAATCCGAAGGCACGGTTTACAAAATCTGAGCGCACAGATTGGAAATTCGCGGGTACGGTTTGTTATTCCGTGGGCACGATTTATTAAACCGAGGGAACAGTTTAAGAATTCGTGAATACGGTTTATAAACTCAGGGGACAATTTGCAAAACCTTCGCCACGGATTGATTATTTTTCTCCTGCAGGTGACGCTGCGGGCTCCGTATGTTTACGCCCGTCTCAAGTGAAAGTGGCAGCAGAGAGCTTCCGGTGTACTAAAACGCGCTTTGTTCAAAAAAACTTTAATTTTTCGATTTGGTTTTGTTGACTTTTTAATATCTGCATTTGAACGACGTGTAATGAAAACAAAATTGAAAATATGAATGAAATTCGTTTTTGTGTTCCCGAGAAAATGTAAATATTGCATAAACCAATCATTTATTCGTTTGTTTGTTTTGAAAACAAAAACGAGAAAACCAATTATACGTAGGTACCCGGTCCTTGAACACAACTGAATTTTCAAATTGCAGATTTTCTAATAGACGTGTTTTTAAACAGCAGATTTTTGTTCTGATTTCTAAGACTTCAAATATTCCGTTTTTAAAAATTAACACTTCAGGTTTTCAAGATAAAAAAAAAAATTTGGAATATCAAATTCAGTGTTCCAAATTCAAAGCGCAGAAATTCAGATCGTACAGAAAGAAGGTCAAAGGTTATGCAGAGCGTAGAGTAGATGATCTACGAAAAGTCGAACGAAGCATTTACTGTGACCGAGAGGGGGCATGTTTGGTCAAAGACTATAAGGATCGCTCATGTGTCGTCATCATGACGTATTCTCAGTGGGGAACGCAAAGCATTTTGGGAATCCGCGGCACAAACATTAGGCGCCAGACTTGATTGCATGGAGGGAAGAGTTCAAGATGCCGTCTACCTGCTGTGTTATATACTGCAATAGTCGTTCTCACGATAGAAGTGGATTAAAGCTTAAGAACGGAATATCCTTTTATCGTTTTCCAGCGTGGAAAAATAATTGTACAAGCCATGTTTTAGAGGTGACAAAAATGCGACGAATGGCATGGATAACCGCAGTAAGGAGACCCAATTTGTTTCTGTGATCAAAGCTGAATTTTCAGCATCATTACTCCAGTCTTCAGTGTTTGATCCTTAAGAAATCACTCTAATATGACGATCTGATGATCAAGAAACATTTATGATTATCAGTGTTGAAATGAACATCTTTGATGAATAGAAAGTTCAAAAGAACGTCCTTTATTTTAAATCTAAAGCTTTGTAACATTAAACACTACTGGTCAAAAGTTTGGGGTCAGTAAGAATTTTATTTTATTTTTTGGGGAAAGAAATAAAATAAATCAATATTTTTATTCATCAAGTTAAACTGATTAAAAGTTACAGTAAAGACATTTATAATGTTAGAAAATATTCTATTTTAAATGAATGCTGTTCTTTTGAACTTTCTATTCATCAAAGAATTTTAAGAAAATTTTGTACACAACAGTTTTCAACATTTATAATCATAAATGTTTCTTGAGCATCAAATCGTCATATTAAACTGATTTCTGAAAGATCATGTGACACTGAAGACTGGAGTAATGATGCTGAAAATTCAGCTTTGATCAAGAAATAAATTAAACTTTACTATATATTCACATAGAAAACAGCCGTTTTAAATTGGAATAATATTTCACAATATTACTGTTTTTTAAATTGTTTTTATCAAATAAATGCAGCCTTGGTGAGCAGAAGATACTTCTTTTAAAAACATTAAAGACTTTGCTGGATAAAATTGTGGTTGTGTGCTGTGCTTTGACCAATATGTGTCCAAGTATTGTTGTGAAGCCATCGTGTTAGAATTATACACCATGCTCACATCTAATATGTAAAAAAAAAAATTGTTTTCCAAAAGATTTTGTAATGTCTCTTCTCACACGTAACGTTAATGATTTTTAGCCATCTCTGTAAATAAAATACACAAAGACTGAATGAAATTCTGTCTCAATTACAAACTCAATTACATAACTTGAATAGTAGTAACAACCAACTTAATTTCAGTTTCTTTACATATTTAACATGTTAATACATTTAGATCAAAACATTTACATTATAAAGAATCCATAGAAAAGAACTGGAAATGTATGAGGGTAGGTTGTGGGTGATAAGTTACAGACATGTGCAAGCATCGCACTGCCATGACTCTTCTCTGGCTGGTGCGCTGCTGAGTCCCACGCAACCTAAATGGAACCACTAATAAGGACAGTTCTGATTATCGCAACTTCGTGTGTGTATGCACTAACACTTAATATCATATAGTTGTATATATATATGGGTGCTGGAAGTTGGGCAACAGTTTGACGTCCCTTGACCAGTCGCTCTGCTCGTAAGGATCCAGTCCTTTGATTCCCTTTATTTTCTCGTCATATCTCGTTTTTGCATAAGGATTTAGTTTTAGGCGGTATGGTCCGACAATGTTTTCTTTAGCTCGCTGCATTTTATAGGATTATATTCTGTTTTCACGTTAATTTTTCATTATTTTCATGCCAGATTACTAGCCTGCTATGCCAGCCGGGCCAAACATACCCATAATTCTTTGCGTTCTGAAGAGGTTGCCGCCCATTTGATCACATGTCTGAGCGATCTCTATAGAATACCCAAGACATGTCACTCAAATGTTTTGAATGGGGAAAAATGCAACGTTCATTATGGCCGCGAAGCCCCGCCTTCTTAGTGAATCGTTGATTAGTAAAGTCCGTAGTAAAATAAGCGTTTTTGGAGCACAATGAACCATATTTATGAGGCAGTTCTTGTTGGATTTCTTTGAAGATTTAAAATATGAAATTTAATCGTAAGCTTGGTGAACAGTTTTGGAGAATTTGATGTTTCCCCATTCAAACAGATAGGAGCTGCACTTGCCTGCCCGAGAGGGTACGTGGGTACGTGATAATATGTCGTGGGAAAGTCATATTAACTCGTGGGAGCGTGATAATACGCCATGGCCACAAGATATTATCTCGTGGGAACGTCATATTAACTCGTGGGAGTATGATATGTCATGGCAACAAGATCATTTTGTGGAGATAATGACATGCAGGAATCGCCGCGCGGCTGCCGCCTTCTCTTGTAGTGGAAGCGTTTTGTGCAGTTGAGGTGGTGTTCGCGACGCGGTCGCAGTGCGGACGCTGCCGCTCACAAATAAAAAATGATCTTTGGTTGCGCCTGCTGCGAAGCACCGTGTTCGTGGAAGCGGCAGGATTTTGGGTGCAAGAACACCACTTGCGCATCGCCACCGTGCCGCATCCATTGAAAATGAACTAGACACTCGCAAATGCCGCATCCCGTGTGAAAAGGCCTGAAGTGATTTGTGCTGTTTTGGGAAAGACATTGCTATAGTTGCAAACAACAAGATCACATTTGATTTCATTAAAAGTAAACAAAACATAACAGAGATGTATTATATGTGTTCTTCTATTTATAATCCCTATTCATGGGACTATGTCTTCATGTCAGGCACATCTCTGTAAATTTTCTTTGATTGATCATACTAGGAGAATTCCATTACATGATCGTCGTTTTCAACACTACTGACAAATGTTCTATTTGCTGTTAAAAATCTGGTTAAAGGACATAACATTTTTATCTCTGGCGGCGCCTGACGCAATTGGCTCCATCACTCTCTCCTGGATGCTGCACACTGGTGATGGTTGAGGAGAGATCCCCCATATGATTGTAAAGCGCTTTGGGTGTATGGCAATACACAATTAAAGCGCTATATAAATGTATCATTCATTCATTCATTCATTCATTCAAAGAGACATAAGTGGCAGTATTTTGGGTGCAGGAGCACCGCTTGCCCTTTAACGGATCGTTTCTTTATATTTCATATTTGTATATTATTATTATTATTAAACAGTAGGCTAATACAATATGCCTAATTTTATAATAATTATATTAACTGGTTAGGGCTATATTTATGGGCTATATTTATTGTGTTATATGCTTATTTCCCTTTCAGTTCGTGTAGTGCTTTAATTAACTCTCTGTATAATTATGCTAGTATTATTAATATGCTAAAATATTTTGCAAATACTGTAAACGCCTGACAATTATGCCTATTAAGTTTTTACTTTTTTATGTATTTACCCCAGTTTGTGACGATAAATGAGCATGTTTGTGTTCAGTGTGTTTAAACTGAAACTGCGTTAATGATTTATTCCTTATAAATAAAATGTAATAGTTTATCAATAAGCCGAAAGGAAATATATTATATTCACCCTTTAATCTACACTTCCAGTAAAAATTCCTCGTCGGCAAAACTATTCAGATGTTTGTTTGTAGTCTAATTTGCGCGCGTTGGGGAGTCACTCTCCAAACTTCGGGTATTAAAATTGCCTTTGAATGCGCGTGTGCGTTTTGCTTTCAGTTTTGTTTTACACAAAGCCGACTCATAAAGAAGTGCATATAAGCGTATAACTATGTATACACTGCCATTTTGTGGCCATGGCGTATTATCACGTACCCACGAGTTAAAATGTTGTGGCCATGACAAACTAGCCTAAGTGAACCAAACATGCCCCCTCTCGGTCACAGTAAATGCATCGTTTGACTTTCGTAGATCATCTACTCTTCCCTGTGCATAAGATGAACTTCTTTCTTCTTTCTTTACGATCTGAATTTCTGCGCTTTGAATTTTGAACACTGAATTTGATGTTACAATTTTTTTTTTATCTTGAAAACCTGAAGTTGTCATTTTTAAAAACTGAATATTTGAAGTGTTAGAAATCATAACAAAATCTGCTGTTTAAAAACACGTCTATTAGAAAATCTGCGATGTGTTCAATTTCAAATGTTGAATATTCAAGTTTAAAAAAATCGAATTCAGAACTATGTTAAATGCCATATAATATTCAGTTTTGTACAATTCAAATTCAAAAAGTATTGTCATAATATAAGCTCCATATTTCTGTGAATGGATAAAAAACCCAAATAATTAATATAGTCCCAGGCAATTTCAGAAAGTAAACATATGTTTTATGAATGTGAACAGATTGCATGTAATTACATTCTTGTCAAAATATTTAAAGGCAGGGTAGGTGATTTGGTTCAAAACATTTTTTGTTATTTGTTATTAAATTCAGAAGAATTGTGGCAATGTCTCCAAGATGCTTTAAGAGGCCTACCTGCAAAGCTACCTGAAAAGCTATGCACATAAACCTAGGCTGTTTTAAACGCAAAGGATGGTCACACCAAATGTTGATTTAATTTAGTTAGTAGAAGTTAATTGACAAAGAAAATCTATTTATGACATTATTTTTGAAAGCATCCTCATTTTACAGAATTTTTACACAAGTCCCTAAAATGTTTAACAGAACTGTATAGCTTTGCAGGAAAGTTTTTTTAATCATCTTGGAGACATTGCCCCAGTTCGTCTGTCTCAGTTTTTTCTGTTTCTTCATGTGATTCCAGACAGACTGGATAATGATGAGATCAGATCTCTGTGTGGAGCACAGGCTGTTTTCAGACTCCTTGTGCAAACAAGAATCTCACTGGATTTTTACAGTAAATGGCAAAATGCACTACAGCAAAAGATAGAAATAACTGACTTAAAATCCATTTCTTATCTGGGAAAAATACTAATGTCCTAATAAAATTGGCTACCACTGTATATCAGCTGTGGAAGGCGCAGGACCATACAATTTTTGTACAATCATATCTCTGTAGTGTAAATATTACACTATATTCAGTGCGGTTTTGCTGACTGTAATCTAATATATGATGTTTATGGAAAGAGAATTTACATGTTTTGTTTTATTTTTTACATCTTTTGTCTTCACATTTATAAATATTTTAAGTACAGCGATTATGGGGAAGTTACACTTATCAGCATTGCTACAGAAGAATGCATATTATTAAAAGCATTAAAATTGTTGTGTAAAAAATAAAATTTCAAGCTTTAAATGCACAATATGATTTTATACATGCTTTATACATGCTACATGTCATATATATAGCTCATATATATACACACAGTGTACATGCATGCATCGACCAACATAAAAAACAAACATCATTCCAGCCATTTAAACTTGCAAATGAATACAGCTGATTAAACCTAACAGTGCAATATAAAGTATGCATTTATAAACTTTAGTTAATTAAAACACATCATCAATTCACACTTGAATGCAAGCTTGAGTGTACTCGCAGCTTAGGTTAGAAGATTTTGTTTGACTATTTGTATTTGATGGTGTGGTTGTGCTTTTTGTCTTCCTCCACCAGATCAGAGAACGAATCTGCTTTCTGCATTGAGACGAGCCGTAGTAGTAGAGCAGAGGATCTAGAAAAACACTTGCGCTTCCCAAACACACAGCCATCAGGTAGTATTTCCCCTCCTCACTGCTGCCTCCGGTGGCTAAACGAACACAGTGGTACAACAAGATGCCATTTGTTGGTGCAAAGCACACCACAAACTCCATCAGCACAGCTATAGCCATAATCACTGCTCTCCTTCGCTTGTCTGACGATGAGGTTGCTAAGTGATTAGACTTGGTAGTGAGCACATATATGATAGTAGAGTAACTCACTAAGGTGACCACCAGAGGCAAGAAGAAGTAGAGGCAGGAGAGGATGGAGAACAGGTATGCATACAGCTGTGTGTGATACAGCACGTCGTGGCAGGTGACGCCAACATCCTTTATCTTGAATGTTTGTGTTATAGAAAGTAGTGGCACAGTACCAGTGAACGCCAACAGCCAGACTAGCACACATACGCATGTGGCTTTCTTTGTGCTCCTCCAGGTCAGAGAGGCGATGGGAAACACCACGGCCAGCAGTCTGTCCACACTCATGCTCATCATCAGCAGTATGGAGCAGTACATGTAGCAGTAGTAAGCTGCACTGAGCACACGACACGCCGCCTCACCGAACACCCAATCTGAAGCGTTCAGGTGGTAGTGGATCTTCAGAGGCAGCAGCAGGGTGAAGAGCAGGTCCACACACGCCAGGTGAGACATGTAGATCACTGCTGGTTTCTTCTCTCGAATCTTACAGGTGAACGTCACCAAGGCCAAAGCATTCAGGGGTAAACTAATGAGGAAGATGATGATGTAGAATGAGGGCATGACGCGTGTGACCATTGGGCCTTTGAGGAAGTCAACAGACTTGTCTGAGATGTTGTACGCATCCTGTGCTTTCTTGTTGCAATTCAGTTCATTCAGATCAGTGCCGTTACATGGCTGGTCTTCGAGAATATGTATAATGATGGGATCTGTAAACAAACATGCCAAAATAAATAAATAAAGAAAAAACAGCAACATTAGCTATGAAACTTCTTAACACCACATGACAAATTTAGATGAACAGATGGCATTTATAAATGGTAAATCTGTTATTCTATACCCTAGGTAAACGGAATCCTGGGTTACCTTGCTTCAAGTTTCACACTGCTCATAGTTGACCCCGTGTTAGCAAATTAATGATGACTAATCGTGTTATATGGTAAGTGCCTGTTTCACACTGTACATTCATTTCATTTAGAGTAAAAAATACTGAATCAATGTTTTCTGGGTGACTTCTAGAGTCATCTGAGATTCCAGAATATTCAAAATATCGCTAAATCCTCTAAATACTAACTGTAATTAATTTCACATGACACGGACAGCGTTTAGATGTTACACATTGTTTTTTGAGGTCTGTGAAATTTACCTGCAAACTTTGGTATGGAAGCGATTATGTATGAGTCTACGGAAAAGTTTTTTACAGGATAGCCTCCAAAATAGTCTCCGGAATTATTTCCATATGGCATCCCAAATGAAAAGGAATCATTTTTTGTTGTCTCATTGGTCTCTGCCGTAACAATGAAGGTGCTTTCAGAACCACCTGCAACCAAACAAACAATACATTTATTTTTGATGACAATACCAGACAAATAAACATGACTCTAACATGTTTGCTATGATGAATGTGGGATTTATATAGCAATTTATTGTGTATTGCTGTAGATCAAAAGCGATCATATAGACAGCCATTTTTTGCTGCCCGGGAAGCAGTGGGTTGTTTTGCTCAAGGGTCTCACCTCAGTCTAACTATTGAAGGTGGAAGAGAGCACTGTACATTCACTCCCCCGCCCACAATTCCTCTCAGTACTTAGACTCGAACCTGTGACCTTTGGGTTTAAAGTATTATGCACTTACCATTGGGCCAAAACTGCCCATTACTCATGCTATATAACACAAACATGGAACTTTGACTTTATTATTAGTGCTGGGCAATGATTAATCGCAATTAATCACATTCAAAATAAAGGTTTTTGTGCACATAATATATGTGTGTATTTGTTATGGATATATACAGTATCAGTACACACACATTCATTGATATTTTAAAGAAAAATAATTTGTTTATATGTTAAATTTATTTATAAATAATATAAATTATACATGTAAATATTTTCTAAATATACACTGTATGTGAGTGTATTTATATATAAGTAAGAAATACAAAGTACACACACACAGGTGCTGGTCATATAATTAGAATATCTTCAGTTGATTTATTATTGATATCAGGACAGTTTAGAGCACTTAATGCTACCTGCTGCTGACCAACTTTATGAAGATGCAGATTTCATTTTCCAATAGGACTTGGACACAGCTACCGGTACCTGAAATATATCAATTCACTTCTTGAATGGAATTAGTAAAATAAATTTACTTTTTGAAGATGTTCTAATTATATGACCAGCACCTGTATATTATAAAAATAAAAACTTTTATTTTGGATGCGATTCATTCTAATTAATCATTTGACCGGCACTATTATTATAAAAAAAATATATATTATGGCACTAAACAACACAGTGGCCCAAAATGCAAAAAAACTGTAATTTATTTCCTTAAATTTAATTTATTCAATTATTTAGTAATTTCATTAATTTCATGCAGATTTAGTTTGATTCTGAGCAAAAACAGAAAACAAACTCCTAAAACATGCAGGGTCATAGAAAGCATTGCTAAGAGTCCAGTGTGACATAAATGCAATAAAGTCTCTATGTGTAAAATGTGATTTCAGAAAGTAGCATCACAGCAACACTTTACATTAATTTGTGGATGTCAGTGCATTGTAAATAATTCATATGAACTTTTAGAATGCATTAAAAGTTGAAATAGCATGCAGTACTTGTTTATAAAAAAAAATGAGGATGAGTAAATTATGAAAGTTGTATTTTCTGGGTGCAGTTTAACCTTGTTGTTCCAAGACCTCACTGAATTTAAATTTCAGTTTGAATTGTTTTAAACTGCACGTATATAAATCTGTGTAAAAAGAGAAATATTGCAGTTTTTCTCTACAATTGTAATATGGCATTTAAAGTTAATATGGTAATTGGAGTACCATAAAAGTACCGCATAAAGATGAAGCCACTTCAGATTAAAGTAAAAAAAAAAAATAATACCATAGCAAATTAAAATAATGCCGTAGTACATGAAAAGATTTAAAATAAAATAAAAAATCTTTCTTTAAGCTATATATCACACAATTGAAACCAGCAATCTACACAAAACAAGCTTACTTACATAATATGATACAGTCAAGATTTCAAGTCATAGTTAAACACCACCAGTTGACTGGTTAAAAGTCATACTTCTGTCATGCACAACTACACTTATGTACTTACCGTTAAAGAAGGCAGTGCATACATGCAGAAGTATAAAGGAAAACAAAATAGTTTTGATCCCCATGAGTACTGATCAGGGGTTACTTTCTAACTGTAGATGAATCTCAATACAGGGCTTCTTCTCTCTCTGAGTGCTCTGTCTCTATTGTGAGAAGAGGCTCAGATTTATATATGGTGACATCACTGGACCCTCCACCTTCCTCTATTCATTGCTACAACCTAGAGTGAATTAGAAATTAAGCTGTAATTGACAGACATCACAGCTCCAAATGAGAAATAGATGAATGATGGCTTATTTGAGTGTTCCAGTATTATTTCATAATACAATGCCTTGATATGCCCAATAACCTGCCTTCATACAGTATTCAGAATTAGCAGCTTATTTGGCTGCCAGGACAATTTTGTAATCTTTGTAGTTTATATGATGCAACACATTTTTTATTAAATTTTGTTGCATGCATGCATCTTCATAAACCCTCTTAGAGCGCCTGATTGTACTCGCAGCTCAGGTTAGAGAATTTTGGACTGTTTATACTTATGAGTTTGTCTTTTGTTGACAAAAAAGAGCAAATTTGCTCAATGCATGTGTTTGGTATGACTATTGTCTCTTCAGGCATACTGCACAAAGCAATGGAGTTGAACACATTGTTTTACTACAAGAAGGTCCGCAAAACATATTACACACAGCATAAGTAATAATTCAGTAACATGCTGTAAACAATAGCATTTATATTAAACGATACACACTGAAAACCATAAGGAAATCAAAAGACAATGAATGGGAAATTAGACAATGCATTTCAGGGTCTTGCAGTCTGAAGCATTGCACTCTTCTGACCACGCACTGATGCATGTGGTTAGGACACAAATCTCCTCAGAGTCCAAGTGATGTTGCCTGTAATGAGCAGATCTTGAAACCTAAGAAAACAATTACAGCTTAACTCACAAATCAACCCATAGTGATTACTCTCTCTTTAGTATGAATACGTTAGCCTTAAGGTTATTTGTAAGCTGGTGTGCTCCAAAAAATTAGCTTATACAAGATATGAGCATTCAGAACATACTGTCTCTCATTTCCATTAATATGGATCAACGATTTTGATGTCATAGCGCTGCACTTCAGCTTCTCATCAAAAGTTCTATCCAATCAAACACTCTCTAGAATCCAACATGTCCCACCCCTACACTATAAGAGATGCTGAAGCTGTGGCTGAGAGATCAGTCATTTGTTCACAGTGTTAGTATTTTCTTGTAATTTTTCTGCTTTCTGCATTGAGATGAGCTGTAGTACAGTAGTTGAGCAGAGGGTCCATAAAAACACTTGAGCTTTTCCAAACACACGGCCAATAGGTAAGCCGCATATGATGAGTCTCCCTTGCGGTGGCCTCCATTAGCTAAATGAACACAGTGGAACAACAGGATGCCACTGGTTGGAGCAAAGCACACCACAAACTCAGTCAGCACATAGCCACAGCTCTCCTTCAGTCAACTGAAGGAGCTCAAGTGTTTTATGGACCCTCTGCTCAACTACTAAAGCTCATCTCAATGCAGAAAAAGCAGATCAATTAGCAGAATTGTAATGGTCTGTTTCTTCATGTCATTTCAAACCGACTGGATGATGATGAGATCAGATCTGTGTGGAGCACTGTCAGACTCCTTGTGCAAAACAAAAATCTCACTGGATTATTATAATTAATTATTGTTTGGAAATGTCAACTGATGTTTCCTACTGACACACTACAGCAAAGGATAGAAAAATCATCTGGGAAAAATACTAGTGTTCTAAAAATTTTGGCCACCGCTTTATACCATCTGTGGAATGTGCAGGACCATTCAATGTTTGTCCAATCATATCCCTCTCTGTAAGTAAACATCACACTACGTACATTACACTACACTGTGTATTTATGATGAATGTGTTCTAATATATGATGTTTATGTAAAGAAAAATTTACATTTGTTTTATTTGCTTTGTTTTATTTTTTAACTCTTTTGACATTTATACATATTTAAAAAATACAGCAAATTATAAATGGGGAAGTTACACTTAGCATTGCTACATAAAAATGCATATTGTAAAAAAAACCATGACTATACACATTTTATACGTTTTCAGGCTTTAAAGGCACAATATGATTGTATACATGTTGTAACACACACACACGCACACACACACACGCACACACACACACACACACATATATATATATATATATATATATATAAATACTGTATATATATGCAAAGACCAACATTAAAAAAATAAACATATGATTCCAGTCATTTAAAACTATCAAATGATTACAGATGAATGAACCAGTAAAACAGTGCAATACATACTATGCATTTATAATTTTTACTATATAAAAATCACAATTAATAACTCCTGAATGTGAGCCTGAGTGTACTCGCATCTCAGGTTAGAGGATTTTGTTTAACTGTTTATGTTTGTTGGTGTGGATGTGCTTTTTTTCTTCCTCCACCAAATCAGAGAGCGGATCTGCTTTCTGCATTGAGACGAGCCGTAGTAGTACAGCAGAGGATCTAGAAAAACACTTGTGCTCCCCAAACACACAGCCATAAGGTAGTATTTCCCCTCCTCACTGCTGCCTCCGGTGGATAAACGAACACAGTGGTACAACAAGATGCCATTTGTTGGAGCAAAGCACATTACAAACTCTATCAGCACAGCTATAGTCATAATAACAGCTCTCCTTCGCTTGTTTGAGTATGTTGTTTTCAAGTGATCATTCTTGGTAGTGAGCACATATATGAGAGTAGAGTAACTCACTAAGGTGACAACCAGAGGCAAGAAGAAGTAGAGGCAGGAGAGGATGGAGAACAGGTATGCATATAGCTGTTTGTGATACAGCACGTCGTGGCAGGTGATGCCAACATCCTTTATCTTGAATGTTTGTGTTATAGAAAGTAGTGGCACAGTACCAGTGAACGCCAACAGCCAGACTAGCACACATACGCATGTGGCTTTCTTTGTGCTCCTCCAGGTCAGAGAGGCGATGGGAAACACCACGGCCAGCAGTCTGTCCACACTCATGCTCATCATCAGCAGTATGGAGCAGTACATGTAGCAGTAGTAAGCTGCACTGAGCACACGACACGCCGCCTCACCGAACACCCAATCTGAAGCGTTCAGGTGGTAGTGGATCTTCAGAGGCAGCAGCAGGGTGAAGAGCAGGTCCACACACGCCAGGTGAGACATGTAGATCACTGCTGGTTTCTTCTCTCGAATCTTACAGGTGAATGTCACCAAGGCCAAAGCATTCAGGGGTAAACTAATGAGGAAGATGATGATGTTGAATGAGGGCATGATGCTTGTGACCAGAAGGCCTTTAAGGAAGTCAACAGACTTGTCTGAGATGTTGTATGCATCCTGTGTAGTCTTATTATAATTCACTGCATTCAGATCAGTGCTGTTAGATGGCTGTTCAATTACCCTGATGAGAGTCTTTTGAACTGTAAACAAACATGAAAAAAATGCATAAATAAATACATCTGCTAAACTTATCAACACCACCAGATAAATGTAGTTGAACAGAAGGCTTTTCACACTTGAAACTGTTCCCTCTTAGTCATTGTAAACCCCAGTTAAATGGAATTTTACAATGTGTAAAATAAAAAAAAAACTTGGTATACTGTTGTTGCTTGTAAAAAACAAAATGATGATGCCATGGGTGGAAACAGGCAGATTAATGGGTGGTTACAATAAAATTACCTTCTCAGTGAAATCTGAGCAGCTTTACATGCTTGCAGAGAAAGGCTTTCCCCAAAAAAGTTGCTGGGTTTTTGTTGTTGTTGTTGTTGTTTTTATACGTTTTCTGGGATGGTAGATACACCAGTGATCTAATTCTAGTAATCTAATGTAATCTAATTATTTTAAAATTACAGCTATTCTTAACGTTCTAATGTGCATATTTGTGGTGTCAACCCTGCTGAAAAACAAAACAAAACAATAGAACCATTCCATGTCAAATCAACCAAATTTTTAAAACTTCCCTGGCTCAAATGTTTGATTTCAATACTTTTTCTGAGGGAAGATAGACACGTATAGTGATGAAAGCCAAAATATTAAATGTAATGGATGAATATTTACTGATTATTTACTATTGACTATTATGTAGAGGGGTGGTCGAGATTGAGTCAAGTTACAGGGGGCTACAAATGAAAATGAAAGATGGCAGCATCACAATGTTATTTTTAGACAGAGATTGGTAGTTCTATTACAATCAATTTTAGCAATCTTTGTTGCATTATGTGCCAATGGTGACCTTTAAAAATGGATAAACAGCACTTTTCAAGCTTTTCTCCATAGTTTGCATGCCTGTAAATATTAAAGATATCTTAACGCTATTTGTCTTAACAAAATTTCCCTCTGTTTCTATGAGAATCAGTTCCATAGATATTGAAATTTCAATGTTCAGGAATGAATTGTTGAAACCAACACATTTTCATGGGTCAAAAACAAATAACGGTCTGTTTGCCAAAATATGATACCTCTTTTCCTTTAAAAGGAATGTCTGAAGAACAAGTAATGTTAAAACTAGAGATGAATTGACATTATGCATAGCACTTCCCTTTGGGATAACAAATTGACTCTGTAGTAATGATCACACAACACATGTAGGGCTCAGATGTTACAAACAGCTTCTTGCAGTCTGGAAACTTTACCTACTATATATTCGATCATTTTTGATATTTGAAAATAGTCATTTTTTTCCACATAGGTCACTGTGGAGTTGCGTTTGGAGCCTTCTGTAACCAAACAAACAATACATTAGTTCTGATGGCATTACCAGACAAATAAAGGCAATTGTGACGCATTTGCTATAAGCGGGCTTGAATAGCAAGTTTATCTTAACTCCAGTCAAAGCTCAGGACCATCTTCTGTAAATAGTACAGTTGGAGCAAGTATGTTTTACACATATGAACTGACTTGCATGCAATGGCATACTTGCCAAAAAATCATGTACGACTAGACAACTGTTACACGTCCCTTATGCTTTTAATCATCTAAAACAACAGATGCAAGGTGTAAACTTAGAACTTAACCTTATGCGATTAAAAAAGCAGACAACTTTTGTTCATCTTAGTCTTTTAATGAAACCTGAGAGGTTTCTGTCCCTCCATTGAAAGTCAATGCAACTAAACATTGGAAGATTCAAAAAGCTCATAAATGCATTGTAAAACTAACCCATGTGAATTGAGCAGTTTAATCCAAGTCTTGTGAAGTCTTGTGATTTTTTTTTTTTTTTACTTTGACTTTATTATCTAAGGTCTTTAGGGTTTGGAACAACATGACAGCAAAAACATAGTAGGCCGCACCTCTACCCGTTGACCATGAACCGAATTCATCAGACATCTGTGTTGAAGACTCGTCGTCATCAATTAGCTCATCAGTCTGTTCAAAGCTGCTTAAAGAGCTCTCTGTATCCAAACAAACAAACCAAAACACCATTAGTGAAAACACAAAAGCTACTTAAGGGAATTGGGTTTTATTTGCAAAGAGGCCTTTATGGCGATGTCTATCTAAATCATTCCTGTGAGCACTAATAGCACCTTGAAATCATCGCAACTGCATATCATTTAGCAATTCTGAGGAAAAAACAGAGAACAAACTCCTAAGAAGGCATTGCTAAGAGTCCAGTGTTCAGAAGAAATGACCATATGATGTGATCTAAATGCAGGCACTTTATGTAAAATATAATGTCAGAAAGTGGCATAACCGCAACCATTCATATTAATTTGTGGATGTCACTGCATTATACATAATACATATAAACTTCTAACATGCATATTAAAAAGTTAAAGTGGCATACGTTACTTGTCACTGACATTCAAAGGGATGGTTAACCTAAAAATAAAAACAATCTGACAAATATTTGGAAGAAATTTTTTTTTTACTACTGTTGACTTTTTTTGCAAGGACAAAAAATTATAACATTTTTCAAAATATCTATTTTTTTCCACAGAAGAAAGAATTAATTTATTAAACCATTCTTTAAGTGCAATTTATCCTTCTTGTACCAAGACTTACTACAAATATTACAAAAAAACACTATAGTATATGAAAAGCCAGTTTAAAGTAAAACATATTTTTTTAAGCTATCACACAATTGAAGTCCGCAGTCTACACAAAACAAGCTTCCTTGCACATAATTTGATAAAGTCAAGGTTACATCTGTATAGTTAAATATCATCAGAAGACTGCAATTAAAAGTCAATCATCTGTCATGCGCAACTGCACTGATGCACTTACCGTTAAACATGGCAGTGCATGCATGGAGAAGTATAATGGAAAACAAGAGAGTCTTGACCCCCATGAGTAGCAATCAGTGATCACTTCCTAACTGACAAATCTTCTTCACTCTTTGAGTGCTCAGTCTGTTTTTTAGGGTGAGGTTCTTATTTATATATGGTGACATCACTGGACTCTCCACCCTCCACTGGGCCAAAATTCATTACTATTGTTCATTACTATTGACATCACAGCTCCGAATGACAGATAGATGAATTATGGTTTATTTGGGCATTTTTACCTAAAGATCCATCATGATTTCATTATAAAGTCCTAAAGACCTGTCTTCATACATAGTATTTTCAGTTTATTTGTAGCTGCCAGGATGACTGTAGTTTTTTTTTTTTTTTGTCTGTATGATAATCAATACATTTAAATTGCTTAATTAATCCAATTTTGTTGTTCTTTAGTGCATAATCATTCCTTAAGGTTGCTTCAGCACCGAAAGCAGTCTGCATACGCACATCTTAATAAACCTTCTTCATCACTGACAATCAATATGATGCATTGGCTGCAAGTAAATATTACTATTTAGTGCATGTTTGTTGGCTGTAATCTAAAAGAAGTCTCATGTTTTGTTTTATTTTTACACATTGTAAGTACAGTAGATTATACATGGGAAAGTTACACTTATCATCAATGTAACAGAATGCATATTGCAACAAAAACATGACTAAAAAAACTGCATGCATTTCAATTTTGTGTTAAAAACAATGTTTCAAGCTTTAAAGGCACAACATGATTGTATTTATGCTATATATGTACATACATATGCAAATAAATACATATAATTAAAAAATGTAAAAGTCATTTAAAGGGGTCATCAGATGCAAAACTAACTTTTACATGTTGTTTGAACATTAATGTGTGTTGGCAGTTTGTGTACACAGCCACCCTACAATGATAAAAATCCACCCAGTGGTATTTTTTTAATCTTTAAAAGTAATATCCCCTTTTTAAAATCAGGTCATTCTCAGCTTCTTGTCGGTGTGAAGACAGAGGCAGAGAGAGGCGGGGCGAGCAGAGCTCATTTGCATTTATTCCATGGAATGTCTGGATAATGGCTTCTGATTGGCTGGCAGGTATGCAGTAAAATCGTTTAATGCACAGGTAGTTCCAAATCATTTTATTCACCGTTCTATATTAATGCGCTGCTTTAATTGATGCATGCAAACGCAGAGAGAGAGAGAGGTCGGAGATTGCATTGTGCTGCGCACATACATAAACTTCTTGTTCGCGCTTGCCCGCGATTCTTATTAAAACAGCCTAGAGCTGCGTGTCATAACTGACGAAAATAACCGTCTTTTTTATCCATACGGTCAAATTTTGCGCTGCAAATATCAATCCTAGTTTTAATTTGTCTATAACTTGGCAACTTGTCTATAACTTGGCAAATGACCATGGAATAAGCGGGATAAAAAAGGATTTAAAATGCACTTCGTGGAGGCACACACCCTCCGTTTCGCTTTGGGCGGTTATTAGCCTCCACCTTGTGCATTTAAAATCCTTTAATGCATGGCAAGCCGTTGATTATTCCTTACTTAAAGGAACCGTATGTAAGAAATTTATGCCAGTTAATCATAAAATGGCCCTGACATGTCACTAGACATTAAGAAATCATGTTCATTTCAAATACTTATATCACTGACAACAGTGGTCCGGCCAGGATATTGTCATTTAAAAGTGAGAGTTGCAGCCCTCAACTGATGTTATTGTTGTCATTTTGTGTTTTGGTCTGAGGCGCCACCCTCCAGCTATCTACCAATCACGCAGTCAGTAGAGTTTCGTGAGACGGGTTGCCAGCTCTGTTACAGCTACTGCTATATGGACGTGTCGGATAAAACATGTATAACGTTACGAAACGTAAAAGACCTCGTTATGAATCCGAAATACGTCGTGACAAAGTCCGAAATAAAAAAAGGATTTGTATAGGATATGCCTTTGAAAGATGGAGACGGCTGAAAACGGAGAAGAATTTGAAGATAGACGCCATCGTTGGTAATTTTCTCCTGGACAAGTAAGATTCATCTATGTTTGGCTAACTTTGCTTCCGTACACAGTGGATTTCCCACGGTCGCCCGTGCTAAATGCGTTCATAAAAAGCTTTATATCGCACCACTAGCAGGGTATGAAAACAGTCTATGTTCCGACTGAAATGTGGTATTACAGTACATCTTTACGAAATATTTGGCTAATCGCCATCTGTAAATTTTTGCGATACATAATTACTTCGCAAAACATCTCTTGTGAAGCATAAACATAATTAACAGAAGAAAAACAAATTTCTGTGTAGGACTCGTCACTTGCCATTGGAAGCTCCTTGTAGCAGCCTACTCCTGTAGCTTAGCTGGCAACTTCGAGTCAGGGGGGAGCGGGAGGGGATACACCTTTCTACAGTATTTTGAAAGTGATTGCAGTACCAGTTTTGGCCTGCAATCCTACATACGGTTCCTTTAACACCCTGCAGTAAAATGAGTTTTTGCAGAGCTGATTTTGACAAGGTAAAAGGGTGTTTTTTTTTACACTACTATTGAGAATTTTAAACCAAAGTATATTATAGACTTTTCATTAAGACCCTATAGAATCATATGAACTTGTGGAAAATGGGCATTCGATAACCCCTTTAAGTCATTTAAAACTGGCAATTGAATACAGTTAAAACAGCAATTAATCTTTAATTTTAGCAGAAAAAAAATCACCATCAGTTCACACCTGAATGCGACCCTGAGTGTACTCGCAGCTCAGGTTAGAGGATTTTGTTTGGCTGTTTGTGTTTGATGGTGTGATTGTGCCTTTGGTCTTCCTCCACCAGATCAGAGAGCGGATCTGCTTTCTGCATTGAGACGAGCCGTAGTAGTACAGCAGAGGATCTAGAAAAACACTTGCGCTTCCCAAACACACAGCCATCAGGTAGTATTTCCCCTCCTCACTGCTGCCTCCGGTGGCTAAACGAACACAGTGGTACAACAAGATGCCATTTGTTGGTGCAAAACACATTACAAACTCCATCAGCACAGCTACAGTCATAATCACAGCTCTCCTTCGCTTGTCTGAGTATGTTGTTTTCAAGTGATCATTCTTGGTGGTGAGCACATATATGATAGTAGAGTAACTCACTAAGGTGACAACCAGAGGCAAGAAGAAGTAGAGGCAGGAGAGGATGGAGAACAGATATGCATACAGCTGTGTGTGATGCAGAACGTCGTGGCAGGTGACGCCAACATCCTTTATCTTGAATGTTTGTTGTATGGAGAGAAGTGGCACAGTACCAGCGAACGCCAGCAGCCAGACCAAGGTACATATGTATGTGGCTTTCCTTGTGCTCCTCCAGGTCAGAGAGGCGATGGGAAACACCACGGCCAGCAGTCTGTCCACACTCATGCTCATCATCAGCAGTATGGAGCAGTACATGTAGCAGTAGTAAGCTGCACTGAGCACACGACACGCCGCCTCACCGAACACCCAATCTGAAGAGTTCATCTGGTAGTGGATCTTCAGAGGCAGCAGCAGGGTGAAGAGCAGGTCCACACACGCCAGGTGAGACATGTAGATCACCGCTGGTTTCTTCTCTCGAATCCTACAGATGAACGTCATCAAGGCCAAAGCATTTAGGGGTAAACTAATGAGAAAGATGATGATGTAGAATGAGGGCATGACACGTGTGACCATTGGGCCTTTGAGGAAGAGAACAGCATCATCTGTGATATTATATGCGTCCTGTGTAGTCTCGTTGCATTGATTTCTATCCATATCGGTGCTGTTACATGGCTGTCTAAAAGGAATAATTTTTTCAATGACACTGACAATCCGGGGTATTGGATCTGTAAACAAACATGCAATAAATAAATAAATAGGAAATGAAAACAACAACTTTAAAACTTCTCAACACAATTAGACAAATATAGAACGGAGGGCATTTCACTGAAATAGTTAACTTATAAACCCCTGGTAAATTCAATTCAATTCAAGTTTCACACTGCTCATAATTTACATAGGCTTAATAAATAAATACTGGCTATTCTTAAGTGGACGTTCACGTTGTACATTCCTAAACACTGGGTGAACATTCTAATCATTCTAGTCTACACAATATGCATAGCACTTCCTTTTGGAATAATAATTTTATTATGAACTGTAATGATCACACAACACAGATGTTACAAACTGCTTCTGGAGGTCTGGAAACTTTACCTGAAAACATTGGTATGGAATCAATTAAGAATGAGATTCCAGAATCTTTTTCAGGATGTTTTACAATATAGTGATCAAAATAGTCTCCGGAAAAATCTTCATACAACATCCCATCTGAAAAGGAATCATTTTCTGTTGTGTCATAGATCTCCGTCGTAACAGTGAAGTTGTGTTCAGAGCCAACTGTAACCAAACAAACAAAACATTAATTTTGATGCCATTACCTATAATTAAAGGCGACTGTGACACATTTGCTATAAGAGGTCTTTACGAACATGTTTATTTTAAGTCCAGTCTAAAAAAAAGTTGGCCAACTGTTTTGTTTTATCTGGGTTTATCTTCCTGCATAAATGTAAAAACTTAATTTGTCCATTCTATCCCAATTTAAATGGTGCTGTTTTGAGTTCATATTTAATTAAAAGTCATATAATGTCAATTCAAGCAAATTAGCAAGCCGTGAAAGTCAAAGCACTTTTAATTACTGATGTACTTACCGCAGATATGCACAAATATAATAGAAAGCAGGAGAGTTTGGACCTCCATGAGCACTGATCAAATCTAACTAGACTTTCAAGTCGTCAAAAGTCAACACCCGTTCTGCGTCTGTCACTGCGTGCCCAGTCTCTTCTGTGTGGTTATGCCAGGATGTGATACAGGCAATTTTAATAACTCAGTGAAAAGAGGTACTTCAGAAAAAAGCTGAGCTCCACCCTCAGAAGGGCTGTGAAGTTTGCCATTCCTGTTTAAACTAACACACTCTTAAAAATAAAGGTGCTTCAAAGGGTTCTTCACAGAGATGCCATAGAAGAACCATTTTTGGTTCCACAAAGAACCATCTCTTTCTTACCTTTTTATAATTTGAAGAACCTTCTTTCACCACAAAGAACTACGAAACATTCTTAAGAAGAAATTTATTCTTAACTTCCATTTTCTTCTTCTCTTTTATTAAGAATATTTTGTATTCCCAAAAATTTGTCTTAACAATATTCTTATCTTTTTACTTAAGATTTTTCTTAAGAAAAAAATTAAGAAAATTTAAATTCTTGAAAAGAATCTTCTTAAAAACCATCGTAAATAACTTCTTAAAGTTAGGATAGCCCAAGACTTGTCTTAAATCCCAAATAGTAAGAATTATTATTATTATTTTTTTCTTCTCAAATAATTGTATATTTAAGCATTAAGCAACACTACTAGCTACATTTAGCTATTACGAACGTAGTTCCAGGCAGCTTTTGACCGCAGTACATGTCTATATCACTTCGCCACACATTTCAGTTATTTCAAAGGTCCTTACGGCCCAAAACAGCAAGATAACCAAAACCCACAACGACACTGGCCAAACTAATAAACACAGTAAACAACAGGATAAAAACGACAGATTATGTCCATGTTTTTTTTTACACAATATTACGTTTTATTATGTACGGAAAGCACAAACTCTATTTCTCTCTCTCAATCACAGACGCACACACATACAGCTAGCATTCGCGCTAATGTTGTTAGCACTGCTCTGACAATTAACAAGCGAGGTAACAACGGCGTGGTCTTGAAGAAAATGAACTTAAAGTTTAACTGTTAGTAGAGACGATGCTGCCAGACTTGAGAGAGGTATTTCATGCACTTAATATATTTCTCCCTCTCTCTTTCTGTCTGTCTGCTTGTCTGTCAGTCTGTCTAAACTTCATTAACTGCTATCAATTAGCCTTTTTCACACTTCCGTGTTTCTGGCTTCCGGATTAGTGCTCGCAGGGTAAAAGTTTTTCCGGTGACAGCAGGTCACATTTCGGTAGTTATGCATTTGGCCAGATCCAGTGACCCATACTATATAGGCTAATATCTCAGAGTGGTATGCATTTGTAAGGCACAAACTATATTGGGTAATTGTATTTAATAGTAATAAGAATAAATACGAGCCTATCCATTATACAATAAGAATGTTATTTAAACTAAAACCATTCATAGTAGTAACACAGACAACAACAGCACAGCATTAATGATTAATGTCTTCTATATGCAAGCATTTCGATGCCACAATATCTAGTTTGTCCAATAGTCGTTTTTTCTTTAAAACATGAAACTTGTTTTACAGCATCACTGCGACGATAATTCCGTTTCAGCGTCTGATCTAACGTGTGCGCGCTCCCGCGCCAATATTTGCTGAACAGCGACCCCTGGTCACAGTTTTCGACAGGTCACAGATATCGGCACAATACCTGCCCCAGATGTTTTAGGTTCTTTATGAAACCATTTAGACAAAAAAAGTTCTTCTATGGCATCGTGAAGCGTATTTTTAAGAGTGTAGTTCTCAGAGCAACAAACTTGTGCTTTGTGTTCATCACCAACAGCTTAAAACAAAGCAAATGTGAACAAAATATACCAACAGGATTGATTCATTACAGCTTCTGCGCATCAATATAAACAATAATAATCATAAGCTTTAATGAATTTGAGTTGACATTTGATTACAAGCATTTAACATATATTTAAAAACAATACTTTTTACTCTCGTTTAATATTTCCATTTTTCCCTACACAAAGCAAATTGTACATGATTGGACTACAACTATTTTACACTACAATGTGCAAAAAAAAAAAAAAATCAAGACTAATTTCTTTGAAAATCACCTGGCCTTCCCTCATTTTACTTACAAATGCTTATTAGGTATTCAGCAACATTACTGAAGAATGAGTGTGAACTGCAGAGTCCATTACATAGAGATTATGACGTATACATACATTAAAGAATATGACATATGTGACCCTGGACCACAAAAACCAGTCATAAGGGTCAATTTTTTGACATTTAGATTTATACATCATCTGAAAAGTGAATAAATAAGCTTTCCATTAATGTGTGGTTTGTTAGGATACATGGCAATATTTAGCCGATTGCTACAAATATGCTACTTATGACTGGTTTTGTGTTCAAGGGTCTCATATGACTTTAACAAATGGGGAAGTGAAAAGTTATCTAAATATTGCAAAAGACATGTATGACTTGACAACATGACTTACAGGTTGCTTCTGCTTTTAATCATATAAACTCAAACAGTAGCACTGATGCAAGATGTAAACTTAGTATAACATGTATAATATAAAACACTGAAAATGCCACTTATGTAAACCACATATCTGATCAGTTTTCTCAGTTTTCTTCACACTTTACTGCAAGCGTGGTTTTTGTGAGAGATGTGGATTTTGTCTGTGTGTTACATGGTGAGGCTGGTTTTTCTGCCTTATCTCTTTTGAACACAGAGCGGATCTGCTGTCTGCATTGAGATGAGCCGTAGTAGTACAGCAGAGGGTCCAGAAAAACACTTGCGCTCCCCAAACACATAGCCATCAGGTAAGCTGCATATGATGAATCTCCCTCCCCACTGTTGAATCCAGTAGCTAAAAGAAAACAGTGGTACAACAGGATGCCATTGGTTGGTGCAAAGCACATCACAAACACCATCAGCACGGAGATGGCCATAATCACAGCTCCCCTTCGCTTATCTAAGAAAAATGATGATTTAGCAAATTGATTAGACCTAGTACAGAGCACATATATGATGGCAGAGTAGCTCACTAATGTGATGATCAGTGGCACAAAGTAGTAGAGGCAGGAGAGAATGGAAAACAGGTACATGTATAGCTGATCTGCGGGGTCGTCATAGATCAGCGCATCATGGCAGGTGACGCCCACATCCTTAATCTTGAATGTTTGTCTCATTGTGAGAAGTGGCACTGTACCAGCGAGCGCCAGCAGCCAGATTATTGTGCATATGAATGTGGCTTTCCTTGTGCTCCTCCAGGTTAAAGAGGTGATGGGAAACACCACGGCCAGCAGTCTGTCCACACTCATGCTCATCATCAGCAGTATGGAGCAGTACATGTAGCAGTAGTAAGCTGCACTGAGCACACGACACGCCGCCTCACCGAACACCCAATCTGAAGAGTTCATCTGGTAGTGGATCTTCAGAGGCAGCAGCAGGGTGAAGAGCAGGTCCACACACGCCAGATGAGACATGTAGATCACTGCTGGTTTCTTCTCTCGAATCCTACAGGTGAATGTCACCAAGGCCAAAGTGTTCAGAGGTAAACTAATGAGGATTATGAAGATGTAGAACAAAGGCATGACATGTGTGACCCTTGGCCCTTTGAGGAAGACAACAGTCTCGTTTGAGATGGACAGTGATGAACAATTGAGCTTTGCTTGGTCCAGAGTAGATATACAGTATTTTCTAACAGCAAAACTGCCTATGAGGTTGTCTGTAGATGAACATATAAAAGCACAACACCATTAGTGAAAGTTAGCAGGATGTACATAACTTAAACACTGTGAAACACTGCTCTGGACTGTTTCATTGTTTTGACAGGAGCTGCAGAACTCATTGCCTTACATGGGTGGATGCAACATCTTGTTGAATATTCGCTTTGTTTCTGTGTTAACACTTACGCACATAATAACACATCTGATATATCACCGTACCATGGTTTAGATACAGTAGGTTGTTTTTAAGGTAGGTAACATTGTGAATTTTGACCCTGGACGACAAAATCAGTCGTATATTATAGCAATAGCCAAAAATACATTGTATGGGTCAAAATGATCGACTTTTCTTTTATGCCAAAAACTATTAGGATATTAAGTAAAGATCGTGTTCCATTAAGATATTTTGTAAAAAAAAATTCTACCATAAATATATCATAACATAATTTTTGATTAGTAATATGCATTGCTAAGAACTTGATTTGCACTTTTTTTTTTGTATTTGTATTTGTATGTATAGCCTATATATATATAATTTTTTTTTTTTTTTTTTTTTTGCTTGATTTTCAAATTGTTGTATCTCGGCCAAATATTTTCAATACACTGGTTTTATTGTCCAGGATCACAATTGTAAAAGCAAACAAAACTTCCGTGATGTTCAAATTATAGTCAAAATTTACAGTCTCAGAGTTACACATCAACAAGACATAAAATTAAGTTATCATTTTAATGCATATTCTGATGTACGCTTACCTTTAGAGGTGGCAGTGCATGTACGTACGATTACAACTATTAAAAACAAGATTGTTTTGATTCCCATGGCGGTCAGCTGTCTACTCGTCCAGATTTTTCTTATTCCAAAATCTCTAGTAAGATAGAAACAGTCGCACTGTGGAGTGGAAACGTCTGATTTGTAAGATGCTCATTT
Organism: Garra rufa; assembly: GCF_049309525.1. Lineage (NCBI taxonomy): Eukaryota > Metazoa > Chordata > Actinopteri > Cypriniformes > Cyprinidae > Garra > Garra rufa. The sequence goes on from NC_133379.1 coordinate 35,824,595, forward strand.
GAATCTTTTCACTGAATCAGATGAATCTTTTGAGCCGAGTCCATGGGGTAAGTAGCTAGTGTCCGAACTAAGTACAGCTTTCAGTTAAACAACTCAGGCAAACAGATAAAAACAAGACTAAAATCCAAAACTAGATCACTCGCTCTAAACATCCGAGTCGTTTTAAAACATACACACTCAAGAGTCAGGCGATATGCGGCAACGCTCAGCTGACTGATATGACAGCATGTCACACAAATGACTCATTTGAATGTAATGATTCGTTTGACTGTTGCATCAGAAGCAGAGCATACATACACTGGATTAAAAAGCGTATGCCGTAAAAGTCTTGCTGAATTTGCGTTTAGAATAGGTTCTTTAAAAACGAATTGTTCAAAAGATTGATATGCCTAAGTAAGTCTACGTTTCAAAGTAGATTCAAACGTTTCAAAAACACAAAAGAAAGATAACCCTCAACAAGCTGCAACATAAAACGTTCCTTATTCTAAATCCAGTGTTTTCATTAACATTGCTGTTGGCCAGACATCGCCATCTAGAGGAATTATCAGTTTCTGTGAAATGTACAGTCAAACCAAAAGTTATTCAGACACCTTCCACATTTCTTACATTATCAGAGTTTAGTTTGGAAAATGGTAATACAATATGACAGGAACTCAAGCGTTCAACTGTGTCAGAACAAATTCATCTTGATTATGTCAGATAACTTTAATTGTTAAGGTATGTAACAGACATGGTCAGATATATATCAAATCAAATTTTTGGTCCCAAACTTTGACCAATTTTACTGGTAGTCCACTGTTTGAATAAATAAATACTTAAATACATAAATGAACTATAGTGCCATGCACCCACTAGTAAAAAAAATATCAAAAATGATATCTGGTGTCTAAATCATTTTTGGTTTGACTGTTTATCATATGCATCAGTGATGCATCATGTGAAGAACAAGAAAAGCATACAGTCTTCAGATAATCCATTTTTAATCATTGGTTATAACAGCAGAGTTACATATGATATACGTTTTCTATCTTGGCAAATATTTTTGTCAGAATTGGTTTAAGAAGGAATGAATTCATGGTTGAACAAAATGAAGAAACTAGTGTCAAACTTTTAAGCTTTGGTACAATAGGGTCTCATACAGCAGTAACATTATTGTGGTATGTATTTGTTCCAGTGAATTATATAGACTACATAACTGAATATGTTTGAAGTATATGGGTTCTAACTGTTTTTCAGATATGAAAATAGTTATTTTATGGAATAAGGAAGTTATGCTTGTCTGTACATCAGATAACAATAATACAACAGAAAAACATGATTAGGCAAACTCGCCTCTGCTGTAAGACAAGTTTTTGGCATTTTAGTTTTGCCACTGAGACCTGTGAAGTTACAGTTTTGAGACCAGAACTTAAAAGTTTGAGAAGATTAAAAAGCTTGTTTGACAACTAACCCCCATAGTGCAAACACAGTTAAGGTCAAATGTTTACATACACTTCGCAGAATCTGCAAAATTTTTTATTATTTTACCATAATAAGAGGGATCATACAAAATGCATGTTATTTTTTGTTTAGTACTGACCTGAATAAGATATTTCACAGAGAAGATGTTTACATATAGTCCACAAGAGAAAATAACAGTTGAATTTTTTTTAAATGACCCTGTTTGAAAGTTTACACACACACACACACACACACACACACACACACACACACACACACACACACACACACACACACACACACACACACACACACACACACGTGATTCTTAATACTGCATTGTTACCTGAATGATCCACAGCTCTATTTTTGAACAATGCATTAAGAGCTAGGGGGTGAAAACTTTTGAACAGAATGAAGATGTGTACATTTTTCTTATTTTGAACCTTCTGTAATACAGTAGTTGCATAGGAGAACCTCACTTGTCCTCAGTGTGAAAAGATGGATTTCAAAATCATACAGTCATTGTTGGAAAGGGTTCAAATACACAAAAAAGCTGAAAAACCAAAGATAGATGTGACCTTAAGTATTTTTCTGAAGAACAGTGGCCAGTTTAACTGTTCAGGACAAACAAGGGACACATGAACAACTATCACTAAACCAAAAAAAAAAAAACAGGTGTGGGTCATTCAGGTAACAACACAGTATTAAGAATCAAGCGTGTGTAAACTTTTGAATGGGGTCATTTTTATAAATTCTACTATTATTTTCTCTTTTAGAATATATGTAAACATCTTTTATGTGAAATATCTTATTCAGGTCAGTACTAAATAAAAAATAGCGTGCATTTTATATGATCCCTCCTATTTTGGTAAAATAATTAACATTTTGCTGATTCTGCAAGGTGTATGTAAACTTTTGACCTCAACTGTATATATATTAGGGTTAGTTATAAAGTATAATAATAAGAAAATGTGCATGATTTACATGTATTATTTATGTGCATATATAATTTAATGTGCAAAAATATTTACACATACACAATTTAATACAGTGGAGTGAATCTGTAAAGCAAAATAGGTTAACTGAATAGAGCAAAGTCTGATAATATATACAGAAAAAATATGCATATAATGAATTACAGTGATTGTAGCTTAACTTTTTGCCTTCAGAATTTCAAAATATTCACCAGTCATGGTTTTGACTGCTTTTTATTCTTGTTGTATTTTGACTGTTTTATAAACAAGTATTTAGTTAAAGAAGGTGCTTAACTTTTAGAAAGTGCTGATTATGCTGTTTAATATTCAGAAAATATTAAAACAACAACATGATCTGGTTTATGATCTACTCATTTTTACAAATTATAGTCTAAAGGCCTTATTTGTACAATTTTGTAATTGTCTAGCAATCAAAATCGAATAGATGTAAGTTTATAAAATAAACGTTTAAAAAATAGAATATATTTTTAGGTGTCTATTATACAATATTAAACAGTTTTACTGCTAGTTAACTCAAACTTTTTATCCTGAAATCTCACAACATTCTCTAAAAATGTGATCTGAACAGGGCGGTGTAAAATAGTTTTAGTAATACAGTGATTTTCACATGCGCTCAGTCACAAACAGGAAATGGAGTCTCTTGAGCATTGAATAGGTTGGGTCAATTTGACATAGTGGAAATTTCATCAGCTCAATTCACATTTTAATGCGCGCCTGACTGTACTCACAACTGACAAAAGAGGATTTTGTCTGACTGGTTGAGTTTGATAAGGTGGTCTTTCTCCATCTCCACCATAACACAGAGCTGATCTTCTGTCTGCACTGAGAGGAGCCGTAGTAGTACAGAAGAGGGTCCAGAAAAACACTTGTGCTCCCCAAACACACAGCCGAGAGGTAAGCCGCATATGATGAATCTCCCTCCCCGCTGTTGAATCCAGTAGCTAAAAGATAACAGTGGTACAACAGGATGCCATTGGTTGGTGCAAAGCACATCACAAACACCATCAGCACGGCAACAGCCATAATCACAGCTCTCCTTCGCTTGTCTGAGACCGATGATAATTTTGCAAATTGATTAGGCTTGGTACGGAGCACATATATGATGATGGAATAGCTCACTAAGGTGACGATTAGTGGCACAAAGTAGTAGAGGCAGGAGAGGATGGAGAACAGGTACATGTATAGCTGATCTGCAGAATCATCATGGATCAGCGCATCATGGCAGGTGACGCCCACATTCTTGATACTAAATGTTTGTCTCATTAAGAGAAGTGGCACCGTACCACCAAGCGCCAGCAGCCAGACTAATGTGCATATGAATGTGGCTTTCTTTGCGCTCCTCCAGGTTAAAGAAGCGACGGGAAACACCACGGCCATCAGTCTGTCCACACTCATGCACATCAACAGCAGTATAGAGCAGTACATGTAGCAGTAGTAAGCTGCGCTGAGCATACGACACGCCGCCTCACCGAACACCCAATCTGAAGCATTCAGGTGGTAGTGGATCTTCAGAGGCAGCAGCAGGGTGAAGAGCAGGTCCACACACGCCAGATGTGACATGTAGATCACAGCTGGTTTCTTTGCTCCAATCCTACAGGTGAATGCCACCAAGGCCAAAGTGTTCAGGGGCAAACTAATGAGGATGATGAAGATGTAGAACGAGGGCATGACGCGTGTGACCATTGGGCCTTTGAGGAAGAGAACAGCCTCGCTTGAGATCGTAAGTGTTAGGGTTGTTTCATTGCATTTTGTTACATTCAGATCAGTGGCGTTACACAGATGTGCACCTTTACTGGATCGGTACACTTGTGGGCGCATTTCTGTAACCAAACATACAAAAACACAACAGCATCAGTTATGGCACCTCTAGACAAATTCATATGACTTTAGAGTGTGTTCACATTTGTAGTTCGGTTTGTTTGGTTCATTTGGTTCGGACAGGAAAATGATACATTTGATCTTGGTCCGCTTAGCGCTCACACTGGCCTTTTTGACAGAGAACCTAAAAACACCAAACCTTAAGGCATAATGATGCATTCACAACTTGATTGGTCGGGTTGAGTGACGTATATTTTGTGACGGAACTCACCGAACACTACTAACAAAAGGAAAAGGCACGTTCGACTTAAGGGGAGACACTGCAAGCAAAACGCTGTTTTTTCATGCACCTGTCAAGTTTGAGATTTTGGGCTTTTTGTTTTTTCATAAAGTGTTTTTCAGACTAGTAAAAAGAAAACATCCATTATCCATTTGTGTCAATAGATTTCAATTACAACCCATATTTTTAAAGGCAATTTTCTCAAAATGAGTTTTTTCTTCTATACTGAGCCATAAATCTCCACTTCAGAAGCACTTACACACACCAAACTTGACATTTTTATTCCTGTCTATGTCCTGAAGGATTTGTTTACAGAAGGATTTGTTCATATATAATTTGCTTTATTATAAACAACATTTTAATTAAGAATTTTGAAACTGACTTAATCCAGTTATTAGATTTTTGTACAAGAATGAAGAATTTGTACAAGTTTTTAAATGAAACATGAAGTATTAATGAAGTTAGGGGGAAATATAAAGGTAAAAAAAAATTCCCTTGAATTAAATATAAAAAATATGCAGATTTATGTCACAGCTGATAGGAAACCGATAAGAATATTGCTTCAGAATAAATCATTATATATATATATATATATATATATATATATATATATATAGCCTGCCACCATAGATCCCCCCTACATAACAAATCCCAATTTAACCCCTGGTTTTGGATACACTGCATGTTCCCTTTGTGAAATCATGTCGCATAGCATTGCATCTTGTCATTACTTCCTGTTTTTTGTTTGTTTAGAAGTATTTGGTCTTTGTTGTGTTCATATTTCATTTGAACTGCACCAGAGTTCATTTGGAAGTGGACCAAGTCCCATCTTTTTAGTGGACTTGGTGCTTATTTTGTGCACACCAGGGTTCAGATGGCAGCGTTTACACTTACACTCAAATGAACCGCAATAACAGAGCAATCCCACCAGAGTTTGTTTTAATTGAACATGACAAGTGTGAACACACCCTAAGAGTCCAAAACCAACAGATTTCCTTTACTGTGAAAGTAGTGTTAGCAGTCTGTCTGCTAGATATTGTACCTTCACTGGTTTTATTTGCCATTAAGGAAGAGTCAGAGTCCTCCATATCGAAGTCAATTGGCTCATAAGTCTGGATTTCATGGCTGCGTTGAATAACAAAACTGCGACCTGAAGGGGCTGTAACCAAACATACAGCAATCAGTGATAGCTCTTATAACATTGCCAGGCAAATAAACGTGACTGGAACACATTTGTGTAAAAGCCTTGGCCAAAGACAAAACACTGGGCTATTTACTTTACAGGAACTCTAGGAGCAGGATATTTACTTAACACCCTACAAACTTGACATAAAACTGTATATGTGACCCTGGACCACAAAACTAGTCTTAAGTAGCAGTCTTAGAGCTAAACAATACATTGTATGTAATAGCCAACAATACATTGTATGGGTCAAAATGATCGATTTTTCTTTTATGCCAAAAATCATTAGGATATTAAGTAAAGATCATGTTCCATGAATATATTTTGTACATTTCCTACCATAAACATATGAAAATCTAATTTTTGATTAGTAATATGGATTACTAAGAACTTTATTTGGACAAATTTAAAGCCGATTTTATCAATACTTAGTTTTTTTTTTTTTTTTGCAAATTACAGATTTTCAAATAGTTGTCTTTTGGCCAAATGTTGTCCTATCCTAACAAAAAGAAAGCTTATTTATTCAGCTTTCAGATTATGTATCAATTTCAATTTTAAAATTTGCCCCTTATGACTGGTTTTGTGGTCCAGGGTCACATATTTCATTAAGTGCTGTACTGTAAATGCATACCAAATATATACTTTTTAACCTTAAAATGTACTGATAAACATCATACAGTCAGTAAAACAGAAACCCACTTCATCATAAGTCAAAAAAAACAAAACACCATCAAGGTAACGACACACATGACACTAAAACAAAGCAATAAGCATAACACAAAATGTAACTTATGACCCGGCTCAAAATCACAACATAAAGAGGACGCATACCACAGTTGGTATCAAAAAGATAAAGTATTTATTTGAACACAAAACAAGTCTAAGGAAAACAACACAAAATCAAATCAATAAATGATTGTAAATGGGATTCTCAAAAAACTGTGGAAGTGTGGAAGAAAAATGGGAACACAAAAACCCAATCTCCCTCTTCAAACAAAGAAACAAAAATGAGAGAGAATGAGGAAAAACCAGGAGCTCCTTAAATAGGGTGCCACAGGTGTTACTCCTTCCCAGCACAACAGGCCCGCCCACCAAGGAGGAGTCTCTGGCCTAGAACTCTCACCAAAAATAAACACAAAAACACAACCAGGCAGGGGTGTAACAACTCCACCCACAAAATATTAAATAATCCATTATTTAATAAAACAATATATGTTAACCTCCATATCTTTAAATACAATTAGCAAGAAAAAAATTATATATACATACATACACTTAGGGGAAAAAAAGAAAGGAATTGCCTGCTTCCAAGGTGCTACCTTTATAATGTAATCCAAAATTAGAAGTTAACCAAAGGCCCCAAGTAGTAACATAGGCGCTACACACGAGACAGGGCATCAGCTAACACATTCTCCTTTCCTTTAACATCGCAAATTAGTAAAGGGTAAGACTGCAGAAACAAACTCCACCTTATTAAGCACTGGTTGGTGTTACAACTCCGCTGGCCACTACTCAAATAAACTTCAAAATGCTGGATTGCCAGAATCAGGGCCAATGCTTCCTTCTCAATTACAGAGTAGTTTCTTTGATGGGAATTAAACTTCTTAGAGAAGAAAGAAACTGGGTGTTCAATACCTCTATCAACATCTTGCATGAGAACGGCCCCAACACCACTATCACTAGCGTCAACTGTCAACTTAAAAAGAGCCTCAAAATTCGGTGCTGCCAAAACAGGAGCATTCATTAAAAGTGTCTTTGCACTATCAAATGCCTGCTGACAGCGAACAGACCACACAAAATTGATTTTTGGACTTAACAAATCCGTAAGAGGACTCACTACACTCGCAAAATTGGGAAAAAAGCCAGGATAATATCCCGTCATTCCCAAAAACCGTTCGCGTAAGAGGGACAGGGAAACGACTTTTGCTCTAATTTTCAGAACGTGACCCTGCCCCACAACTTTGCCCAAATAGGTAATGGTGGCCTTGGCAAAATTACACTTGGCTAAATTAACCGTCAGATTAGCGGCCAACAAACGTTCCAAAAGGGCTTTAAGTTGAGCAACATGACTACCCCAGTCAGAACTATACACAACAATATCGTCCAGATATGCTGCACAATTATCTAACCCTAATATCACTCGGTTGACCAATCTATGAAACGTAGAAACGGCATTTTGCATCCCAAAAGCCATAACCTGATATTCCCATAACCCATCTGGGGTCACGAATGCGGAGATCTCCTTGGCTCTGTGGAACAGGGGAACCTGCCAGTAACCTTTCAAGAGATCTAATTTGGTTACATATAGGGATGGGAATTGATAAGATTTTTACGATTCCAATTCCTTTTTCGATTCTGCTTAACGATTCGATTCTTTATCGATTCCCTTATCGATTCTCATTTAGAAGAAAAGGGACAACAAATTGTTGATTAGCATCACCAATGAGAAAATTTATTAAATAATAAAATAAATATTCTTCTGTAAAATTAACAAAATACAACATAAATTATTTTGTGGCAATTCTACAAGAATGTCCAAAATTTTTAATAGAAATTAAAATTCTCCTTTTTAAAAGGATATATATGAACTCAAAAATAGAACTGTCTGCCAGTGACAAATACAATAGCCTACAGTGTAAAATGCAGCTGAACTGTGCATTTTGCAAATCTGCAACCATCAGCTTGCTATGAAGATTTAACAATTATTTTGCAAAAAAAATAAGCATATCTGCTTTTTCAGGAATGATACGTGATCTTTCTGGACTTATGTGATGGTCATCAAAATGTAATGCATGAGAAGGCGTTCATTCAACGTTAACCGTTACTAACAGCAAGTTTTACACAGCTAATATGATGGCAGTGTTTGTTAGTTAATTAGTTATTAGTTATTAAATATCAGTTTTATTAGCCGAGGAAATAACGTTGTTGCTGCTGCTGCCGCTGCTGGGTTGAGAACTGTTAGTCCGGAGCGGATCGAAAACGCAACATTCTTTTATTGTTATTGCATGCTGTGTGCGCAAATGTTTTAGCATGTTAGTGGCATTTCCTCCCTTTGAGGAAATATCTACGCTGCAAGTATTGCAAGTTGCCCTATTTTCGTCTTTTTTGGTGAAATACAACCAGACTTTTGAGCGTTTGTACCGCTTAGGAGCCATGCTTACTATAGACTGAGCGTAAGCTACGCAACGTGCATACGTTACGCAATGCGCGTGATGACGTCATTCGTGCCCACTGGAATCGTTAAGGGAATCGTTTGCAAATTTTGCAAACGATTCAAAGGAATTGAAACACTGGGAACCGGTTCTCAACAAGAACCGGTTTTCGATTCCCATCCCTAGTTACATACCTGGCAGGCCCCACACAGTCAATGCAGTCATCCAGTCTAGGCAAAGGATAAGAATCTACTTTAGCTAAAGCATTATTTTTACGAAAATCTGTACAGAACCTCATAGACCCATCAGACTTGGGCACCAGAATACAAGGAGAACTCCAGGCACTTTGGCTTGGTACAGCAATGCCATTTCTGATCATATAATCCACTTCTTTCCTCAAAAGTGCCCGCTTTACAGGATTAACCCGATATGGATGTTGCTTCACTGGAACAGAACCTGAAACATCAATATCATGCACAATAAGTTTAGTTTTGTTAGGCACATCTGGGAACAATGGTACATAGGAGTGAACTAGCTCGACTAGGGCAGACCTTTCAACCTGAGGTAAATGAGAAAAATAAGCCTCAAGATTCAGAAGAATTTCAGAGTTATTCAATCGAGGTGCAAGAACCGTCACTTCACTTGCATCCTCTAAACTGGCTGGAACACAAGTTAACACAGTTGGATTATTGTCCCTAGCCTCAGGTTTTCCCTCTCTGACAAAGTATTTTTTCAACATATTAATTATAAAGTAGGATCTTTACTCTGCTCCACAATGAGTTGATCCCTTGTAATCGGGATCTCAACAGAAGGATTCTCCTTAGATGTTTCTAACTCTCCCTTAACTGCTGCTACCGAAGATTCAACAACCCCCTCGAGATCTGAATCTCTCCCCTCAGACCCCACTAAAAAGGTATCTGCTAGGGTAAATTATAGAAACTCCCTCAATTGTAAACAGGGCCGTACACCTACCACTACCTGACCAGAGACCAACGGTGAGTTTACCATAATGCAATGTAGTGGTACAGAGGTACAACCCATTTCAACACCTCTTACCAACACTTGGGCTCCTGTAGCCATCTGGTCAGACAAAGGTAAAACCCCACTCGAAGAGTAAAGATTGCGCAGCTCCCGTGTCCCGCACCGGAACGAAAATGTTTTGACCAGGGAGAGAAACCACCCCAGTTGTAAGAAAAGAGGCATAATCTGTTGAGCTACCACTACTCTCCACACTTACATGCTTAGATAACTGGAACTCAACATGTTCATCACTTTTCATTATGGAAAAGTGACACGCAGTAGTCAACCCAACTGGTTTGGTAATTTTTGCTTTCTTGCTGAGAAAAAGCGCTCAGACAATTTATGCCCTGGCTTTTTACAGTAAAAACAAATGATATTTGCCTCAGCAGGAATAGTACTAGGTTTACGAGAGGAGGTTGAAACAGAACTAGTTTTCACTACAGCCAGCTTACTTCGGCCCTGACAAGAACTTCTTCTTGACCCACTGTTTACAAATAATCCTTTATGAGTCAAAGCAAACTCATCAGCCATAACAGCTGCCATTGATAGCTTGGAAACCTTTTGTTCATTTAAATAGGTGACCAAAGCTTCTGGAACACAATTTTTAAATTCCTCTAAAAGCATCAGGTCTTTGAGTTGCTCTTTAGTCTCAACCTGCTTAGAAGCACACCACCTACCAAACATGTTCTCCTTTTCTCTAGCAAACTCTACAAACGTCTGCTTATCACTCTTAAAGTAGCTTCTGAAGCACTGACGGTATGCCTCAGGCACTAACTCATAATCATGAAGAATGGAAGTTTTAACTGTATCATAAACAACACTCTGCTCTAAACTAAGTGAGGAGTAAACCTCTTGAGCCTTACCTGTTAGCACACATTGTAAAAGAAGTGTCCAAACCTCCTTTGGCCACTTTAATGAAGTAGCAACTCTCTCAAAGTGTGAGAAATACTTCTCTAACTCTTTTTCAGAGAAAGGGGGAACCATTTTAATATGTTTGCCAATGTCAAAAACCTGTTCCACCCTTTGAGAGGACTCAGGGGAAACCACTACAGGTGGCATAGGTTGCTGGCGTTCTAACTCCATTTTCCTAAGAACAAAAGCATGTTCACGCTCCCTTTCCTGCCCTTCCATTCTCTTCATCTCAAGTTCTTTTTGCAAATCTTTCTCCTTTAGAGCAATTCTTTGACGTTCTAAGTGACACTTGGCTGCCTCTTCTAACTGTTTTTCTAGTAACACCAACTCCTTTAACATTACTTCACTGACAACACCCAAAGCTGGTTCTTCTGGCTTAGCACAAAAAACTCCTTTCTCTTCCAAAGAACCCTTTAAACTCTTTAATACAGACTCAGGTTTTTTTTTTTAATCATGATTAGTGAGCTCTATATTATAATGAGCAACAACCACCAACAGCTGTTCCTTAGTGCACTTTTCAAGTGCATCCTTGGAAGGTTCTTTAAGAAAATCTTCCACACTGGAAGCCATTGGTAAACCCTTGCTCTCCAAAACAGTAGCCACTCTAAGAGTTAACAAAATAGCATATTATCCTTATAAACCTTAAAAGTACTTAAGCTTATACAAGACTCCATTTCCACAAAGATACTTAAACTAAACTACACCAGTTAACAAGACATAACCTCCTCCATAGAGAGCTAACTCAAAAAGGTTTAACAAAACCCACTCTACAGACAGCGTATCAATACAGCATTCATGCAAATTGCAGACAAACCAACATTAGTCACCCGATCACAGCCAAATTGCTGACACTAAACAATCTAGCATGCTACACAAAATCTGCACATTGCTTGCACTTTTAACCCAACTACTTCAATTACTGGTGTAAACAACAAAAAATGTAAACGAAAACTACATACTTACCAAACTTGAAGATGTGAAAGGGGAAAAAAAACTTGCTCCCTCAAAAACAAACAAACTTCACAAGTTCCCAATCTGATTATTATTACTAGATCCCACACCAACAAGAACAAATATATTAGAGAACAACCCTGGTACAGAAAAAAAATAAAACAACCTATCTAATCTTCAAAGGGTTACCAGGCACGGGGCCACTTTAAACGCCAACTTCATGTCACCTGGCATAAACCAGGCCCTGAATAGCGTACCCCCAACAGAGAATATATCTCCACCCAGGATACCTTCAAAAATAAACTACCAAAACAAACAGTGCTCTGTTGGAAGGATTGACTAGCAACCCAGCTGGATCACTCTACCTAACCAGGGGTTCTCTAATAACTTGATGGTTGTAAACTTCTTCCGCGCTCCACTCTTGAAAGACCATAAATAAAATCCCAACTCCAAAACATAATCGTTCCTGGACGAGACCCCAATTTATGTTATGACCCGGCTCAAAATCACAACATAAAGAGGACGCATGCCACAGTTGGTATCAAAAGAGATAAAGTATTTATTTGAAAACAAAACAAGTCTAGTGAAAACAACACAAAATCAAATCAATAAATGATTGGAAATGGGATTCTCAAAAAGCTGTGGAAGAAAAATGGGAACACAAAAACCCAATCTCACTCTTCAAAACAAAGAAACAAAAATGAGAGAAAGTGAGGCAAAACCCAGGAACTCCTTAAATAGGGTGCCACAGGTGTTACTCCTTCCCAGCACAACAGGCCCGCCCACCAAGGAGGAGTCTCTGGCCTAGAACTCTCACCAAAAACAAACACACAAAAACAAAACCAGGCAGGGGTGTAACAGTAACTAAACACCCTAATGTATGCAATGTATGAAAACTAAATTATTTATACAAAATACAGTCAAACCAAAAATTATTCAGACGCCAGATATCATTTTTGATGTTTGTTTACCAATGAGTGCAGGACAGTTCATTTATGTAAGTGGGGATAGCAAAATAAAATAAACTGTGACATTATACACAGAAATTCTTCATACAGTGAACTACAAGTAAAACCAAATACCAAATATTATTCAGACACTTTGACCTGACCATATTTAGCTGAAGTGTTTTTTTCTTTAATTGCTAATGCGACCTTTTTACGCCACAGACTAAACAAAATTAAGAATTGCTTGGTATTCACAGTAGTGTAAATATGTCATACTAACAGTTGTTTGAATTTTTGGTTGATTGTAATCCATTACATACTTTTCTATAAAAGTTATCTGACATTATCAGGATGAATTTGTTTAACTTGTCATATTTTATTATCATTTTATGATCATTTTATTCGTTCTTGTCATATTTTATTACCAATTTCGAAACTATAGCGAATAAACCATGATAATGTGAAGGTGTCTGAATACATTTTGGTTTGCCTGTATTATCTTTTGATGTGTTGTGCGGGGACTACTGGGGATGTCTTTTTTTGTAAATTATAAAGTAATTTATAGTTTTTATGTCTGAAATCATATTTTTGACAGGATGTTACAGTGCAATTACATATAATATGTAACCCTGGACCACAAAACCAGTCATAAATTCACTGTGCTATATATGGCAAGGTAACTTTATACTTTTATAACATTTTAAATTATTTTTCTGTTAAAAACAAAAATAGTGTTTAGAGGCTAAATTACCAGGGCCCCAAGTGGGGTGGGGTGGGGCTGAGGAGTGAAATTTTATTCTGAAATTTTAAGATCACAATAAATGTTGTTAACTAATGTAAATGCCTGGCGAGCATTTACTACCCCGGAAAGGTAGTACGCAACCCCCCCCCCCCCCCCCCCACACACACACACACACACACACACACACCCTTTTTTTTAGGGGGGCCCCTTAGTTGAGTCAGTGCACAGAGCCCAGTATTCTCAGCGACGCCCCTGCTGGAAACTATACCTTTTTTGGATTTCTTATGATGATCCGGTGGATAATCTGGCTGAACTGCTGTTGCATTTTCAGGTAACCTGTATTCACCACTATCTGTAATCAAATATGCAAAAGAAATACCAGTGAATTCGTTTATAGCCCAACTAGACAATTAGAGTACTTCCAGCCAAAACAAACAGAGGGACATTTCCTAGGAATGCTGTGAATAGCCTCTTAATCAGAGTCTTTGGAAATATATTGCTTTTAATGTGCCTGAGAAGGATAAAGTTTGAGTATAAACTAAAAGTATAAATTTGACAAGTTATATTTCGCAGCCTTGTTGTCTGGTACAAGTAGCTACTTGTACCAGACAACAAGGCTGCAAAATATAACCTGTTTTGGAACATGGTAGCTGCTTTATAGCTGACCTAGATGGTGATTTAGCTAGTAATATTTTACACACACACACACACACACACACACACACACACACACACACACATATATATATATATATATATATATATATATAGCTGCCACTTTTCTATCTATCGATTTATCTATCTATAATAGATATAGTAATTTATAGTTTTTATGTCTGAAATCATATTTTTGACAGGATGTTACAGTGCAATTACATATAATATGTAACCCTGGACCACAAAACCAGTCATAAATTCACTGTGCTATATATGGCAAGGTAACTTTATACTTTTATAACATTTTAAATTATTTTTCTGTTAAAAACAAAAATAGTGTTTAGAGGCTAAATTACCAGGGCCCCAAGTGGGGTGGGGTGGGGCTGAGGAGTGAAATTTTATTCTGAAATTTTAAGATCACAATAAATGTTGTTAACTAATGTAAATGCCTGGCGAGCATTTACTACCCCGGAAAGGTAGTACGCAACAAGTAGCTACTTGTACCAGACAACAAGGCTGCAAAATATAACCTGTTTTGGAACATGGTAGCTGCTTTATAGCTGACCTAGATGGTGATTTAGCTAGTAATATTTTACACACACACACACACACACACACACACACACACACACACACACACACACACACACACACACACACACACACATATATATATATATATATATATATATATAGCTGCCACTTTTCTATCTATCGATTTATCTATCTATCTCTACTGTGTCTAAAATTAGACTTATGATAGATTGGCCATGAGTCTGGATGTTTTTCTAGATATGGAAAAAAACATCCAGACTCATGGCCAATCTATCATAAGATTGGTGGATAATCGATGGATAAAAATAGAAAACGGTTATTTTAAACATATATAATAGCCAACTTTTACAGTGTTGTTTTATCGGACTTTTTAATAATGTTGAGAAGCGCTAATTTCTTTATATATTATTTTTATTTCTTTAAAGAGGGAAAGAGAAAGAGAGAGAAAAGTTACTTTAACTCATTCTGTAAGTTATTCGCGTAAATAAAGCGCAACAGAGAAAATACCCGAAGTCGCATAGCTTGAAAATCATAATTTCAGTTTCCTCATGCATGAATATAGGCTACTTACCGTTGAAGATGGCAGCACATGTGTGCGCGTTTAGGATTACAAACAGGATCGTTTTGATTTCCATGAGGTCGGTTTTCTGCCTGTCTCTAAAACAAAACGTGAGTTTCAGTTCGAAATAAAAACAAAGTCTTCTAACTGAAGAAAGAACCGTTTGTTTTGAGAATCAAACTCGCGCGTCAAGTCGTCAGTCGCGGTCTGCTCTTTCTGCGCTGCGGTGTGGCTCCAGTGAGGATGTGAGTTACAATGACATGACATCACGACGCCTGAGTCCCAGAGCTGCTATTATAAAACCCAGACACAGTGCCCAGCTGTCCCACAAATACTAAACTGTGGTTGATATGCTAAGCAGATAGATAAATAGATAGATTGATAGATACAATATTTCAACTTTTTCAATTCATTACATAATTTCCTGACCTGTTCTGCCATCCTGTTTTAGTTAGTCTGACTGTTTTGCTTTAATCTGAAGAACAATGTAGGCTATTTGAAAGAATTTATCTGATTTTGTTTAACTGTTGTTCCATAGACATAAACAGGGTTCGAATTACGGGGGAGCTAAGGGGAGCTCGGCTCCCCTGAAAAGGACCTGGGCTCCCCTGAAAGCCTACATTGAGACATTTAGGGGGAGCTCTAAAACACTTTCCATTTTTTGTGTCGCATATAGATTTTGATTTTCTGTACATTAAGGTTCCTGAAATAAATGATGATATTAAAAATGTGTCAATGTTGTGTGTTTATTCGCTCATTACATTACTATTTCCGAACACTATTTTCTGCTGTCTCCTGCTGTGACCATCCATGCGTGGCGGCGCTGCACTGAAATTACTACGTTTACGTCACCACTTGAACTTCTCACTGAGTTGGTATTTGAATTTTAGCTTAACTTCAACACTTGGAACACTCTGTGGATACTAATAAGAATGTCAAAAAGAAAGCAGACAAACCTCCGTCAATTTGGATTTACAAAATTGGAGTGATGACAGCGCACCAGCTACAACGACTAGTTTGCCGGTGTTACCGCCGCATCTGTCAAACAAGGTGCTTGCGTTTTGAAATAAACGGTTTACTAAGGCTACGTTTACATTAATCCGGATACAACGGAGTTTTCATTTTAAAACGCTCTCCGTCCGCACTCGCGTTTCCAAGCGTTTTCCAAAAGTTTTTCATCCACACTGAAACGTAGAAAAACATCAAATTCGCCTTACTGCGCATGCGTAAAGCCTCCAAAATTATACAGACGTAATAAGTTTTCACGCAGTTCTTCTGGCGGGATAATTTTCGGAAATATCTCATCCTCCACTGACGCGTCTATATCGCGCTCATTCATATTTTATCTGAAAAGCAGTTGTCCTCATGTTTTGCAGGACAGCAACTGTGAGTAAATTTTCTGTCATCATTTTAGGACTGTAATTTGAAGAGTGTACAAGGTAAATCTTTTTAGCAGCAGTGTGACAGTGAATAGCACAGGCACAATTACTGGTGTAAACATAGATATCTATTGGTACAATATGCGTCACATGACTATAAATATGCGTCATCGTTTTCAAAAGCCTCCGTTTTCACAGTCCACACACTACAAAGTGAAAACGGCGTTTTCAAATTTATCCACTTTGGTCGGAGTTTTTAGAAATAATCGTTTTCTGTGGTAAAAACGGGGTTTTCGTGTAAATGAGAGGCCAAACCACAGGGAAATATCTGCGTCTTTCCTTTGTGTAAACGGGGCCTAAGTAAACAATAGGTTTACTGTAAACCTATTGTTTTAAATGTCCGAACATGCACCAAAAGCGTTAAAGTCAGTCAGGGAGGATCGGAAAATAGGGCTCCCCCGAAAGCCACTTTGTAATTCGAACCCTGGACATAAATATAGAATGTCCTAGAAAAACAAGTGCATATTTGCTTATTCATTTGAGATTCTAGACCTCCGACTGATTAAAATAACAGACACACACACACACAGAGAGAGAGAGAGAGAGAGAGAGAGAGAGAGAGAGAGAGAGAGAGAGAGAGAGAGAGAGAGAGAGAGAGAGAGAGAGAGAGAGAGAGAGAGAGAGAGAGAGAGATTCTCAGTGGCCGTTTCCGGTTTATATATACGGAAAACCAGTCCTGGGCAGGAAAAGAACAGGGGAGATCAGAATGTAATTGTGTTGTTCCAGTGAACTAGCTTTTTTTAAACAGTGCATCATTTTTGACCGTGACCATGTTTACAGACTGAATGAGATTTTTATCATGCTCTTTGAACTAGTTGCTGAAATGCTGAGAGGTTGGAATTTTTTCATCCGGTCATTTGGGTGTCTATTTGACATTGAGATTACTGTCGAATGTGGCTTACAGAGATGACTGCAAAGTAATTTTACATCGTTTTGCTGTTAAACTGGATCTTCTTGCTGAATGTGGTCTGTTTTTTTTTAAATGGAAGCCCATTTCCGCCACTGAGTATATAAAAAAAGCACATTGCATTTTTTTAAAATCTCACAATTCTGACTTTTTTTCTTAGAATTATGAGATAGAAAATGTTATTAAGTTATATAGACAGAATTGCGTGATAAAATCATAACTGTGAGTTATAAATACTTACGAAATTAAAAAAAATGAATATCTCGCAGTTCTGACATTATAACACGTAATTGCAAGTTATTCAGAATCGTGAGATACAAACTTCACGGTACTTTAACCCTCGCAATTGCAAATTTATATCTCAAAATTCTAATTAAAAAAAAAACAGAATTACGAGAAAAAGTCAGAATTGCGAGATACAATGCATCCGCGAGAAAAAAAAATCAGAACTGAGAGACAAAAGTCAGCATTGCAAGATAAAAATGTGCATTTGTGAGAAGGAGTTTTTTATCTTGCGATTCTGACTTTATTTTTCTCAGTTGTGAGTTTATATCATGCAATTCTGAGAAAAAGAGTGAGAATTGTCGGGTTATATCTCAGAATTCTGAGAAAAAAGTCAGATTTGTAAGATGTAAAAAAATTGTTAGAGAAAAAGTCGCAATAACCTTTTTTTATTTTTTATTCAGTGGCGGAAATGGTTCATGGTCCATAGTTTTTTTGTGATTATTTCAAAAATCTAATTAATTAAGTAATCTGTATGGAGACGTCTTACACTCTCCCAAATAGTTTTGGCAAAATCTCATCATGTTTATGTAAAATCAATGCTGTATATCAGAGATTGTATATTTGACTGAATTGCCAACTTTTATGATGGCTGTTGTTGTTGTTTATTAAATAGCCTATTATTATTCAATAAATAGTATTTTATATAAACAAATAGTAGTATTTAAAAGTGTTTAGTATTAAGAAACGGTGCACGTGTTCTTATAGTGATTTGAGTTACATTGTTCCGCCGTTAGATGGCGACATAAGACTGTTTTAGTAAACAGTTTAGTTTTTAGTTTTAGTCAGCAGTAAAGACTTTTATAGTGAAAAATTAGAAACGGAAGTTATTTTTAGTTACTACAACAGATGATGCAGCTAACACATTCACTAGCAGCGCTGTCATCAGAAATCAGCCTTAACAGATGATATTAAGGATATTAACATTATGACAAAGCGATATCATATACTATTGTGATTTCCGGATTTCTAATTGATTGTTTACAATAATGCGTTACTTACACACTATTGTGCTGTTTAAATACTGTGCAGTGCTTTGACACAATCCGTATTGTTAAAAGCGCTATATAAATAAAGGTGACTTGACTTGACTTGACAAAGAAAACGCTTTCCTCAGTGGACATTCAAACTACTGTTTCATCATAAATGTGAAGAATGAATTCTGTATCAGGTAATCACGATTGCTCATACCATCTCTCTCATAAATCTCCACATAATACAGTGAGCTTTTAATACAGTAATATAATAAGTTTTCAGTGAAGCAATTCAACGTTCCTTCGTTCTAAAGTGATCAGTCAAGCCCGAACGATTCATATCCCTGGCAAATTCTGACTTAAAGTTACTTTTATTCAACCAGCAAGTTTTTTTTGACCGGAAATAACACATGCTTCTCCCAAAAGATAATAAGACGATGTACAAGAGGCATCATTGTAAAAATATTACTCGTCTTTTATTTACATTTGAACAAAAAGTGCCATGTCCAAAATTATTCATACCCTTCTCAATAATCAATAGAAAAGCCTTTATTGGCTATTACAGCAATCAAATGCTTCCTATAATTGCTGACCAGCTTTTTGCATGTCTCCACTGGTATTTTTGCCCATTCATCTTTAGTGATGAGCTCCAACTCTTTCAGGTTGGAGCGTCTCTTTGTCATCACCCTGATCTTTAGCTCCCTCCACAGATTCTAAGTTGGATTTTAGTCATGACTCTGACTGGGCCACTGCAAAACGTTAATGTTTTTGTCTGCTAACCATTTCTTCACCACTTTTGCTGTGTGTTTTTGGACGTTGTCATGCTGAAATGTCCACTGGTGCCCAAGGCCAAGTTTCTCTGCAGACTGCCTGATGTTGTTGTTGAGAATTTTGATGTATTGCTCCTTTTTCATGGTGCCGTTTACTGTGATTAGGTTCCCTGGTCCACCGGCTGAAAAACACCCCCAAAACATTAGGTTCCCACCACCATGTTTGACAGTGGGGATGGTGTTCTTAGGGTTGAAGGCTTCTCCTTTTTTACGCCAAATGAAGGCTACAAACAATTACATTTTTGTTTCATCTGACCATAAAACAGAAGACCAGAAGTCTTCTTCTTTGTCCAGATGAGCATTTGCAAAGGCCAAGCGGGCTTTTGTGTGCCTTATCTGGAGAAGTGGTGTCCTCTTGGTCTGCTTTCGTTGAACCCAGCGGTGTGCAGTGTCCGTTGGACTGTCTGCCTTGAGATGTTGCCACCAGTAGAGCCCAGATTTATCAGGATGGCCTTGGTGGTGATCGTTGGATTATTTTTACCTCTCTCACTATCCTCCTGACCAGCACAGGTGTCAGTTTTGGCTTCCGACCACGTCCTCTGAGATTTTTCACAGTGTGGAATGTCTTGTATTTTTTAATAATACTTTGCACTGTAGCCACTGGAACTTCAAAACATTTAGATATGGTCTTATAGCCCTTTCCTGACTTGTGAGCAGCCAAAATTGCTCAGCTGCAGGTCCTCAGTGAGCTCCTTTGTCTTAGCCATGACTGTCCACAAACCAACAGCAGAGAGCTTCTGTTTTTCACCTGTTGAGTTGATTAAAACAGCTGTTCCCAATGAATCAGGATAATTAGGATTCTGTAGAACAGCTTGGACTATTTGGAATTGTATAGTACTTTGGATTTTCCCATAGACTGTGACAGTTTGCAAAGGGTAAGTATAAGTTTGGAAATGCCACCTTATGTTCAAATGTAAATAAAAATTGAGAAATATTTTTTTTCCACAGTGATGCCTCTTGTACATCGTCTTATTATCTTTTGGGAGAAATATATATAATTTTAATTGAACATGTTCCTAATAACAACCCTGTGAATTCAAATGGAATGATTTTACTCATACAGATTTTAATGAATACAGAAGACGCCTAAAACATACATCCAACAAAGAGTTTTTGACTTGGTTCATGTGTTTGTTTTCTCATAACCTTGATCTGGAAAAAGATACACACATTTAATCACTATCTGTCCAGAGTGATACTGGTTTTATTTGTTTATTGAATAGTCACATTCCACACAGTTCACAGCACTCAGAAGGCAGAATGGAGATGATATAACACACACACAAACACACACAAACACATGATTACTGAGATATCTTACCCAGGAAATACCAAACAGACAACCCAGTACTCCTTTGTTTTAATAGCTAATTATAAAGACCATGAAAATGAGTTTTCTTACAAGTCTGTAGACTTAAAATGATTTCTTTGTATATTAAAACCTTGTAGATTATAGGCTAATGTTTTAATAGGAACAAAATATTAAATTAAGCCCAGAAAGGGCTTAATGGAGAGCACTTACATGATGCTTGTTTAAAACGGCCATCTGTTTTATATCTTACTTAACTGTTTATATATACAGTTTACAGATCTTTTTTCCAAGCAGTTTACAGAGCTTTGTTTTTGGTTAACCACTGTACTAGTTACACCTCACCTCACCACCTTTTCTTTTTAAATACATATGTATTCATATAGTAGCCTATATAATGTTTTTTAAATGTTCTGTTTGATCATCACCTTATGCTTGTCACTCGTTAATGCGGGGTGGGTGGGGGGGGGGGGGGGGATGAAGACAAAGTCGCAGCTTTCACAGGTCATTTCTGTTGACTAACATCACCGGATTTACTATAATGTCCAAATGGTCTCTTGGTTGTGTGAACAGCATATTATATTTCTGTATTTATTCTGGTAATTTTACGGCAATTTACTGGGATTGTGTGAAATGGCTAACAAAAATTAAGATGGCCAATCAAATCAAAGTGGGCGGGGTTTACGGTGCGCAAAAGCAGAGTGCAAAGCGGCAGTTTAACGTTGAAAGAGAGTGAGGTAAGATTGCAAATCATTTAATATTAGTTATAACTATTTTACAATAGAAATGTTACATTTCAGCTACATCTAGTTGTTGTCTTTAAATATATCTATCTTGAGACAGAAAGAGAGAAAGACCAAAAGAGGTGAAAGTTGTCAGTGTGAATTAACCAGTGTTGCCAAGTCTGCATTTTTTATGTGAATGTGGATTACATGATATTTAGCCCCTGGAATGCAAAAACTGGTCTTTTTACTCCCAAGACATTTTTTTTTAACCATCAATCGGCCAAATTGGCTGCACTGAACGTAAACTATGCCACTGAACCAAACAGAACTTGCATATTTTGCTGACTATTACTGCTGAAAATGTCAATTATTGACTTGTTTTTGGCTGTGCTAATCGGTCAGACCAGGAAAAACATTTGGGGTACTATAGGCTGCCAAAGTTATAGCAAATCAAGCAGAAGAGTGCAAAAAAAAAAACTGTCTGGGGAACAAAAGGCATTTGTGGTTAGCCAAACTGAACCAGAATTTCCAGGGAAAGAATCTTGACAACATTTGTGGTTCTTCTTATCATTTCTTGTCAGGTACATGCAATAATAGGTTAATATCTTAATTAATACTCCAAATTCATTAAAACCTGGCAACCCTGGAATTACCCCTCTCTCTCTCTCTTTCTCTCTCTCTCTCTCTCTCTCTCTCTCTCTCTCTCTCTCTCTCTCTCTCTCTCTCTCTCTCTCTCTCTCTTTCGAAAAACAGTAAAGATGAGTGATGATAATAGATTAATAGATTAGGGTCTGGATTTTTCCAGGCTATAACTTGAACGCACCACGGTTAAAACATGTTCAAAATAATTCTAATGTAATGCTGCCTCTTCGCCACTAGGTGTCAGAATAAGTCTATACGCCTGCCACATGGACTAGCGGCGCTACACAAGCATTACTGAGCAGCCTACACTTTGTAAGCTTTTGTGTTTATCGTACATTGTGTAATATGAATTCTGTTTTTATTTTTTAAGAATCTCTTTCTGAGAGCACTGTGATTTCTCTTGACTTTAGCTGAGATGTTTAGTATTGGCAGGCTCCAGCTATCAATTATGCATCCCATTCCATTCATAATGAATTATAGCAAGCCATGTTCAGTGATTCACTGCTGCAATAAAAGTGAAAATGGAATCATTTAAAAAAAAATCATAAATATTTTCCTCCTCGCAGATAGGCTACTCTGTGTCAAGAAATATTCATTCTAAGGCTGTCAGTTGGACATTTTCATTAAGTGCATTTTTTTAGATTAAAAATTATATTTTGTGTATTATTAATAATAATCAATATGTAATCACCATTTAATGTAACTAAATCAATAAATAATTTTTTTTTTGTTTACCTTTTTTTTAGGAAGAATTTAGCTTCTGTTGTTTCTTCAGCTAATTATAAGTCAATTAGAAATGGTCATTAAAGTTGTTAGTTAAGGTGAATGTATTTCATCTGACTCCTATACTCTATACACCTATAAAATAAAGGTGCTTTAAAAGATTCTTCAAGCGATGCCAAAGAAGAACCATTTTTGGCTCCACAAAGAGCCATTCAGTCAAAGGTACTTTAAAGAACCATCTCTTTCTTATCTCTTTCTTTCTTTTTATAATCTGAAGAACCTTCTTTCGCAAGAAAAAGAACCTTTTGTGAAGCGGAAAGTTTCTTCAGATGTTAAAGGTTCTTTATGGAACCATTTAAACAAAAAAGGTTCTTTCTATGGCATCGTGAAGCACCTTTATTTTTAAGAGTGTATCCTAACTTGTGGTCTTAACCTTTTACTCTAACCTGTGTAACTCGGATCTCTTTGTTTTCTGAATTCAGAATCTATCTGTTGTTAACATACGACACTAGCACAAGTGACACACAGATGTACCGGAAGCGCATACATCCTGACATTTCTAACACATTCAGTCCTTCTGATGTTGCTCAGACATTCAGTCTCCTCAAACACATGGAACTCACAGTAATGTTGAAATAGAAAGTGACGTGTTTGCATGTGTGTGGGAGAACATCAACTCACACATGCATGGTTATCTAATGGCTGTGTGTGTGTTTGATTGCAAGCGTAAGGCCAATCACTGATCATTTGTGGCTTAATTTATTAACTGTTTAATGTGATAGCTTTAAAGAAATAAGCACACAAGTGTTTGTTCACATCAATAAACAAGTCTTAAATGTCCACAGTTTATCTCATCTTTAATGAGATGTTTTAATCTCACAATCTGGAAGCATTATCTTTGCTAAATAGTTTCCTGTGAAGTCATGCAGCTGCCGGTAATTCTATCCTATCTCTATATCTGCAATGTTTTCTATAAATTTAGTACCGTCCTATAGGCAAAACATTTTACTGCCATAATTAGCTGTGAAGGTCAGAGTGTTAAAACCATCCATTAGAAAACAAGCCAGCTTTTGGTTAGTATTAACATTTCAAGCTGCTGCCCCAAAGGCCTGGGACTCAAAGAGCCAATTAGAGTGAATTTCTGTTTCTTCTGGGCCATCGTTTATGACATCATAATGACCGCTTCCTGTGATCGGCAGTGTAGTGGATTCTGCCTGTAATCTTCAATTTCCTAAACCCTTCAGTTCTCAAAATAGGTCATGCTGAGGAAAAAAGTCCTATTTGTGCTCAAAAACCTCTTTTTATAATTATATGTGACCCAGGTCCACAAAACCAGTCATAAGGGTATTTTTTCTTATTTAAATTAGATTTATACGTAGTCTGAAAGCTGAATAAATAAGCTTTCCATTGATGTATAAATAGGACAATATGGCAGAGATACAACTATTTGAAAATCTGGAATCTGAGGGTGCCAAAAAAAATCTAAATATTGAAAAAATCGCCTTTAAAGTAGTCAAGATAAAGTTCTTAGCAATGCACATTACTAATCAAAAATTAGTTTTTGATATATTTATGGTAGGAAATTTACATTTATCTTCATGGAACATGATTTTTACTTAATATCCTAATGATTTTTGGCATTAAAGAAAAATCAATAATTTTGACCCATACAATGTATTGTTGGCTATTGCTACAAATATACCGGTGTACTTTTGACTGCTTTTGTGGTCCAGACCAGGGTCACATACTCTAAAAGGTTACTGGTGAATGTTCAAGAAATCTAACCAAAAATTTAACCACCACTTAAAAAAAATAAATAAATAAATAAATCTCAGTTTGCACAAAAATATTACACTAAAGTGTAATGATCCTCAAAATTCAGCTTTTCATCACAGGAATAAATTACATTTTAATATATATTTAAATAGAAAACTTATTTAGTTATTTTAAATTGTAATAATATTTTACAGTATTACTGTTTTTACTGTATTTTTTACAGAAGGTAGGTCATACTGAGGGAAAAAGTCCTATTTGTGCTCAAAAATCTCTTTTTATAATTATATGTGACCCTGGATCACAAAACCAGTCATAAGGGTAATTTTTTATATTTAATTGAGATTTATACATAGTCTGAAAGCTGGATAAATAAGCTTTCCATTGATGTTTAAATAGGACAATATGGCCGAGATACAACTATTTCAAAAACTGGAATCTGAGGGTGCAAAAAAATCACCTTTAAATTAGTCAAGATTAAGTTCTTAGCAATGCACATTACTAATCAAAAATTAGTTTTTGATATATTTATGTTAGGAAATTTACATTTATCTTCATGGAACATGATTTTTGCTTAATAAATATCCTAATGATTTTTTATAAAGGCATAAAAGAAAAATCTTATTATTATTATCATAATTTCAGGGTCACATATTCTAAAACGTTTCAAGAAATCTAACCAAAAATTTAACTTAAAAAAAAAACCACACTGTTTTTACTGTATTTTTTTATAGAAATAAATGGTGAGAGTTTTTCAGACTTTTCCCTTTTATTTTGTACTTCCATGCAGATTGGATTTTAAACTTTGTATTTTTCTGGAATGGCTGGTAGGAATGTTTGTAAATCATGTTTGGAAAAAAAAAGTTTTATAACTTCTGTTTGGCTCCACTAGTAGTGCATAAACAACACACTTCGGCTCTAAGTAGAGCTAGAGCTCTGACAAGAGTGTGTGGACTAGTAAGGAAGAGGAAGGGAGGTGATCTGTTCTTGCTACTGATATTAATTATAATGATCTCATTCAATAAACATCTTCCAATGAGCCAAAGCACATACACACAACACATGTTTTTCCGTTCTTTCGAAACTGTCTGTCTAGTGGAGTGTGGAAATAATGTAAAGTATGTATGTAAATAGAATATGCAACATACCCACCACAATGGAAGAAGAAACCTTAGTGTCACCGAGTCTGGCGGTTATTGTATAAAACAACATGTTTTAGCAGTGCTTCAGTGTTGCAAAATCACTAATTGGTTTCTTCTTTAGCTCATTAGAGAAACTTAGACACAGCAGTTCAGCAGACACAAATTTTGACTGCCAAATGTCATCAATGTGGTGTGTAGGGGTGTGTGTGTGTGTGTGTGTGTGTGTGTGTGTGTGTGTGTGTGTGTGTGTTGTGCAGTTGATCTCTGAGGAATGTGTGTTGACATTAAAGTCTCTGTTCTGGCCATTTCATCAATATGCAAACTCTGTTCTGAAAGCTACCCTCTTGATCTATCTATTTACAGTTAAAGTCAAAAGTATACATGCACCTTGCAGAATCTGCTAAATGTTAATTATTTTACTAAAATAAAGAGGGATCGTACAAAATGCATGTATTTTTTTTATTTAGTACTGACCTGAATAAGATATTTCACATAAAAGATGTTTACACAGTCCACAAAAGAAAATAGTAGTTGAATTCATAAAATGACCCAATTCAAAGGTTTACATCCCCTTGATTCTTAATACTGTGTTGTTACCTGAATGATCCACAGCTGTGTTTTTTGTGTAATGATAGTTGTTCATGAGACCCTTGTTTGTCCTGAACAGTTAAACTGCCTGCTGTTTTTAGAAAAGTCTTTCAGGTCCTACAAATTCTTTGGTTTTTCAGCATTTTTGTGTATTTGAACCCTTTCCAACAATGACTGTGTGATTTTGAGATCTATCTTTTCACACTGAGGACAACTGAGGGACTATGTAATGTAGAATATATAACTATTACAGAAGGTTCAAACACTCACTGATGCTCCAGAAGGAAAAACGATGCATTAAGAGCCAGGGGGTGAAAACTTTCGAACAGAATGAAGATGTGTAATTTTTTCTTATTTTACCTAAATATCATATTTTTTTCATTTAGTAGCCTACTGCCTTTCAGAAGCTACAGAAGATGTTTACATGTTTCCCAGAAGTTAAATTTACCCTGATCTTCAAATTCCAAAAGTTTTAGTTCTTAATGGATTGTGTTTCCTTCTGGAGAATCAGTGAACCTCTGAACCTTCTGTATTAGTCGCATATGAGTCTCTCTAAGTTGTCCTCAGTGTGAAAAAATGGATCTCAGAATCATACAGTCATTGTTGGAAAGGGTTCAAATAAACAGAAATGCTGAAAAACCAAAGAATTTGTGGGACCTGAAAGATTTTTCTGAAGAACAGCAGCCAGTTTAACTGTTCAGGACAAACAAGGGACTCATGAACAACTATCACTAAACAACAACAACAACAACAAAAAACACAGCTGTGGATCATTCAGGTAACAACACAGTATTAAGAATCAAGGGTATGTAAACTTTTGAACAGGGTCATTTTTATAAATTCAACTATTATTTTCTTTGGTGGACTATATGTATACATCTTTTATGTGACATGTTATTCAGGTCAGTACTAAATAAAAAATGACATGCCTTTTGTATGATACCTCTTATTTTGGTAAAATAATTAACATTTTGACAACTTTTGACAGGTTTGAAATGACATGAGAGTAAATTATGGCAACATTTTAATTTTTGGACGAACTATGCCTTTAAAACAATGCAAAAATGACACACATCACTTTTAGCATTGGTGGTTCAGCACAGCTGAACAGCTTTGTTCTGTTTACACATTTACAGTTGGGTTGATCTAAATGTTTGCTTTTCTTTTCTTAACAGTCTTAAGTCACTTTCCCAAACCCCTGTAATGATTTTCATCCGTTGCTGCATAGAAATAAATCTTCCACCTGCAGGAAACATGGCCTGTCATCCAAAAGCGTGTCTCAGGCACAGCACATCCTAGTGGGTGTAACTGCTATGACAATTTGCCAGCAGAGCCTGAAACAGCCAGCATTTACAGTTTAACGACCATGGCAACCATTCTATGCTTTTGTTTATATTCCATCACTCTTGGGTGCAATTGTTTCCTTCTGAAACATTTTACACTGTATTGACCACAGATGTGAGTCTGTTTGTCTTTAACCCTTTAACTGCGGCCATGTCCCAAATGGCACACTTCATGTGCACTTGCGGTCTTGTGGGCTTACAATGTCCGCCGTGTGGCACAGGACCATGGGTGTCTCATTCGTCATTTTAGCTTTTAGAAGTGTGCTTGTGAGAGCCCCCTTTACAGTCACTATGCACAAGGATTTATGGTTTGATTTGGGACAGGGCCTGTCAGCATAAATTAGATCTTAACTTAAACACTCAAAATTCATCCTGTGGAAAACATTCAGATGATGTGTTACAATAGAAATACACTACCAGTCAAAAGTTTTTGAATAGTAAGATTTTTAATGTCTTTTGCTCACCAAGCCTGCTTTTATTTGATCCAAGGTAGAGCAAAGACAGTAAAATTTAGAAATATTTTTACTATGTAAATAACAGTTTTCTATTTGAATATATTTTAAATTGTAATTAATTCCTGTGATTTCAAAGCTGAATTTTTTGCATCTTATTCTAGTCACATGATCCTTCAGAAATCATTCTAATATTCTGATTTGCTGCTCAAAAAACATTTATTATTATTGTTATGTTGAAAACAGTTGAATAGAATTTTTTCCGGTTGGCTATTTTTGGTAAAGCACCTAAATAAAATCACACAGGAATCTCAGTTTTTGTGATATCAACTTCAAATTTGAAACATAATTTATTTAGACATATGGCTACGATGTTAAAGCAAGATTAGATTCCGAAATATAGTCAAGCCTGAAATTATTCATACCCCTGGCAAATTCTGACTTAAAGTTACTTTTATTCAACCAGCAAGTTTTTTTTTGACCGGAAATGACACAGACTTCCCCCAAAAGATAATAAGACGATGTACAAGAGGCATCATTGTGGAAATAAATATTTCTCAGCTTTTATTTACATTTGAACAAAAGGTGGCATGTCCAAAATTATTCATACCCTTTGCAAACTGTCACAGTCTATGGGAAAATCCAAAGTTCTATACCATTCCAAATAGTCCAAGCTGTTCTAAAGCATCCTAATTACCCTGATTCATTGAGAACAGCTGTTTTAATCAACTCAACAGGTCAAAAACACAAGCTCTCTGCTGGCTCTCTGGTTTGTGGACAGTCATGGCTAAGACAAAGGAGCTCACTGAGGACCTGCGGCTGCGAATTGTGGCTGCTCACTAGTCAGGAAAGGACATTTCAGCACGACAACGACCCACAACACACAGAAAAAGTGGTGAAGAAATGGTTAGCAGACAAAAACATTAACGTTTTGCAGTGGCCCTGTAGGGAGCTAAAGATCAGCGTGATGGCAAGGAGACCCTTCAACCTGAAAGAGTTGGAGCTCATCTCTAAAGATACCAGTGGAGACATGCAAAAAGCTGGTCAGCAATTATAGGAAGCATTTGATTGCTGTAACAGCCAATAAAGGCTTTTCTATTGATTATTGAGAAGGGTATGAATAATTTTGGACATGCCACTTTTGTTCAAATGTAAATAAAAGCTGAGAAATATTTTTTTCCACAATGATGCCTCTTGTACATCATCTTATTATCTTTTGGGAGAAGCCTGTGTCATTTACAGTCAAAAAATAAATAAAAGTAACTTAAAGTCAGAATTTGCCAGGGGTATGAATAATTTCGGACTTGACTGTATATATTTAGTAAAATACTCTTTTTAGTACATTTTTTTTTTTTTTTTTACAGTTTTTAACACTTCAGTTTTTTAAATGCTTTCAATTCAGCAGTAATCTGCTTATTGTCCATATAAGCATTCTTGTATTACAACAATTTAAGTTTGGATAGTGCATTTTCATGTTTATGTTTAAACATTTATGTGACAGTTACGAGGTTAAATCATCCTGAAGCACGGTTTAAAATCTGATTCGATTTTCTGATTAGATGATTCTTTAACTCTGCTGAGTTGTCTCTACATTCCTCAGTAATCCGGAGGTTAAAAGTCAAGTCTATAGGTTAACGGGATTGACACGCGCTCCGTCTACTTCTCTGTGTGTGTCTCTGGGAGAATATCTCTGACCTTTCTATTCCTTTGAAGACTGGAAAATTTGAGGAGAATTCAGTGGAAGAATGAGTGGGAGAGAAACATAGTGGGGGTGGAATGTCAGCCATGTCCCATGAACCAGTTTATACACAGTTTTTTGGACAGCTATTTCTGCATTATTCTAATAAACCATGCAAAGGCCAGAGATGCTCTCAGAAGCAGACAGAGATCAAAAATAGCATATTAACAACATTATTATGTGTTGCTAAGGCAAGCATTCCTATTCTTTTTGCTTTTGCATACACACATGGAATCAAAAATAATGTAAAAATCTGAACATGAAATGAAACAACAGAATATATTCATGTTAGCATAAACTGGCCCAACAGTATGTGAAAATAACACGATAAAAAGGAAAATTTACCTTTTTGTGATTTATTAATGTAACCATGGGTCAGTGTTGGTACTGTTAATTAAAAATAAAACAAATAAAATCTCGAATTAAACAAATAAATATAAATATCTAATGCAAAAATAACTGAAATAAAGTTTAAGTAAAAATACAAAATTGAAAATGTAAATAAAAATATATTAAAGGTAAAGAAATATAAAAAACACTTAAAACAGACAGAACATAATTACTAAAACTTAAACCAATAAAATTTAGCTAATAAATTAAAAAAAAAAAAAAAGCTAATAAAACACAAGTACTTTAGAGGTTTTAGTAATTTATTAAAATTAAAACTTAAAAATTAGAAATGCCTTGGCAACTGTCACAAGGACGGTCGGAGACGAGCGGATCCATTCGCAGCATTTTATTAATACAGGCAAACAAACACAAAGGGGCAGGCAGAAATCGTGGTCAAACACAGGCAGAAGGTCGGGGCTGGCAGCGAGAATCATACACAAGAGGGAGTCCAGGAATCGAAAACATGGGGAATCAAACACGGGAAAGAAACGCTCAGAATGTAGCCGGGGCAATACAAGACTTCGCAAAGTGGCTGTGTGTGTGAGAAGCTTATAAGCAGTCAGTGTGATGAGGAACAGATGTGTGCAGCAATCAGTGCAGTGGGTCATGAGGAGCAGGTGTGAGCAGTGATTGGTGCAGTGGCTTGTGGGGGATGAAGTCCATGATGTGTAGTGCAAGAGTTTGTGATGACAGGACGACGGAGGCTCAAATCGTGACAGAGCCCCCCACCTAAGAGCGGCTTCCAGACGCTTCAAATACATGTTCGGGAGAGTGATGGAGTGGGCATGGCACAGAGGCATGGATGGAGGCCCCGGTCCATGTGCAGGTGGAGAACCAGGAGACTGAAGCGGAGCCGACGGAGGGAGAAGCCATGGTGGAGGAAGGGTTGGCTCCTCCATGGGGCCGACCGACGGAGGTGGAGCCGGTGGAGCCCGAGGCGGAACCGGAGAGTCGAAGGTCATGGGCGACACCGAGGATCCAGAGGGCCAAGGCGGAAACCAAGGCTCTGGCGACCAAGGCAGAGATGGAGGTCCGGAGGTACACGGCGGAGCGACCGAGGACCGAGGCTGTGCCCGCGGGAGGGAGGAGGTCCACAGAGCCGGTAGGACGGAGCGACGAGGTGCAGCCAGAGGAGTAGAGTCCAGAGGCGAAGGTGGGGCGACGACCCACCAGGACGGAGCCGGAGGGACGATGGAGCCCGGTGGAGCTGGTGGACCGACGGCCGACAGCGGAGACGAGGGAGCAGAGAGCCGGGGTGGAGCCGCAGGGTCTGAGGGCCGAGGCGGAGTCCAGGACTCTGAGGCTGGAGGCGATGGTGAGGGATCCTCCAGCCAGGGGCACCGATGGAGACTGGCAGTCCCACGGCAAGTCCTCTGCACCGAAGGTGGGTTGAAGGTGAGCAGAGGAACTGTCAGGAGACAGAGGTGGTGGGACTGGGGCAGTAGGGAGGGTGGGTGGGAAACTCGACAGTCCATACATGGCCTCCGTGGCCAGAACAGGGCAGACAGGAATCTCAGGAAGACTGGGCGGAACCAGCGTAGGCTCTGGGACGCTGGGCGGAACCAGCGGAGACTCTGGGAGGCTGGGCGGAACCAGCGGAGACTCTGGGAGGCCGGGCGGAACCAGCGGAGACTCTGGGAGGCCTGGCGGAACCAGCGGAGACTCTGGATTGGCAACCATCTTGTGCAATGGCTCTGGAAGGGTGGCCATTTTGAGAACAGACTCTGGAAGGGCGGCCATCTTGTGTAGTGGCTCTGAGCTGGAGTTTACTGTGGGAACATTGTTGTCGTCTTGAATTCCCACAGTAAAAGGAGAGCCACTCATTTGCAGAGCAATGTCAATGAAATATTGTAAGGTCCAGTTAGGTTCGATCATGGGGATCAGTGAAGCCAATGGCTCTAAGAGTCCACCACGGAAGAAAATCATCAGGCATAAGTCATCCATAGTAGACTGATTAGCCAATTCGACAAAGTCCATCGCATACTCCTCAACGGACCGCTCACCTTGTTTGAGACGCATGATCTGTACTGTAGAGTTTGTGCTGGAACCGGATGACACCATACTAGCTGCTGGATCCTTGTAATGGCGAAGTCTTCTGTCACAAGGACGGTCGGAGACAAGCGGATCCATTCGCAGCATTTTATTAATACAGGCAAACAAACACAAAGGGGCAGGCAGAAATCGTGGTCAAACACAGGCAGAAGGTCGGGGCTGGCAGCGAGAATCATACACAAGAGGGAGTCCAGGAATCGAAAACACGGGGAATCAAACACGGGAAAGAAACGCTCAGAATGTAGCCGGGGCAATAAAAGACTTCACAAAGTGGCTGTGTGTGTGAGAAGCTTATAAGCAGTCAGTGTGATGAGGAACAGATGTGTGCAGCAATCAGTGCAGTGGGTCACGAGGAGCAGGTGTGAGCAGTGATTGGTGCAGTGGCTTGTGGGGATGAAGTCCATGATGTGTAGTGCAAGAGTTTGTGATGACAGGACGACGGAGGCTCAAATCGTGACAGAGCCCCCCACCTAAGAGCGGCTTCCAGACGCTTCAAATACATGTTCGGGAGAGTGATGGAGTGGGCATGGCACAGAGGCATGGATGGAGGCCCCGGTCCATGTGCAGGTGGAGAACCAGGAGACTGAAGCGGAGCCGACGGAGGGAGAAGCCATGGTGGAGGAAGGGTTGGCTCCTCCATGGGGCCGACCGACGGAGGTGGAGCCGGTGGAGCCCGAGGCGGAACCGGAGAGTCGAAGGTCATGGGCGACACCGAGGATCCAGAGGGCCAAGGCGGAAACCAAGGCTCTGGCGACCAAGGCAGAGATGGAGGTCCGGAGGTACACGGCGGAGCGACCGAGGACCGAGGCTGTGCCCGCGGGAGGGAGGAGGTCCACAGAGCCGGTAGGACGGAGCGACGAGGTGCAGCCAGAGGAGTAGAGTCCAGAGGCGAAGGTGGGGCGACGACCCACCAGGACGGAGCCGGAGGGACGATGGAGCCCGGTGGAGCTGGTGGACCGACGGCCGACAGCGGAGACGAGGGAGCAGAGAGCCGGGGTGGAGCCGCAGGGTCTGAGGGCCGAGGCGGAGTCCAGGACTCTGAGGCTGGAGGCGATGGTGAGGGATCCTCCAGCCAGGGGCACCGATGGAGACTGGCAGTCCCACGGCAAGTCCTCTGCACCGAAGGTGGGTTGAAGGTGAGCAGAGGAACTGTCAGGAGACAGGTGGTGGGACTGGGGCAGTAGGGAGGGTGGGTGGGAAACTCGACAGTCCATACATGGCCTCCGTGGCCAGAACAGGGCAGACAGGAATCTCAGGAAGACTGGGCGGAACCAGCGTAGGCTCTGGGACGCTGGGCGGAACCAGCGGAGACTCTGGGAGGCTGGGCGGAACCAGCGGAGACTCTGGGAGGCCGGGCGGAACCAGCGGAGACTCTGGATTGGCAACCATCTTGTGCAATGGCTCTGGAAGGGTGGCCATTTTGAGAACAGACTCTGGAAGGGCGGCCATCTTGTGTAGTGGCTCTGAGCTGGAGTTTACTGTGGGAACATTGTTGTCGTCTTGAATTCCCACAGTAAAAGGAGAGCCACTCATTTGCAGAGCAATGTCAATGAAATATTGTAAGGTCCAGTTAGGTTCGATCATGGGGATCAGTGAAGCCAATGGCTCTAAGAGTCCACCAC
This sequence comes from Garra rufa, assembly GCF_049309525.1. NCBI lineage: Eukaryota > Metazoa > Chordata > Actinopteri > Cypriniformes > Cyprinidae > Garra > Garra rufa. The sequence goes on from NC_133379.1 coordinate 35,858,740, forward strand.
GGAAGAAAATCATCAGGCATAAGTCATCCATAGTAGACTGATTAGCCAATTCGACAAAGTCCATCGCATACTCCTCAACGGACCGCTCACCTTGTTTGAGACGCATGATCTGTACTGTAGAGTTTGTGCTGGAACCGGATGACACCATACTAGCTGCTGGATCCTTGTAATGGCGAAGTCTTCTGTCACAAGGACGGTCGGAGACAAGCGGATCCATTCGCAGCATTTTATTAATACAGGCAAACAAACACAAAGGGGCAGGCAGAAATCGTGGTCAAACACAGGCAGAAGGTCGGGGCTGGCAGCGAGAATCATACACAAGAGGGAGTCCAGGAATCGAAAACACGGGGAATCAAACACGGGAAAGAAACGCTCAGAATGTAGCCGGGGCAATAAAAGACTTCCAGAGGTGGGTAGTAACGAATTACATTTACTTCGTTACATTTACTTGAGTAAATTTTTGGGGTAACTAGTACTTTTAGAGTATATTTAAAGATAGGTACTTTTACTCTTACTCAAGTACATTTATAGTGAAAAAACTTTACTTTTACTTCGCTACATTTGATGGCGTTTCTCTGTTACTGTCTTCAGAAACGTGTCGTTGGCATTTCCATTTCATGTCTGATAAAACTGCGTTAATACTGCTGTGTATACAGCTGTTACTATGGAAACCGTAATATTTCAGCGCTCCTAAAGCGCCCCCTCGTGACAGATAATTAATTTTTCATTTCCAATACATTTTTTTCAGCTGTTTATGGTCAAATGATTGCAATTATCGACCCATGTTTTTATGCAGCAAACACAGAGTTGTAAATGTAAAAAGTTAAGGTGCCTTCTAAAAATCTAAACAAGTACAGTATAATATTTATGTTTCAAATAAATATAATAAATTATATACTCAATTTATCCCTTTTAATGTTATAAAGGATGAAATGCCATAGAGTAACATATTTTGTTTTTGTGTGAAACTGTATCTGAATTTTAAATCATGCCATTTTATGGCTTAATATTCTACTTTACATTGTCCAATCCCATTACTGTTTATTTTACTTTTGCAGATCTTAAAAATGGTTATGAATTGCTTTAAATTAATATTAAAAAATTCTGCAGATACACTAAATGAAATAAATATAATGAAATAAAATTACTTCCTTGATATTTGTTTATATTTGTGTATTCAAAACATTTTTGATTTGACTCCTATCTGATTTTCTATATTTAAAAAAAGGTCTTTT
>NC_133379.1:35860474-35882355 GCF_049309525.1 Garra rufa
CTTACTCAAGTAACTATTAAGATTGTTACTTTTACTCATACTTGAGTAAATATTTCCATAAGTACTTGTACTTTTACTTGAGTACAGATTTTGGGTACTCTACCCACCTCTGAAGACTTCACAAAGTGGCTGTGTGTGTGAGAAGCTTATAAGCAGTCAGTGTGATGAGGAACAGATGTGTGCAGCAATCAGTGCAGTGGGTCACGAGGAGCAGGTGTGAGCAGTGATTGGTGCAGTGGCTTGTGGGGGATGAAGTCCATGATGTGTAGTGCAAGAGTTTGTGATGACAGGACGACGGAGGCTCAAATCGTGACAGCAACTTACTGTAATAAATAAGTGAAATTTCTAAAATAAAAATAAAAAATAAAAAATTACAGAACGTACAAAAAGAAAAAAAAGAATAAAATTGAAAACTGAAAAACAATATAAAACGATTATACTTGTACACACTTTTATATGGGTAGTAATATATGCTTGGTAAGTTAACATGCCTTGTAGCAAGCTTTTATGACCTCAAAATTATATTTAATATTTGTATTTTAAAAGTTTAAAAGCTTTAGTGAGGACAAAACGGTAAAAGTCCGTTTATACACTTAATGGAACACATACATATCCTTTTGTTTTATTTTATATGCATTATGCATGATTATATGGTTCACTGGATTTTATTATTTACATTTAGTATGACAGTAGTAGACATCTAATGCAAGTATTCAATAAAGCAGAGCTCTCGAGAGCAGGTGTTTTCTACAGTAGACACTCAGAAGCATCTGGTTTGTGTGGCTTGAGCAAAAGCACTTAACCTCCGTCTGCCCCAGGAGGACTGACCCTGCTGTAAATGCACTGTAAGTCACTTTAGATAAGAGTGTGGCTTGTACAGTAGTTCCCCTCTCTCTCCCTCGCTCATAAATACACACTTTGATCTTACACTAAGGTTGATGGCCTTGTGGAAAACCAGAATATATGTTCCACATTCTTTAAGTATAGCGGTAAAATGTGCTGAGGAAACCCTACAACATGTGCGTGTGTGGGTGAAGCGCATGTCAAATTGATGTTTGCGCTCGGTTAGCTTGGCTGATGCGGATGCTCATGCTTTCCCAGCATGCTGTCTGTCTGGAGGGCATCAGGTGAATGACCTGTGACTTCAGAATCAGCAGGTCTATGAGTTAATGACCATCATCACCTGATACTGATTTCGCTCACACACACACAAAGAAAGCAGCTGGTCATGTGCCTGTGAAATCTGCGTTTGCCAGAAATTGACTGTAAAAATATCGTAGCAACATTTTAGGTTTTATAGATTGAAAAACTTGTTATCACAAGTAGATAAAACTATAACTGATAGGAAAACGCTAAGAAGAAACCAATCTGTTTTAAAGTGGGTTGCTTACCTGATCTCATGATAAAAACATACCTGTGGGGTTTTTTCACAAGATGCAAAATATATGCCAATAAGTACATATCACTGCAGTTTCAAACAGAAATAAACACTAGAGGTGGTAAAACAGCGAGTACTTATAATCATACTTTATTTTCGTATAAAGTTATGATTACAGCTCCATGTTTCGTTTTCTGGACGTAACAAGCTTGCACGGAATTGGATTTAGGATGCGGTATCCCTGGGTACAAATCCCATGAAAAACATGACTCACGATGAAAGAACTGAAAGATGAGAGTTTTAACGTCACATTCACTTTTGTTTATACTGTCGGTTTGGTTTTGATGTATTGCAGAGGGTACGTCATTTTAAAACATCACGCGTTGAGTTATAGTGCCACTCAACGTACACATCCAAAACTAACGCCACATAAATGTATGTTCATCTGTTCTGGGGGGAAAAATTAAAACTCTATTAGTGACACTCAGTGGAGATTTATTTCATGTATTTCTCGTCTTGCGAAAAAGTTTTCGTCATGAGATCAGGTTGGAATTCTGGGGATGTCAGTTTATAGTTATTCACTGTAAATGATAAGATTAACTGTTCTTTTTCACTTCTGAAAACTGTAAATGTAACAGTATTTTACAGTAAAAAAAAAAACATGATGTTTTGTTAGATTACAAAAATGTAGAAAATGTTGCTAACATTCCTAAGTTCTGAAAATGTTGTTTTAGAATGTTCTATGAAAATTGTAAACTTTTAAATGTTTTTTTTAAATGTTTTTTTTCCTTGGTTATATGACCATTAAATGAACAATCCATTATAATTTTGAAACCATTATAGTAACGCTACTTTTGAAAGTTCTCTTGAAAGAATAAAACAAGTAGTAACATTTAAAGAATGTTCCATGAATGATGTATAAACAACATTTTGAGAACATTATTAAAGAACACAAAACTTAAATGTTAAAGGGTTAGTTCTACCAGAAAGACTTGGGAGAATTTATACTGTAACGATAACATTTATTTAGAAGCTCAGCAAGCAATCAGGTTATTTGGCGTAGGCCGCGTTCGTAACTCGCATTCAGAGGGTACGGAATCTGCGAGTCCCGCCTGAAGACGAAGGCAGGGGCGACGCTCACCTTGGAACAACGTGAGGGTGAGTAATTAATGACAAAATTTTGGGCTGAACTAACCCCAATTTTAACCTCGCCAAAATGTTATGAGGACTTTCCCTTTTACCTGGGTTGTGGGTAGCTTGATTTTTATTAAAGCAACACTTTTTTTGGAAATAGGCTCATTCAAGCTGCGATTTTCTAGGCCGATAAGATTAGGAACTACACTCCCATTCCGGCGTAATAGTCTAGAAAATCGCATTTCTACATTTTCCGCCGGTCTTAGTACACGATATAACTGCAGAAGAGTCAAGTTTTAAATAGGACAAATACCGAAACTCATTGGTCATTTTTGAGCGTGATGCTATTGGTCTAATAGGATTCAATGATCTATGCTAAGCTATGCTAAAAGTGATATCGCCAGAACAGGAGAAGGGCTGAATAGATTTCAAAACTGTAAAAATCAACTTATTAACTTGGGGGAGTTGGAGAATTAGCCTATTTCCAAAAAAAGTGGAGTGTTCCTTTAAAGGTGACCTACTATGGTGACCAGTCTCTGAATGTCCCCAGAGTGTGCATGTTAAGTTTTAGCTCAAAATACCCAACAGATTTTTTATAGCTTGCTAAAATTGCCACTTTTAGGGTATGAGTCAAAATGCAAAGCTTTTGTGTTTGTCCCTTTAAATGCAAATGAGCTGGTGCTCCCGGTCCCCTTTTCAGACGAGGGCGGAGCTTCAAGTGCTGACATGAATAAAACAGGACAATCTCACGCACTGAAAATGTCAGAAACTCTCAGTAACGGTGTACAGCCTTATATGTTCGAACTGAAATTGGTTCAAAAGTCAGTATCTGATTGTACGGTGCATAATAAATGCGTGTTTATGAATTACAGAAACGGGGAGCACGGCACGATAAAAATAATGACATAGTTGCAAGAAAACAGTAATGGCGGACTGCTGCTTCTCATTTAGGGTTGTGTCTATGCTGATAAGGCAGAGTTTGTCACAAATGGGCAGGGATTTCTCCCTACAATGAGGTGTATGTAGAAAAAAATCTGGAATGGGGTTTTCAGAGAGAAGGTTTATGATTTATTGGGATTATAAAAAAAAATGAGTGGATGGATTTTCACCATTATAGGTTGTTTGTTTTCACACACCACTGCGGCCACACAACTGTGTTCAAAAGTGATTTTTGCATAATAGGTTCCCTTTAAGTCTTTGTATAAATAGGCTAGTTCTAGATTCACCATCTGGATGGTTGCATGTAATCGCACAATGCTAATTCTAATTACATATTAATGACATTCTGTTGATTTGCATACTTAGTGGAATATTTAGAGCACTGTATGCAGTGCACAGCTTAAAAAAGGGAATGTCTCATTTCTGTATTCTTCAATTACATATCCAACATTGTGCGTTCTGCAATACCCGTATCTTTATTGGATGATGTTATTTTTTGCTGTTAAAATGTATGTGAGACAAATAAGGCTTGGCAGCTTTGAGAGAAGGAAATTCCCCTCACTACGCTCACCGCATTGGAAATCCCCCCATGTTGCCTTTGAACAATGGAGTATCTCACATATCTTAAATAAAGAGTCTTTATTTTGGCCAGGACATGCATGTACAATTGATTTGGAGAGCTGGAAAATGACAAATCCTTTTAGTGCGACATGATGTACGCTTGCTGCCCTTCCCAGCGGCTATGCGGCTCGCCACTAATTAATTAGTTTTGTTGACAGAATGGTTTTCTTGGGGGATTAGCTAATTGATCGATTGATCTAAAACTGTTTAGACTAGCCAATTACTTTACAAACCTCCGTCCACAAAACACATACCTAATGCTCAAACGCCAGCCGAACACACCCATGGAGCCCAGAATCTGGCATATGTCTCAAGGATGTATGACTGTAGAGTAAACAGAAAAAAGTGTTTTGTGGTTATGCTTTATGACAAATACATCAAGCAAATTTAGACTCAGTTCAGTGCCTTAAATTCCAAACATGCTCATCAATGCTGGCTGATGTTCACTTGAAAGTGGTTATTATTTTTAGTAGAAAAAAAATGAATGAATGAATAAATATTCAGTTATATATACACTGCCGTTCAAAAGTTTGGGATCAGTCCGATTTTTAATGGTTTTTAAAGACGTTTCTTATGCTCATCAAGGCATTTATTTGATCAAAAATACAGAAAAAAAATAATATTGTCAAATATTATTTCAAGTTAAACAAACTATGTGAATATATTTTAAAATGTAATTTATTCCTGTGATATAAAGCTGAATTTTAAGCATCATTACTCCAGTATTGATTGTCACATGAAATCAATTTGCTGATTTATTATCAATATTGAAAACAGTTGTGCTGCTTAATATTTTGTTGGAAGCTGTGATTTTTTAACAAAACAAAAAGTTGAAAAGCACAGTGTTTATTTAAAATAGTCTTTGGTAACAATATAAACTACCATCTAAAAGTTTGGGGTCAGTAAATTTTTACTCTTCCTTTTTTGAAAGAAATTAATACTTTTTTTTTCACCAAGGATGTGTTAAATTGATAATGTAATAGCAAAGATTTTTTTTTTTTTTAATTTTGACTGTTTTTTTGGTGGATATAACATGCTATAAACTCCATCAAATAACTTAATATTATTTTTAAAAATGAGTAAAGCTTAAATTTTTTTATTGAACTTTTTTCAATATTTACATTATCAGTAGACAAAGACAATATTATGAACCCTAAGGTAAATGTTCCAACAAACCAGCTGCATCTTTATTTCTAAGCACATCACTGTAGCAGTTATTGGCTGTTGGTTACAAATCCCCACCCATTTGAGAGCTCGGCCAATCACCACACAGTAAAGAGAAGCTGAGCTTCCAAGAAAAAAAAATGCATTGATTTAAAATCCCACAATAACAATCAGACCATTTCCCCTTGCAAACAGCACTCATGATGCTCTCTTAGACAAAGACAAGTCAGTTGTTGTCCAGTTAACACTTTGCTAAAGTATCTGTCATAAACTACTATTTAATCTTGACCTGACACTTCAAATAATTTGGCACCATCCAATACTTCAGGATAAGTATAGAGTCTAAACACTCTGTATCTCTTTAGTTGTGTGTCTGCCTAGTGCCACATGTGTTCTGCAGCTTTATGCTGGTATGTTTGTGTGCACATGTGTGTGTTTTAGCCTTTGGTCCAGGATCTGAAATGATTCCTTCATATTAATTAAAGAAATTGTCCATCAAGTTGTCAATCAAGTATGTTCATTTCCCCTGAGGCAGGATGTGATAAAATAGAATGGGGTTCTTTTTGAGTTCTGTATATGTTAAAAGCAGCAGATGGCCTCCAGGCAATGCAGAAATGCAGTAACAGGAATCATCTGCAGCGGAAATAACTCACTCTCACTCTCATCCGCTCACTCCCACTTCTGCGGCTTTTCCTGCAGCCTTTCTGCCTCTCTTATCAAAGATGGTTTGATTCTCTGATTATTGATTCATATTGTCCAGGGAAACTTAAATTTATAATAATTATCAACAAAATTACAATATGACCTGGCTTGCCATTTATGTCTTTTCTGTGGTAGCCTTTATCAATACATCACGATTTGGTCAGTTACAAGATGCACAGCCATACTGGGCGATACTCGGATGTAAACAACAGCATTGCATGGTTAACGTACTACTGAATAGGTTGTTCTGCTAAATGATGCTGTTTAAACCATGGGAAAACATGTGGAAGCTGCTAAATCATATAGAGAAGGACTGGGAACTGCACAATATTTTGACAAACTAAAGTTAATAGGTAGTAAAGATATGTACAAGCAGTATTAATTAAGATGTTAGCCTAATATTTCACCTACCTGACTGGAAATGATAAGAACAAACACAAATGTTGTCAAGATTCTTGCCCTGGAAATCCTTGTTCAGTTTGTCCAACCACAAACGCCTTTTGTTACTCAGACAGTTCTTTGCAGTCTTCTCCTTGATTTGTTAAAACTTTTGGCAGTCTATAGTCTCCAAATGTTTTTGGTCCTCCGACCAATTAGTAAAGGCCAAAATATGACAATAATGATCATTTTCAGCAGCAATAATCAGCAAAATATGCGAGTTTCATTCGGTTCAGTGGCGTTGTTTATGCTTAGTGCCGCCAATATGGCCAGTTGATGACACGTCATAAAAACACTCCCACACCTTTTTCCAGTGGTTTAGACAACATAAATTAGCAGAACAACATATTCAGTAGTACATTAACCATGCAATCCATGCTGTTGTTCACATCCGAGTATCGTTAATATGGCCAAATCATGATGTAAGTGCAAACCCTCTATTAGTCGCAATGAGCAGTTTGTAGGGAAACATGATTAGAAGTACCTTCCAAGCTGTGAAATAAACAAAACACTACTGGCTATTTCTTAAAAAGGGGGCAGGGCTGCATGATATGTCCCGCCCTGTCTTCCTGTTTAAATTATGTCAACACATAATAATGCTGCTTGTTTAAAAGCACTTCAGTGGACCTTCAAAGCTTGAACATGAACGTCAAAAACAATAAGATACAGCACAACTTACGCAAATTTATGCCGGGCGATGCAGATGATGCAAATTGGGTGCTGCAGTAAACATGCAATATATCCCTCAATGGTGTCTTCTGTACAAGTTAAAAAATCTGAAAATCTGCGTGATGCGTTGTCACGCAAGCCAATCAGCAAAGAGCGTATTAACACATAACGTTGTATTAGAAATGTGTTTCTATATATTTTTTAAATAGTTTTTACTAGTAGTGTAAACTAGAGCGAGTAATGTGAATATTTGCTTCGCGTTTGGTGTGCACACGCCATTATGGTGCGAGTAGATTACATACAGTCAATGCAATGACGTGAATAGATGTGAATTTGCGCGTGATATCACATCTTCTGAGCAAGTTAAAAAAATTAAAAAAAAAAAAAAATTTAAATTTGCATGACGCATTGCTGTGCCAGCCAATCAGCGAAGAACTTATCGACATTTTAGAAATGGAGGAAAGCATTGGGCAATGATTTTATTCACACGAGTGACACACAAAAAAGTCCTGTGAGTAATGTAGAGCAATAAAGTGTTGAGGATATTCACTTCACGTTTGGTGTGCACACAGCATTGGCATTTGCCGTCTAGTTGAAGCCAGTATACTTTTGTATGTTTTAAAAGGGGTCATCGGATCCAAAAATTAAGCATATGCCGTTAGTTCTGGCAGGTCACGTGAGTCAAGCTCGCATCAGCTGACTCTCAGCTGATCACATCTACCTAAAGGAACGCTACTCCTATCACGGCATTTATATATAAGCTCTATTTAGTATTATTCAGTAGCTTTTTCGCTTGCTCAGGAGCAAACACCCTCCTCCATCCCCAACTCCTCCTTTTGCGACAGTCAGGACCTGGCTTTGTGATTCCACACTGAATCAGTCTCCTTTTATCTCAAATTATGTGTTACACTTAAAATATCATGACAGGCTGCATGAATGGCAGGGAGTTTTGCCCAGAACAGAACTATCCCGCCAAATTAAAAATGTATACTAAATGTCTATCATTTTGACGATAGTGGTCCTGACAGAACTGACTTTTACATGTTTGAACAATAATGTGTGTTGGCAGTTTGTGTACACAACCACCCTAAAAAATAAAAATCCACCCATCTTTAAAAGTAATATCCCTTTTTTAAAATCAGGTCATTGTCAGCTTCTTGTCGGTGTGACTGCACACCGACAGAGGCCACTCCCACGATAGCTGATTGACATGAGAGCCTTACCTTAGACCTGCCCTCACCGAGCTGAAACAGTCCAACTCCGATCGCCATTTTGCAGCTAAATGCAGCTGAAGTAAACATTACGGCTCGTCATCCCATGGCAGAGAGGGGCGGGGCGAGCAAAGTTCATTAGCATTTAAAGGAACATGCAACAGAATAGCTCACTGTAAAAAGGGCTGATTTTGACAAGGCAAAAAAAGTGTTTTGAGAAATTTTAACCAAAGTATGTTATAGACTTCTCATTAAGACCCTAAAGAATCATATCAACTTGTTGAAAATGTGCATCCGATGACCCCTTCAAATATCCTATGCATACTATCTTTTATGTCACGAGATTTTGGCTAAAAACTACTAAAACTAAAAACTGACTACAATAAACTTCAGAACCTGTAAAGAGGTCACATGCTTTTTAGAAACTAGATGTAGTTATAAAATTAACCAGCAGGGGCTAATCATGGGTTATGCTAACTACCTAAACCTCCCTTTGTTGCTATGCAAGGCTGCCAGCTGAGGAGTGTTTCTTTTGTGTTTACAGGGCACAACCTCTATCCCTGGGGACAACAGCTGGCACACAGGAGGGAAAATGGCCGGCATCCAGATGCACACACTCAATTCATTCTGCTAAGCGAACATTTTGATTTTGATTAATGACATAAAGTGTCATTTTATGTAAGTTATTACTCATATTTTTTTGTTGTCAGCTACATAAAGCAAAGCCAATGTGCATATATAGTGCGTATTAGAAGCCAGTGACATTTTACATGTTTGTGCATTTGGCAGTAACTCCACAAGCCTGCTGTGTTTAGTTTGAGGGAGAGATAGAGAATGAGTATAAATGTGTGGCGTTTAAAAGAGGGTATGCATTGATCTACAGCGTAAAGAGCTCTTTGTTCCCGGTAACAAAGAGCAGAGCGTGACATGAGCTAATTAATCACATAGCCTTTAACAAGCCACGGCCTGAGCAAGATTGAATGAGCGAGATATCGAGTGAGAAATGAAGGACATGGGAATGTGATGAAGAGATAAAAGGAAAGTCTGTGAGGGGGAAAGGGATACAAAAGGAAAGTACACAGAATCGCAATAGTGAAGAAAGTGACAGTAACAGCTGAATGTTGCCCAGGGCACCCAGTAAACATTAAATAAACAGTTAATAAAAGCCATTAAACACACACTAAACAGTTAATGAACAGTTAGTGGAGATAAAGTCTTTATATTCTTTGAATTTTTGCTCTCTTTGTGTGTGGTTTCAAGCTGGCACAAGCAATTGTTTCAATTGTTTTCAATGTAGAAACATGCTAAAATTGTGCAATTGTGATTTATTTTTTTTTTTGGAAATGTGTAGTCTATTTTTTTAAGTTAATTAATCAAATGAATGGGATTGTTTTGATCTTGCAGCTGGTAAAATTGCAGCTGGTTGCAGTATTTTATTTTATTCTTGGAAATTCAAGTTTTGATCACTCAAAATTATTAAAACATTTCTTAAATTTTGGTTTATTATATAAGGACAGGAGAAACTAGGCCATTTAACGTAAAACTGCACTTCGTATTCTGCTTTGCCTATTTAATCTATATTTCTCCCATAGTTGTGTTTCTACAGACACATTAACGGATTGGCTGTTTCTGCAGAACAATGTGAGGTTAGTTCTGATTTTAATTAGTGCTGGACCACTAAGTTTAACATTTGTCTACACATGTTTCTGATCTAACCTGCGGTTGTGGAATTTGGTTGCAGTTGTAATTCTTTGCTACACATTTTACAGTGAGGTCCAGCATCCCACAACAAACTTGGACCAGAAACATGTAAACAAACAGCCACTCAAATCCCATCCCATCACGTCACTCACTGCCCAGGATCTGGAGATTTCATGGATGAGCTCAGAAAAAGCAGCCAGACATCTGACTGAGATTTTGGAGACCTTCAACATCATGCCATCATACGCTGGTGTCATTCATTCCTTCATCAGCTAATGGATGGCCAGGGCGGAGGTGCTGACCAGCGTCTCAGTGAGTAATGATGATAATGCAGTAGAACTGTACTGGTTGGTGAGGGAATGTAACAAAGTTAATTGAGTCTCATTTTATGACGCCGTATTGAGTTAGGGATTAATATATATAATGGATGCCAGACTCCCTAGAGGTCTGAAAAGGTGATGTGTCATTGAAAGAGGGGAAGGTCCAAGACTACTAAGTACAGTATATGTGTGACAATACTGTTTTATATTAAAAAAAAATACTTTTTTTTTTAAATACAGTCAAAAGTTTACATAAACCTTGCAGAATCTGCAAAATGTTTTATTAAAACAAGAGGGATCAAACAAAAAGCATGTTATTTTTTATGTAGTACTGACCTGAAAAAGATATTTCAGGTAAAGAATTGTACATAGTAGTCCACAAGAGAAAATAATAGTCAAATTTATAAAAATGACCCCATTCAAAAGTTTACATAAACTTCATTCTTAATACTGTGTTGTTGTTTTTTCTTTTTTTAGTGATAGTTGTTCATGAGTCCCTTGTTTGTCCTGAACAGTTAAACTGCCTGCTGTTCTTCAGAAAAATTGTTCTGGTCCCACGAGTTCGTTTTTTCAGCTTTTTTGTGTATTTGAACCATTTCCAACAATGACTGTATGATTTTGAGATTCGTCTTTTCACACTGAGGACAACTCATATGCAACTATTACAGAAGGTTCAAACAATCTCTGATGCTTCAGAAGGAAAACTGGTGCATGAAGAGCCGGGGGTGAAAACTTTTGAATTTGAAGATTAGGGTAAATTTAACTTATTTTGTCCTCTGGAAAACATGTTCAGTAGCTTCTGAATGGCGGTACTAAATGAAAAAAAAAATATGATATTTGGGCAAAATAGGAAGAATGTACACATCTTCATTCTGTTCAAAAGTTTTCACCCCAAACTTTCACACAAAATGCTGAAAAACCAAAGAATTTGTGAGACCTAAATGATTTTTCTGAAGAACAGCAGGGAGTTTAACTATTGTTTTTTCTTGTGGACTATATGTAAATGTATTTTATGTGAAATATCTTATTCAGGTCAGTATGAAATAAAAAATGACATGCATTTTGTATTATCCCTCTTATTTTGCTACAATAATTAACATTTTGCCTATTCTACAAGGTGTATGTAAACCTTTGACTTCACCTGTATTTATTTTGAGGTTAAAGTCTCCGAATGCTGTCGGGCCCATCTTCTTAAACAATTAAAAATAACTTCTGAAAGGTCAGAGCAAAGCATTGTGATTTCGCAAGCAAACACAGTTAATCACTGTTGTGCTCATATGGAGAGAAGAACAATATCTCAGTTCTCAGAGGCTGTTTATCTGTGAGCCAATCTCATTATTAAAACAAAGAAAGCTCAGCTGTAGATCAGAAATGATGAACACTGACTGAAGATCTAACACACATGCACACACTATCCGCTCGTACTCAAACTGTTATCTGCTTCCTACCACAGATCTGAACCATCCATCCATGTGCAAAATTCATTAAATTGATTTCTTATGAAGAAACCATCAAAATTTGTATGTCAAGAAACCAAGCCAATTGAGAACGAAGGAAAGGGTTCAAATAGACAAAAATGCTGAAAAACCAAAGAATTTGTGGGACCTAAAGGATTTTTCTGAAGAACAGCGGGACACACAAGGGTCTCAAAAACAACGATCACTAAACAAAATTAAGAATCAAGTGTATTTAAAGTTTTAAACAGGGTATTTTCTCTTGTGGACTATATGTTGATGTCTTTTATGTGAAATATCTTATTCAGGCCAGTTCTACATAAAAATAACATGCATTTTGTATGACCCCTCTTATTTTGGTAAAATTATTAACATTTTGCAGATTCTGCAAGGTGTATGTAAACTTTTGGCTTCAACTGTATGTGTGTGAGAGACGAAGAGAAGCATTTTCTCTGAAATCACAGACTATTTACTGACTTTGGGACCTTATTTAAAGTATTCAGATAGCATATTTTGCATCGCAGTGATAGTGTTTAATATGTTTTTCATGGAAAGATGGTCTTCTCATTGACTTAAGTTGCTCACCACACATCCAAATGCCCCTTCCAGGAAGGCATCCTTGTAATGGCACATACTTACTGTCTATTAATACTTAATATTAAGTCCTCCTGACCCACAACAATGACATATCAAGGGAAAATTTCATCTCTACTCACTGTCTACAGCATGTGTGTGTTTTGCATTTGTGTGTGTGTGAGAGAGAGAGAGAGAGCGAGGTTTGTCCATGTGCAGATCTTTCCTCGCCTCCAGCTCCAGTCAGATAATAAAAGACTCTGTTGTGCTGTTTCTGAGTCTCTGTTATCTGCTACTGAAGGACTGTGTGAGTGTTTGAGCCACAATACAGACAGACACGTGATTTTTGCAGAAAAGTATGCTGTTCACTCAATAGCCAAGGTCAGCTGAGAGCAAAAAACCTTTAGATGCCTTTTAAAAATATACACACGTTCTCACCCAATGGAGACTTTAAGTATTGAGAGAAATGTTTTTATTTTATTTTATTTTATTTTGTTTAAGCCTGGTAACTGCATGGATATCCTGCTATTCTTCATACTTCTCTCCTGGGACTAGTCCAAATAAAAATTTCCTCTGCCATGCCTATAAACACATTTCAAAGAGCACGGCCTCCTTAAGTTTCTTAATTTAGAGCTGATATTCATAATTTGCTCCAGAGACAATGAGAACGTGAGAAAGAAGAAAGTCATTTTCATATTCCCATGAAGGCTAAGAAATGTCCTGGAAATCAGAATTGTTTACTTATTTTAATGATTCTGCCATTTAAGGGCATTATCCTGACATCAAGATCAGCTCCAAACTAAAGCTCCTTATTTCCTTCTGTTTGGCTTGGATTGTGCACATTACTGTAAAACACTGAGGATGATTTCACTCTGAAAGAGGGATTCTTTATAAGATAATTCTGAGAGTGTCATCTGTGTTAAACATAGTAAATATCATTGTATTTTCACTGTGGGATGATGTAAATCGGCTGATGCCACAAAATGTGCATAGGCCTAGTGCAATTCCCGATCTGGCAGGCCAGACACCTGAATCAGCTCTATAAAATGCAAAAAGTTAGCATTACTCTGCTGTGGGTTTGGATTTATGCCTGGTTATAATGCTCTTCGCTGTTATCTGATGAATTACTCCTGTCACGATCAATAAAAATGTACACAAACATCTCTTTTTAATAACATTTTCTTCACCGCCGGCTATGAGCTAAATGAATGGCAGCAGGAAAATAGTCCTGAGTTTTATAAATAAAATTAAATCTATTATAAGCCTAAAAAACAATGACCTGATAATTACTCAAATCTTGTCTTTTTTCTTGACACAACACAATCGTATGGCTTCAGGAATATAGTCCACAAGTGTAAATGTACAGTTATTATGATGATTTCGTGTCTTTTTCTTTGTTTGGCTGCATTTCAATCATACAAGTTTTGCAAAACATGAGGGTGAGTATCTTTTTAAAAAATATTTTATTCAATTTTACTTAACTTTTCCTATAAGGAATTTGTTTAATTCACTTCCCTGGCGAAAAAAACAGCTAAAACCAGCCTAGGCTGGTTGGCTGGTCTTAGCTGGTCATAGCTGGAAGGCAGGCTGGTTTTAGAGGGGTTTTGACCACTTTTCCAGCCTGGCCAGGCTGGTCTTAGCTGGTCAGGCTGGGAAACCACCAGCTAAAACCAGCCTGACCAGCCTGGCCAGGCTGGGAGACCAGCTAAAACCAGCTACTTCCAGCTTAAACCAGCTAAGACCAGCCAACCAGCCTAGGCTGGTATTAGCTGTTTTTTTCAGCAGGGATATGTTCATTTTAAACCTACACATATCATACTTTAAAAAAAAAACGGCAGTGTTATTTGAGTAGTATTTATATACCATTACAGTACTTTTAATTTTAAATTGTTTTATACCTACAAACAAAAATGTTCTTAAATTAGCAGTTGAAATCATTTAGAAAGTTCTTACAGAATAGAAATGCAGATTCTCTTTCTGACAGTAGGAGGCGCTTATGCAAAAGCACAAATAGGCAACTGTTCATTGATTACACCTGTAAACAAAACAACGCAGTGCTAAACTTATCCACGTTATTTTTATTGTAGCCTAAGAGCGGGAGCGGCCATTTTTGAATAAGCGCGGCTTTTCGATGATATCCCCTTCCGTTTTTTAGCCTAACAAAATGGTTATGCTGCTTGACACAGGTATTTATTATCATATTGTTTTAATGTTTTTCTTTAATTTAAAAATATATAGGTTTGTAGCATAAATAGTTCTACCGTTTACTGAACGTTGTTAGTCTTCTAGTTATTTACTTAAATGCAGCTAATGAATCAGAAGTCTTTCACATTTTACAGAAATGTTTACTTAAGCATTGCAAAACGAGGTGGAGAAAACACTACTTATTAGGCACCACATGAAGGTAAGTGTAAGTTTTTCATCTAATATTTCTATTTTTTTTTTTTCAGCTTTAAGTTAAAGAAAATTTTGAACACTGCAAAAAGGCTTATCATAGCATTATTGTCTTGTTTCTTGTCAAAGTATCAAAAAAATTCTTAAGTTAAGATGCATTTACTAGATAAGCAAAATCGCATAAGATATTTAGTCTTGTTTCCAAAAAAATATATAAATTAAGTGCTAAACCAAGACTAAATATCTTTTATCATTTTGCTTATATTAAATACATCTTAATTTAAGAATTTTTAGATATTTTGACTAGAAAAAAGACAAAAATTCTGAGTAAGATAACTCTTTTTTTGCAGTGTAATAGTTTTCGTTACCAATAACAACATCAGTATTGATATGAATATGCTTGTCTTGATTGAGGATGAACCAGAAACAAGAATCACAAATGTCATTCATCAAACACCGCAGCACTTAACCCCAGGAAGCCCTAGAGGGACTGTTGCTTTTGGCCATTAAATTATAACATATGACACTTTGGTGTTTGTATGTAGAAGCACAGTTGGAGGACTATAGCTAACTAACCCCTGCTACCCCAACCCAAATACCACAGGATGAGATGCTAGATAATGAGAGAGAGTTGTCTCTGTTCCATCTAATCTGGGGCTCAGTTTTAATCCCTAAAACCTCCGAGGCCTTAACAAAGGCACAAACACATATGTGGCCTGAATGTATGTGTCAGCAGAACATTAGGTCTGATAGTGGTCCAACGAAAAACCAGTTACCATTTTCCTTAAACTGGTTGGGAACAAATGAGCTAAAAACAGTGATTTTTATTTACTTTAGAGTCAAACCAAATAAAAATGAAAAATGTTGCCTTGGCTTTTTATACTTTTATTTTTTTTTTAAGTATTGCAATGGTTTTAGTTTTATTTAACGATAATTGCCCTACCTAGAAACATCTGTGATGTTACCATGTGTGAATTATCAACAGCAATTGTTGAAACATTCTCACATTATCTGTGTTTTTGAGAAGCTAGTGTCTTCTCTCTCCTCCTCAAACTATTCGTAGCTCCAGCCAAAACCATAATTTGCTTTCAGGCACGTCTCTCATCCGCTGCCTGATTCTCTCAGTTGGAAGTTTGATTAATTGCAGATTACAGATTTTACAGTTTTGTTCTCCATAACATCACTCCACAGTTATTAAAACGAACTCCTCTTGTGTTCCGCAAAGTTAATCTAAATGATTTACAGACGCTACTACTGCCAAAAACACTGGACTACCACACAGAACCGCCCAACAGAGAGAGAAAACCGCTCAAAAACAACAAAACACATTAACTGACCGATTATCCACTGACAAGAACACTAACCATTGCATCAGAGGTTGACAAAACACACTTTTCGAGGTCAGTCCTATACTGTAGATCCTCACAGCCATATATATACTTTGCGCTCGGGAAATGACTGATGTAACAGCACTGATCTGTAGAATCACAATGATTATCTGTGTTTGCTTTACTGTTGTCTCGTGTATACTTACAGATTATCTGTAATAGTGTGATGTTCACAGTATCTGTTGGCACTTGGGTTCCCAGCGTGAATTGCGGCATAAATAAAATCAAGCAGGACTTTTCTTGTTTATTAATAAATTGTTAAATATTAAGTCGTAAAACATTATAATTACATTTTTACCACGTGCAACCAGTCATTTTTTGTAAACACTATTACACCAGGGAGAAAGTTAAGCAAATTAGATCCAAGTTTCCAGTCAAAGGAAACACTAATGATCATAATGGAGAACTATTTACATGGTGTCCCACAATGCAGTGCTGTTTGTTTTGTAGAGGTCAAAAATACGACACACTTCATTGCTTTTGTTATTAAAATTCAAAATATCAATGCAATATCAATGGTTTACTGTTAAATATTGTAAAGCCTGAGAATTTTTTTTGGTTTTGAAACAGAAGTTGCACCCTATTTTACTGCCATAATTTGTCATTTTTCTGAGTGAAACATCTAGAAAAGAAGAAAAAACAGAGCAGGACTTGATTTTATCCATCTTTTGTTGATTGGATAGTGTAAAAAAAAAAACTGTAATTTGCAACAGTGGGATTTTATTTGATCTATTTTTTTCCAGTTTTTCATTAGATTGTGAAAAGTGAGCACCACATTGAATATCAAGTAAATCCTATCACACAAATTTGTTTTGATTAAAGCTATGTCTAAAACAAATATAAGTATAGCTGCATGCAGCGATTACCGGGGTTCAAGCACTTTAAGGTCTTTCAGCACATATTAAAAAAAGACATTATTTATCATGCCTGTAACCACCTTAATCAATGACTTATAAAAGCAAATCGAGGTAATTTACCTTAGAAATATTGTGTTTTTTAATGGCTATAACTGTCATATTACCAGCTGTGGTCCGATCTCCTTAAAACTTTGCATGCTTGTTTAGAATCACCTGTTGCATGTGCTCAGCAGGTTTCGTGAAGTTTTGAGTTTTCCTTTAGGCTTTGTAGGATTTAAGGTTTGGACAATTTGAACAGGCTCTTTTCTAAACGACTCTGTTATAGCTTCCCAAAGGGTAAATGTTAATATGTTTTTGATAATTATTGACCTAGAGAGTCCAGAGAATTGTACTGCAGTGTTTTTTTTTTTTTTTCCAGATTGAGTGAAAAACCTAGGACTAGTTCGCAAAAGTAAGTTTTGTACATCTTCTCAATCATTTAGCAAACAATCTGTTTGACAGCAGTGGTTCTAAAGGCAAAGTTGTCCGGAATGAGAAGTTTGCATGATGAGAATGTCGCATCTATGTGCGAAAACGTGCACAACGTACAATCATTTGCACCCTTAATGCGATATCGCCCCCCTCCAGTGGCCGATTTCTTTCTAATTTCTTACAGACCTTTGAGGCTGTGAGTCAAACAGGCCCACCAAATTTTGTTCCAATCGGCCTCCGTTAACCTTGTCTAATGGGTGCTCAAACTTCATTGGCCAATGGGGGCCATGTTTTTTTAGAGACACAAATGTCCTTATAGACACTTGTGGCATTTTGGACCAAGACTATGCACAGTGATTTACTAATGGTTGTGTAGGTATAGCCATTTTTGTTTTTTCCCTCTTATAGAGCCAGTGGCCAAGCTCTACGATTTTTTCCCTTTGTCCTCAGATTGAGCTCTTACATAAGTGTTCTGAGTTTAGTAAAGATATCGCATTCCATTCAGGATTAAGGCATTTTATAGCCAAGTGGCCATTCCCCTATTCGAACGTTTTGGCATTCCTTTGTGACAGTCAAAACAAGTAGAAAGAATCGAAAGTTAGACCTTTGATTTTCACTCCTTAGAGAATCTTCCTGCACTGGTTTGGTTCTAATCGGGCAAAAAACCTAGGACTCATTCACCAAAAAAAATCGTTTTTTCACATAATCCAAAATACCCAAAAATTTCGTCAGCCTCAAGATCGAATCTGAGGCATGCATTTTGTCCAGCGTGAGCAAGGGATTCCAATGACATCAGTTATGCTAGTGATTTCGTACTTTTGATCACTTTAGCGAGCCTTGGTGACGTTGTCGGTGGTGTGCGGACTATCATCCCTCCAACTTTCAAGTCTCTTTGACTTTGCGACAGTCAAAAATAGTAGAAAGAATCCAAAGTTAGACCTTTTATTGGTAATCATTGATATTCACTCTTCAGAGAATCTTCCTGCACTTGTTTGGTTCTAATCGGGCAAAAAACCTAGGACTAGTTTACACAAAAATTAGGTTTTTCAAAAAATCCAAAATACCCAAAAATTTTGTCAGCCTCAAATTCGAATCTGAGGCATGCATTTTGTCCTGCGTGAGCAAGGGATTCCAACAACATCAGTTATGCTAGCGATTTCGTACTTTTGATCACTGTAGCAAGCCTTAGTGACGATGTCGGTGGTGTGAGTAGCCTACTATCATCCCTCCAACTTTCAAGTCTCTTTGACTTATGGTTTGGTATGCACAGTCAGTTTTATGTGGAGATATCTGATCCTTGGCCATTGTAACAATTACAATAGGGTTTCAGTGCTATGCACTTAAATCCCTTTAATGCATGGATGAATCATTCACAATAAGACCAGTGACATGCATTAAGAAAATAAATAGGATCAATTTTGATTTCAAGCCTTCGAGGCATTTTTAACATAACCCACACGATCCCACAAACCAGAAACCACTCCCACTTCCATCCCAGCAGTAATTTTAATGTGTTTAGAAATATATTTCACAATATCAAATACACACTTAAAACCAAATCCAATTAGAGTTTATTAAAATCAGACATGCTGCATTGACAAACTTAAAGAAATCTCTTCCTCTTGGGAAGATTGTTTCTCTAAAACTCAGTCAAAACAAAATAAAAATACTCTGCTATTTACAGTGGGCACGAGAACAAGAAACTGCTATAAAACAACAACATTCTAAACATCATTAAACTGTTTATACATGACATATGTATCCGTACCCATTTGCAGACAGGCTTTCCTCGCACGACCTGCCTGTTATAAACATTCTATATGTAACCCTGCCCAGTCTTTAAAGAGACTCCCTAACATAATCATATGCTCTCATTAGCACACAAAGCATTCTTGCTCCAGTATGATGGCATGCTCAACCAGTCGGCTGAAGCTATATGGACCGAAACACTGGAAGACAATTTTCTGGCACGAAAAACATGTACCAACTCTTTTGCAGGTGTGCCCTGAATGCTTGTTATGTTTATAAAATATTACAGGTACATGAAAGATGAGGTTGCGTTATGTTGGTGGTGTGGTTGACATGACAAGCTTTTATTTGTATGAAAAAAGAGCACGAAACTATTTAACGGTTTACACATATCCTAACCAGGGCATGCGTAAGACAATTTGTCATCAGCAGGATTTCAGACCAGTGAGATGCCATGACATGCCATCCGCTGCTTGAAATCTTGTTCTTAATACGTTTTTTTTAAATACCTCTTTTAAACAAGATCAATTTATTTGAGATTGTATTTTAAATGTCAATATATTTTGTCTTACTTTTTATACTTAAATATACTTAACTTTATACTTTTATACTTAAAACATGTAAAAATTGAGACAGTACACTCATATTAATGGCTCAATTCATACAAAAAGTTTTATACGGTGTCCATTCACACAGAACACCTCTTTGCATCTTTTCTTGCGATATATGCAATGTGCTGCAAAAAAGGAAGACGCAAGCACAATGGTCAAACTTGTTTGTCTAATGTGTTCACATAGAAAAAAAAAAGGAAAAGTAGCACATTGGAAAGGAAAAACACATTCTGTGTGAACAAATCCTCACTTCTCAAGTAAAATGATCATGTTTTTTACCAGGCAAATGACAAAAAATAATTAAATTACTTAGATTTTATTACATTTTTACTTTATTTTTTTTTTATTAATTTAAATGTTAAATGTTATTAATTAAATATATTATATACATAACTTATTATTATTGTTTTTATTGTTTATTGTCGCTTTATTGCAGCATGCCTGTTTAGGACAGTGTAAATTATGTAAACATTTGTAAGGTTTTAAATGGATTTTAAATGGATAAAAATGTTCTAAAAGCTGTAATTATTAACTCTTTAGAACCTTTCATATGAATCGCATTAGGATTTCAATGCACTTTAGGACAACTATTATGTGCAACTTCAAAAAATGTTACCTACAAAGTTCTTTCCTGTCACAAAAAGGGCAAATATTTACGGGGGTAAGTAGCATTGTACAAATTTGGCATGTGGGACCAAGATCAAATTGGGTAACGTTAAATGATTAGTTCACTTCCAGAATATAAAAATGTCCTGATAATTTACTCAGTTTACTCCCCCATGTCATCCAAGATGTGCATGTCTTTCTTTCTTCAGTCGAAAATAAATAAAATTTTTGGGATAAAAAATATTCCAAGATTTTTGTCCATATAGTGGACTTCGATGGGAGCCAACGGGTTGAAGGTCCAAATTGCAGTTTCAGTGGGGCTTCAAAGGGCTCTACAAGATCCCTGGCAAGGAAATAAGGGTCTTATCTAGTAAAACAATTGGTCATTTTATAAAAATAAATTAGCGAACGTGCAAAGAAAGTCAAACACCCTTTACAAATAAAGGTAAACCATGATGCCGAACAATTTAGAAGTTGGAGGAGAAAATTATATGGAGTTTTTACCCTACACTCTGAAAAATAAAGGTGCTTCACGATGCCATAGAAGAACCTTTTTTGTCTAAATGGTTCCATAAAGAACCTTTAACATCTGAAGAACCTTTCTGTTTCACAAAAGGTTCTTTATGCGAAAGATGTTTCTTCAGATTAGAAAAAGGTAAGAAAAAGATGGTTCTTTAAAGAACCTTTGACTGAATGGTTGTTTGTGGAACCAAAAATGGTTCTTCTATGGCATTGCATGGAGAACAATTTAAAGCACCTTTATTTAAAGAGTGTACCTTACCTTTTTGAACCAGGGTACACAGATGAAGAACTAACCATGCTTGACCTTTCCAACCTTTCCAAAAGCCTTAATTTCTTTTTGACTGAAGAAGACATGTTGGATGACATGGGAGTAAGTAAATTATAAGGATTTTTTTTTTAATCTAGAAGTGAACTAATCCTTGAAGTTATGTGTAACTGTATGGTAAAGGTCAACGCTGATGCACAACGTAGAACCGGAAAAATATTACATTTGGCACTTCGCTCCATGGAGTTCATTGCAATCGGAATGTTGACGTGAATCTTTGGAATCCGTTCGTCGGGATTCTAGAACTGGCAGTGAATTCATGTTTGTGAATCCGTTTGTTCTTATATTATCTTAAAACAAATGTCTATTGAAGTTCATGAGGACATGATGAACCGTTTCATGAGAGCGCTTGTCATTGGAACCAGTGAGGCAGTTACAATCAGATACACAGGAAGTGGCTTTTGCTTTAAGTAGATAGGATAGATAAAGTCTGATTTCATTTCCTTTCCTGCTCAACAAAGTTAATGTTGTAAGTGAGCTGGTGTCCATTGTCCCAGGCGTACAGAATCTTCTCTTTCGGGTTGTAATCGACTTGTGTGGTGAACCCGTATTCGTTAATGAACGGTAAACGTGGAGACGCCTCGGCCCCCGTAAGCGTGTCGTATGCGTATGAAACCTCCCCTTCCCTCTGATTGTAAATGTCCACCGCATACA
>NC_133379.1:35882855-36021282 GCF_049309525.1 Garra rufa
GCGTAATGGTTTTTATACTGTACAAACCCGTACTTTCTATCGCCCTACACCTACCCTACACCTAAACCTAGCCCTCACAGGAGATTGTGCATACTTTTACTTCATCAAAAAAACTCATTGTGCATGATTTATAAGCCTGTTTCCTCATGGGGACCTGAGAAATGTCCCCACAAGGTCAAAATTTTACTGGTATTCCTATCCTTGTGGGGACATTTGGTCCCCACAACGTGATGAATACCAGGTACACACACACACACACACACACACACACACACACACACACACACACACAGGGCTGGTCTGAGTGCTTAATGCACACCGTATGCTGACAGTATTTCGGTAGATCCGCACTAAGAGCCCTCTTTCGTAAGTGCACTCACTGTAAGTACACACTGCGACCGTTTGAAACGGTGTAGGTCAACTCCGTCAGATTCATAGCTGAACCCTGCGCTGAAGATGTCACAGATGACAAATGCATCTTTCAGTTCTCTCGTACAAGAGAAGGAAAACAGCAGGGCTTCGACCTGAAGTTAAACAAAAGCACAGTTCCTCAGGTTAAACAGACAACAGAATATTATTAAAGGGATAGTTCAGTACAAAATGAAAATTCTGTTATTATTTACTCACCCTCAAGGTGTTGCAAACGCGTATGACTTTCTTTCCTCTGTAGAACACAAAAGGAAAAATAAGAGTTTTAATAGTGTTTTTTTCCACATGCAATTGCACTAGGCTTAGAAATATCATAAAAGTGGTTCCTATGACTTGTACTCCATATTGAAAGTCTTCTGAAGCCATACAATAGTTTTATGAAAGGAACAGACTGATATTGAGTTACTGAATCAGTTCAGTTTGTGAACAAACCATTCAGTCTGGAATTAATAACTACAGTTGAAGTCAAAAGTTCACACAAACCTTGTAGAATCTGCAAAACTATGCATTAAGAGCCAGGGGTGAAAACTTTTTGAATTTGAAGATCAGGATATATTTAACTTATTTTGTCTTCTGGGAAACATGCAAGTATCTTCTGTAGCTTCTGAGGGAAGTACAAAATGAAAAAAATATGATATTTAGGCAAAATAAGAAAAATATACAGATTTTCATTCTGTTCAAAAGTTTTCACACCCCCGAATCTTAATGCGTCGTGTTTTCTTCTGGAGCATCAGTGAGCGTTTGAACCTTCTGTAATAGTTGCATATGAGTCCCTCAGTTGTCCTCAGTGTGAAAAGATGGATTTCAAAATCATCATTGTTGGAAAAGTTTCAGATACACAAAATGCTGAAAACCAAAGAATTTGTGGGACCTAAAGGATTTTTCTGAAGAACAGCAGGCAATTTAACTGTTCAGATTCGGAGAAATGTGAAATTACATCACTTGCAGTTAATGGGTGCCATCAGAATGAGAGTCTAAACAGCTGATTCAGTCCATAAATTAACATCCTGTAAAGTGAAAAGCTGTGTGTCTGTAAGAAACAAGTCCATCATTAAAGCATTATAACTTAATATGAGTCAATAATAATGTTTTCTCCAGTAAAAAAGATGTCTCGTCTGAATCGGGAGAGAAATATGTACAGATCAAGCACTGTTTACAGTTTTAAACAATATGTAGGTGGATTTTGATGTGAGAGTACAACAGGAGATTGTCCTTTTTCACTGGAGGAAGCATTATTATGTATTATTATGTACAATATAAAACATAAAAAGAAATGTCTTGATGGGTTTGTTTCTTACAAACCTACAGTTTTTCTCTTCAGTTTTTCTGCTGTGGATTATTGTGATGTTTTTATCAGCTATTTGGACTCTCATTCTGACGGCACCCATTCACTGCAGAGGATCCATTAGTAAGCAGGTGATGTAATGCTTCATTTCTCCAAATCTGACGAAGAAACAAATGCACCTACATCTTGGATGGCATGAGGGCAAGTACATTTTCAGCGAATTTTCATTTTTGGTTGAATTATTCCTTTACAGGTTTCAATGCATGTTTATACGACATGAATGTCTTTTAAAGTGCGCTGCAGTCTTTTTTTGGGTTGCGTGTTCAGGCCTTGTTTTCAGCGAGCGCGCACACATAGAGTGAATTTAGGTGTCTAATAACAGTTGTCTGTATCAACAGGCAGTAATCAGATATGTGTGTCTTCACAGAGTCACACAACACAAATGCACACTCGCTTTAACCACTCCAGCACAGAGAACAGTTGCTGCCTTCGGCATTAAATGCCCTTTTACACCTGAAAACTGTCCAAGAGGCTACGTTTAATCTTGTTGGGACACATGCTAATGACCACTAATATCTCTTTCTGTCACTTTCTCCCACTCAGTCTCTCAAAGTAGCATAAACTCACAGTGCAAATTTTTCGCTAATATACATCTATCTATATATTTATTTATTTTTTAAGAAAAAAAAAAGAAAATGGTTTTTCAAATGACCTTTTAAATGTGCCACATCCCATATGCATTAAACACCCCACCCTGGCATATTCATCATAACGTCATCATAACATTTCATAATGTAATTCAATATATATTTTTTGTACTATATGAAATTTATACCACATGGGCTTTCCGTTTAGATATCTGCTGTCACTGTTCAAAGCAAAACATTTGAGACATAATGTAAATTAATAAATGTTACATTTTCATTTTAAATGCGTATTTAAAAAAAAAGTCCTTTTGATTTAATATGCAGATTAATCTTACATTTTGCGTCTAGATTTTAAAATATTCATAAATAATGCACATTCTTATTCAATACTTCATTTAGTTATTGTAAATAAATCTTATATATATATATATATATATATATATATATATATATATATATATATATATATATATATGTGTGTGTGTGTGTTTACAAATTATGACATAATGTAATTTAAGTTTATATTTTTTTTCCAAATTAATTTTCTGATCTGAATTATGACATATGTTCAAATATTTTTTTAAAATAAAATAATATTTTAATGTAATTTTCATTTTAAATTAAAATGACACTTTCCTTGTATGTTTTACAAATATTTTATGTATTTGGTTTACATTTATTTTTATACATATTTTTATTACATAATTCCTTTCTGTGTAAAACTTAAGATAATTTATTTTATGATTATTTTATAATATATGTAGTCCAAATATGTTTAGCTTATATACAGTTGAGGTCAAAAGTTTACATACACCTTGCAGAATCTGCAAAATGTTAATTATTTTACCAAAATGAGAGGGATCATACAAAATGCATGTTATTTTTTTATTTAGTACTGACCTGAATAAGATATTTCACATAAAAGACGTTTACATATAGTCCTCAGCTGTGTTTTTTGTTGTTGTTGTTGTTTAGTAATAGTTGTTTGAGTCCCTTGTTTGTCCTAAACAGTTAAACTGCTTGCTGTTCTTCAGAATAATCCTAAGGTTCTTCAGCATTTTTGTGTATTTGAACCCTTTCCAACAATGACTGTATGATTTTGTGATACTTCTTATCACACTGAGGAAAACTGAGGGACTCCTATGCAACTATTACAGAAGGTTCAAACGCTCACTGATGCTTCAGAAGAAAACACGATGCCTTAAAAGCCGGGGGATGAAAACTTTTGAACCGAATGAAGATGTGTACATTTGTCTTATTTTGCCTAAATATTATATTTTTTAATTTAGTACTGCCCTTCAGAAGCTACAGAAGATACTTACATGTTTCCCAGAATTCAAAAAGGTTTTACCGGCCCAGATCTTAATGCACCGTGTTTCCTTCTGGAGCATCAGTGAGCGTTTGAACCTTCTGTAATAGTTGCATATGAGTCCCTCAGTTGTCCTCAGTGTGAAAAGATGCATCTCTAAATCATACAGTCATTGTTGAAAGCAGTTCAAATACACAAAAATGTTGAAAAACCAAAGAATTTGTGCAACCTGAAGGATTTTTATGAAGAACAGCAGGCAGTTTAACTGTTCAGGACAAACAAGGGACTCTTGAACAACTATCACTAAACCTTATCCCTCTTATTTTGGTAAAATAATTAACATTTTGCATATTCTCCAAGATGTATGTAAAATTTTGACCTCAACTGTATGTTATGTGAAATATTGTGTGTATATTTATGTTTATTATGTGTCTCTTTCAGTCCCGTTTACCTGCAGTTAAGGTCAAGTACCTGTTGGTGGCGTGGTTTGGGATTCTGGTGGCCAGCTGGGTGATCTATATGCAGTATTCCTCTTATTCAGAGCTCTGCAGAGGACACGTCTGTACCATGCTCATCGTAAGTAACTGCATCCTCCATAATGCATGAGTTCAGGTGCGCATGCCTTCCCATGAGCGCCATTCCTCGCCACTTTGGAGAAACTAGTCTCGCGTAGCCAGACCTTCAGACTGACGGCTGAAGGTCTGGAATTCATGGCAGCTTTCATTGGCCAAGGCCCGCCTTAAGACCGTTTGATCGACATGTCAAACAACCAATCACAGTTCGTTTCGTTCAGTGTCACGTTTCGGCGCGTGGAAATGCCCCCACAACAACAGACTGGCGTGCAACAAGTCAGTCATTGAAATAGCCAGTATTGAAAGATAACGAAGAAGAGGGAGAACAAGCAGTAAGTCAGTAATTTGTTCGCGAACGTTGCAAATGTGTATAACAACAATGGCGTCTGCAAAAGCATGTTTTAGCAAAACGCAGAGTAAATCAGTCTGCGCTTTGTTTCCCGGCGGACCGAAAATAAACGCGACACTCGCGTCTCCCAGAATTCCGGTCAAATTCAACTAATCAGATGACGACTTCGACATTCCTGAAGTGTTTCCAGTTAAGTGTACCATATGCATCAGACGTTCAGCCAACGTTCCGTGGGCGTGACGTCTGAGGCTGAGACTAGGAGAAACCAACATGGAATAGAGAGGATTTGCCTCTTTATCACATTGCAGGTTAAGACAGAGAGCGAGTGTCTGATGATGATTGACAAACACTTCAGTGAGTCCGTACACACAGATGGTGTAATATTTATACTGTTTTGTCTCCAAGCATCTCACTGACAGGAAGTCTTTGCACATAACTGAGAAAATAAGAGAGAGGAACTGGAAAATTAAAAGGAGGAAGCGAGAGAGTTGACAGATCATAATTATGAAAGCCAAATTTAAATATTCACATTTTTATTGTAACAGTAGGCTCATTATGCAGCGTGATTGCGTTTAATCACAAATTCTGCATTCAGGATGTAAACAGAAACCCCTCCAGGAAAGTAGAACTTCCTCTTACTGTGAAGTACATTCACATTAGTAAGATCCACATTAGTATTTTTCTATCCTGTTGCATTTTTTAGTAGAACAATTAGGCTGTTCTTTTCAAAACAACGAAAGTGTATAGTAACTAGTGTGGTCAAGCTCCAAAATGATAAAAAGTACCATGAACGTTGGCTGTGCACTATATTCCAAGTCTTTTAAAGCCATACAACAATATTACATAAGGAACAAACCTAGATTTAAAGCAATAGTTCACCCCTAAAAATCTAAAACATTCTGGCATCGTTTACCTGTATGAATTTATTTTTTCTGCTAAACACAAAAGAAGATATTGTGAAGAATATAGGTAACCAAACAGTTGATTGTCCCCATTGACTTCCATAGCATAGAAAAAAATACTATGGAAGTCAACAGTTTGGTTACTTACTTTGTAACCAAAAAGGGTCAGTAAACGATAACACATTTTCATTTTTGTGTGAACTATTTCTTTAAGATACTAGTTGATAAAAAAAAACACTTTGAGAAACATTTAGTTTTTTTTAACGCACTATCTCTTGCAAAAACACATTTGGCTTTCAGAGGCTCTCACACATCTATATATGAGTCAGTGTTGTAATTTAGACGCTTTGTGAGACCGAGGGGAAGCAAAGCCCTTTTCAGCTCAGTTTTGCAACATGCACACATGTAGATATCAGAATTGAAAACGATAAGAAAAAAAAGAGAATGCAGATGAGAAGAAATAATATGCTCGCTTTAGGCATCGTCTGCTTAAGTGCCTGTCCATCATGAAGCCCTCTGTCCTCTGACTGGCCAGTTTGTCCTTTTGGTTGTTTGCACAAGAGTGATAAAACAAGAAAAGATGACGATGTTGTGGTTAATGCCTGTCTGTTTCCTGTGTGTGTCTGTGTTTCAGTGTGATCATTATCGCAGAGGTATTATCTCGGGATCGGTGTGTAAGTCTCTCTGCGAGGAGAAAACACTATCTCTTCAACGCTGTCTTTCAACATCACCAACACACCAGGTAAACACTCAAAAACGCACAGATGCACTACCAGTCAAAAGTTTTTGAACAGTACAATTTTTATTGTTTTTTAAAGAGGTCTCTTCTGCTCATCAAGCCTGCATTTATTTGATCCAAAGTACAGCAAAACTTGTAAAAGTTGTACTATTTAAAATAACTCTTTTCTATGTGAATATATTTTAAAATGTAATGTATTCCTGTGATTTCGAAGCTGAATTTTTAGCATCATCACTCCAATCATATGATCCTTCAGAAACCATTCTAATATTCGGATTTGTTGCTCAAAAAACATTTATTATGATGAAAACAGCCGAGTAGATTTTTTTCAGGTTTCTTTGATAAATAGAAAGATCAGAAGAACAGCATTTATCTGAAATAGAAATCTTTTGTAACATTACAGATGTCTTTATAATCCCTTTTGATCAGTTTAAAGCATCCTTGCTAAATAAAAGTATTGATTTATATAATTTCTTTCAAAAAATAAATATATATGTACTGAACTGTTTTAAAAATTGACAATAATAATAAAAAATGTTTCTTGAACAGCAAATCAGCATATTAGAATGATTTCTGAAAGATCATGTGACACTGAAGACTGGAGTAATGATGCTGAAAATGTGGCTTTGATCACAGGAATAAAATTGTAAAATATATTCAAATAAAAAAACAGTTATTTTAAACAGTAAAAATATTTCAAAATTGTACTGTTTTTGCTGTATTTTAGATCATATAAATGTAGAAGAGTAGAAGAGACGTCTTTAAAAAACGTTACAAATCTTACGGTTCAAAACTTTTGACTGGTAGCGTAAATGATTCGCACAAAAAATGTCAGGGTCATATTTAAATGAAAAAAAAAAAAAATCATTTTGTATTGCATTCATTTTTCATAACAGTTTTATTGCCAAAAGAGGAAATGCATTTAAACATTTTACTCTATATTTACTTTTTTAAAATTGGAATAATTCTCATTGGTGATTCTCAATAATGCAAAATAATAATATATTTAGCTATATTTTTTTTTGTTCATTTTAATTAATTATTAGTATTATTAAACACATTTTTTTCTTTTTTGGTCACAATGTAAAAAATGCATATATATAATTACATCTGGCACACATAATATATATTTATATATAATATACTACATTGCAGATATATAGTGCTGTGTGGAAGGAGAAAGCCGTGTTGGTGAAGTGTGGTATTGAAGAGAGTATGAGAGGAGAAAACGGTCCTGATTCTCCACTACGGCATGACAACAACCTCTATGATAAACCTAGCCGTGGAACGTCCATGGATGAATTCAGAGCGATGCTGCATTCCTTTCTCAAGGTCTTTTTGTCCATTTCCTTCTTTTTTCACATTATACACAAATATAACAATAAATCAGACCTGTAGTTGACACCGAAACCAATTTGATACTCGAGCTGAAGAACGCTTGTCCTTTAATTCTAGATATAGCAAAAATATTATCTCAATATTTTTCCATCTTTTGAAGTTCCAACAGTGAGTGGATGTCCCAATATTTATGCATTTAATTTGAACCATTATGTTACTCTAAAAGCCATTGTTTTTAAGTAGATTCAAAATGTTTCCAGAGTTTTTCAGTAAACAACGATTTGCATATGTTATTTAATCATTTTGATTGATTAAAAGAAAGCATTTTAATACTTTAGAAACAAATGTGACCCAAATGAATCATTGATTCAACTTTCTGAACAGGACAGTTTAAAATGATTCACTAAAATGAATTGAACTTATCAACTCTAATGCCATCTTTGTCAATGTAAGACATACTGCAATGATTTTCAATTTTAACTGAAATCCCCAATCAAATGTTTATCATGAATATTCACTCTTATCACCCAGCCCTCGTTATGACTGATATTGGAGATGTTTATGTCCTGCTTACTAAAGCAGAAACGGATCTAAGACATTCTTACCCTTTCTGAGCTTTCGGCTCTTCCTCAAGGTCCCCTGTAGGAGGGTGAAAATGGAGAGAGAGCGCAGGGGAGGGAGTGGGGTAATAGGGAAGAGAAGCCAAAAATAACTGAAGGAGCTTGAAAAGGTCACAGCCAGAACAATACACTCACTCTCAGTGTCACGGGGGAGAACAACACTAACACACACACTTAAACACAATCCACACAAAGTGCTGTAAATGGCTGTGCACGCTTCAGTATGCATACATAATGCTGATAAAGACTGTACTTAAAGATCTCATGAAATAAAAATGAGTTGTGTAGTTTGTAGTCCATTTAAGTTAGTGTTGAGGCCAATCTGTATGCTAGTGTATTTACCCCTTATTTCCCAGGAAAACAATCCAAAAATATTGACAATAATCTCATACAATTTTTTCTCCAATAAAATGCTCTTTAGAACGAAAACATCCCCTTCCCCTAAATTATAAATACCACCCACTTTTGACTGGAAACAGAAAGTAGTAAATCATAGTTCATGACCGTGATGTAAGATAAAGGTTATTGATGGCATTTTTTTTAAAGAACAAGCTGTTCAATGCCCTACCCCCAATGAAGTGCAGGATAAATAAATAATATTTAGTCTATAAAGGTCTAAAAATCTCTTTCTTCCTGTTCCATTCATTCACAGGACAGTGTTGGTGAGCAGTCATCTCTTAGCACTCTTGTAACTCGTGTGATTTCACTGGCGGATGTCAACAGCGATGGAAAAGTTTCATTAGCGGAGGCGAAATCCGTCTGGGCTTTGCTTCAGATCAATGAATTTGTTTTAATGGTGGCACTGCAAGATAAAGAACACGCTCCACGCTTGCTGGGCTTCTGCGGAGACCTTTATGTGACTGAACGTGTGGCACACAGCGCCCTCTTCAGACTGGAAGTGCCTGGTTGGCTGCAGCCAGTGTTTCCCGAGGCGCTGGGCGTCGCTCTAAACCAGTGGCTCGCTCCTGCATGGCCCCGCAGAGCCCGAATCACCATCGGACTACTAGAGTTTGTTGAAGAGGTATTCCATGGCGTATACGGAAGCTTCTACATTTGTGACGCAAGCCCAAGACGGGTCGGCTATAATGCGAAATACGACTTCAAAATGGCAGACCTTCAAAGCGTAGCATCGGAGGCAACTGTCAAGGGGTTCCTTCGAGGGAGGACTTGCGAGGCAAATGCCGACTGCACTTACGGACGGGATTGTACCGCAACGTGCGACCGATTGGCAAGGCAGTGCAACGTGGAGGTGGTGCAGCCCAACTTGGCCAAGGTGTGCGCGCTCCTGCAAGACTTCCTGCTCTTCGGAGCGCCGTCAGACCTGAGGGAAGACCTGGAGAAACAGCTACGCACCTGTGTGACTCTAAGCGGACTGGCCTCGCAGATGGAGGTGCATCATTCCCTTGTTTTGAACAACCTCAAAACGCTACTGTGGAAGAAGATCTCAAATACCAAGTACTCTTGAGACCGTCATAGGATGATCAAGAGAAAGGAAATGGGGAGCAAGAGAACAGATGGACACTTCCAGAGAACAAAAGTGGGGTCAGTACAGTTGTTTCAGGAGGGCTAACAGAATAGCTGAACTCTGCCAGCCACTACGGACTACAAATTTGTCGAACTTCAATTGTGAACATGGGAAGTTGGTGAATGCAAGTTCAGAAAAAAGCATATGCTACATCTCCACCTTCTGATTTAACAACTCATTTGAAGAACCTTAAACCTTATAGAAACACCTACGGAACACTCATTTTGCTCTGCCCAAAAGGCCCAAGGTGAAGACCGTCCAATGGAAACAAAGACAACTGAAAGACAATTTTTCGACCATGCAGCCCCTTGCCAAATGGGTCCTTTTTTTGATGGATGTTTGGTTAAGGATCTGGGCTGCAAGCACAAGGATAGTAGAGCCATTTCCAAGTAAAAGAAACCTAAGGAGTTTCCAAAAGGATGGTCTTGCTCTGCATCCCCTGTCTCTTTTACTTTAGTGACTCAAATAAAGACCCTTTAACCCTAACAGAAAAACCTTCGGAACAGTCCCTTTTTCCTCTTGCCAAAATATCCAAGTTGTTCATCAGAGAAAACCATCTGGAGGACATTTTTATCCCCTTCCCAAATAATGTGAGTCCTGCTTGGTGGACTTGTGGGTAATGATCTGGGGTGCAAGCACAAGGATAGGAGGGTCAGTTCCGAGATGCAACCAAGGAAATGGGAGTTTTGAGAGGATGGTCTTGCTTTACATCAGGGGTCTCCAAACTCGCTCCTTGGGGGCTGGTGTCCTGCTCCAACTTGCCTCAACACACCTGCCTGAAAGATTCTCGCATGCCTAGTAAGACCTTGTTTAGCTGGTTTAAGTGTGTTTATATGGGGTTGTAGCTGAACTCTGCAGGACATCAGCCCTCCAGAACTGAGTTTGGAGACCCCTGCTCTACATCTACAGACCCTCTACAGACCCTTTATCCCAAGGGTGCCCAAACATGGTCCTGGTGGGCTGCTGTCCTGCAGAGTTTAGTTCCAACCTTAATTAAACACACCTCAACCAGCTAATCAAGCTTTTACTAGGAATACTAGAAACCTCCCAGCAGGTGTGTTAAGGCAAGTTGGAGCTAAACTGTACAGGACATTGGCCCTCCCGGACCAAGTTTAGGCACCCCTGCTTTAACCCTATAAAAACACCTTCAGATGAATCTCTTTCCTTTGCCTGAAAGATCCAAGGTGAACTTAGAATGTCCAGTTAGGACAACTTATTTGACTGTGCAACCCCTTCCTAAATAAGTCCTTCTTGGTAAACTTTGGTTAAGGATCTGGACTGCAAGCACAAGGATTTTAGGGGTCAATTCCAAGAAGTAACCCAAGGAAAGTATTGTGTATTGTGAGTTTCAGAGAGCATGGTCTTTGCTCTACATTAGGGGTCTTTAAACTCGGTCCTGGAGGGACGGTGTCCCTCAGAGTTTGAACTTGGAGCTAATCTCTGCAGGACACCGGCCATCCAGGACCCAGTTTGGAGACCCCCACTCTACATCCACACAGTCTATTTTACTTGAGCGACTCCCCTGAAGACCCTTTAACCCTATAGAAACACTTTCAGAAGAATCTCTTTTCTTTGGCTGAAAGGTCCAAGGTGAAGTTAGAATGTCCAACTAGGAACAACTAGAGGACATTTATTTGACCATGCAACCCCCTTACAGAATGAGTCCTTGTTGGTGAACCTTTGGTTGAGGATCTGGGCTGCAAACACAAGTATAATAGGGGTCAATTTCAAAAAGTAACCCAAGAAAAGAGTTTCCAAGTGGAAGGTCTTGGTCTACACCCACAACACTCTCAAGCAAGACGTGCAACTTTTGGTTGCAACAGCAGGATTGTTCCTCGGACTCTCCTTTGAGTTGCTTCTTGAAGGATAAACTACAGCCACGCCTGTTTTAACTTTCAGCACGGCAGAAGAGGGATCATTAGCAATGTTTGAAAGCACCCTTCCTTTGAAGTCAGGAAATGTCGTCAACACTGAATTCATGAAATGGCAATGAGTGAAGGTTATATATTATGTGTTTTTACAGGGGGTATGTTGTGTTTGTGTGTGTGTGTGTGCTTGGAAGGATACTTTTTTCTTTTCTTTTTTCAACGGTCTAGAGCATTCGTGATGGGATTTGTGAGATTACTTACTGTGTTTCTCAGGGTTTGTGTGTTTATGTCTGAATGTGTTTAGAAAAAGCTTACTATTAACATTAAGCCTAGATGAAATGGAATTATGGTGTCACGTTAAACAAAGTACACCGTTTGAGGAATCACAGTCTAGTGATTATGTGCAGGGATATAAACCTGAAAGTGTGTGTGCATACTATAAACACATCTCCTTGACTCACAGTAGGATTTCTAAACAGCTCTTACACTAGCATAAAAAATCAAATCGCAAATTGCATTTCATTAATACTAAACATCAGGCACATTCCTCAAATAACCAACCAGAAGTACGAAGTGCACATTTACAAACCTTCTGTTTCCTCTTTTCACTTTCAAGATCATTTGTAAGAATGATCTTGAAATGTAGTTCTTGCACAGATTCACATACACGTATGTGATTTTCAAGTTGATTTTCTGTCTTCTAGCGTGCATTAGGCTTTAGTACAATTTCACATTATGAATGAAGTGGTTTTATGTACAATTAAGTCATGTTTATCATTTTATTTTGCGCTTCGTTAAGGAGAGCAGCACAAAATGCTAATTTATTTTACCTCCATCAATTTGCTCAGCTATTATTCATTGAAGAGTAAATGTTTGAAACCTAAATTGTGCGTATGTGTCTTTTTTTGGTTTTTGTTAAAGCACAGGTACACAAAGTACAGCACTTGTTCGAAGGACAAACACAACAGCAGGTATCCTTTTACCCGACCTTTAGAAAGAAACAAGGAATCAGCATATATTAGTCCAGGGAGGCCTCCCAAAACCACCTCACCTTTAAAAGGACACATTACTTACAAGACCAAAACATGTCAATTCTCATGCTGGACAAACCTCAAACAAGCTATCATTTATTTATTTATTAATGGTACTAATAAACAAATTCATCACGTTTCATAAAATATGCTATAATTAAACACAATATTATAGCATAGCTTATTTTATAAATTAAAACAACAAAAAAGAAGTCTCTTCTTAACAGATAATCAAAATTTACAGAGAGTTTATTTTGTGTAACTGACTAGTTGACCTGTCCTTCAAAATATAGATTATTAAATGGATTATTGATTTGAGTAAAACAATTGTACAGTTTTGTGTCTTGTTAAAAAATAAAGAATAAAGTGTCATGCATTAATGTGGGTGATGATTAGATGATCTTGTTCAGATGTACTCCATCTTGGCCCAAAAAGCAGGTGGAGTTCAACACTTGCTCCATATGGTTTGTCACATTTCTGAAATTATTAAAGCAAAATGAAGATTAAAGCGATGCTCCGTTTTTGAGAACAAAATGCTAAACACACAGGTTTCATCGGCAGAAGAGATCACTTTTTTTGTTGCATTTTCTGCACTAATTTGAGGGAACATTTATTTTTGACACCATTTAACCCCGATGAATTAAATATTTAGTAGTCTTTATATCTTTGTATCTACAACATCTACATTAAATACTTTAAAAAGTTTGCATTTGTGCATTTTTTGAGGATTATATTTGATACACCAGGCTTTTATGACACAAATAGTGTCATCTAGTGAGAATATAGAGTTCATACTATTTTAATCAGACCCAAACTAAGTAAAATTATGCAATTTGGTGCTGTTGCTAATATATATACGGCCAAAAAGTAATTCTGAAATTCTTATTGCTTGAAAATGAATTAGTTCTTTATAACAGTATAACAGACTACTTACATTAACTGCAAAGAAATGTCAGTAACATGATTTTTCTAAAAACTGATGTATGGATAATCACGTAAACCTAAGCTGCTTTAGTCCAGTAAGTGTTTGTCTTAAAATATTACTATTAAAATAAATAGTTCATAAATAGTGTGTAAAGTTGTATGGAAACAGGAAAGATTGGTCTACACTATCAGTCAAAAGTTTTTGAACAGTACGATTTTTAATGTTTTTTTAAAGAAGTCTCTTCTGCGCACCAAGCCTACATTTGTTTTATCCAAAGTATAGCAATAACAGTAAAATTTTGAAATATATTTACTGTTTAAAATAACTGTTTTCTGCTTGAAAATATTTCAAAATGTAATTTATTCCTGTGATTTAAAGCTGAATTTTTAGCATCATTACTCCAGTCACATGATCCTTCAGAAATCATTCTAATTCAAAACAGCTGAGTAGAATTTTTTCAACGTTTCTTTGATGAATAGAAAGTTCAAAAGAACAGCATTTATCTGAAACAGAAATATTTTGTAACATAATAAATGTTTTAGTCATCACATATGATCAATTTAAAGCATCCTTGCTAAATAGAAGTATTAATTTAATTTCTATCATTTCTCCCTTCAACGGTTTTAAATTTGATCATACAGTTTTCAAATTGAATAATATTAAGAATCGCTGCAAATCAAAATATTTGAATGATTTCTGAAGGATCATGTGACACTGAAGACTGGAGTAATGATGCTGAAAATTAAGCTTTGATCACAGAAATGAATTACATTTTAAAATATATTTAAATAGAAAGCAGTTATTTTAAATAGTAAAAATATTTCACAATATTACTGCTTTTGGTGTTTTTTGAACCAAATAAATGCAGGTTTGGTGAGCAGTAGAGACTTCTTTAAAAGCATAAAAAATCTTACTGTTCAAAAACTTTCTCTTTTTGTTAGGTCTTAAAGATAAGGCTAAGAGCCAATCTCACAGCATTCACATCCCTGCTTGAAACAGGGTCTCATGCTGGTTTGAAGGGGCTGTCATTAATACTTTGCACTGTGGAATTATAGGTACAAAGTGTAGTTTCTAGCGCCATTCTGCTCTTTGCTTCCTCATGACACAGACACAGCACACTCGGCTGTGCTGCAACGCCTCGAGGAGCAACTAAAGCTCTTGTGTGTGAATGTTTAAACGAAACTTACTACTGCAGCTTGCTGTAGAGTCGATCTTTGACCTCTGTTCAATTCACATGAAGTGCAGCTCTATTTTATCCATCCCTTGTGTCTGTTTTGGGTTAATGAGTCACATAGTTGCAAAAAAACACGTTGGAATCTACATTACTCAAATACAAAAAAAACATTAATGTGGAATAAGGGAGTACATCGAAAGGGATTCATAGAGTAACATGGGAACTAACACACTCAGAGGTCTGGGTTGGGATATCCGGCCTCGTTCCAAGCCCCCGGTCCACCATACAGGACGGCAGGGTCGATCGCAAGCCAGTTTCTTTCTGCCCACTTTTAGCACAACACTGGCATCACTGCCAGAGTTACGTCTCATGGGGCAAAAACCCAAAGAACACACAAACTACACACCTCACTACACAAGACTGCACACATGGTGGGTAGCTCAAGTGACAGAAGAAAAAATAATGCATTAAAATCCGAGTGTGAAAACTTTTGAACAGATTGAAGATGTGTACATTTTTCTTATTTTGCCTAAATATCATGTTTTTTTTTTTTTTTCATTTAGTACTGGCCTTCAGAAGTTACATAAGATACCCAGAGGACAAAATAAGTTGAATTTACCCTGATATTCAAATTCAAAAAGTTTTCACCCCCCAGCTCATAATGCATTGTGTTTCCTTCTGATGCATCAGTGAGCATTTGAACTTTCAGTAATAGTTTGTCACTAAAAAAGTATGTAAAATGTACTGTTTTAAATGTTTTTGTACAGATAATATACTATTAACCTAATATTCGTTTTTTTTACCTCTCTTATCACCTTGAAATGTCTTTAAGATTTACTTCTGCAAAAAGTACTAACTTATCATTCAACATAATTTGAGGTGCAACATAATTAGTCCTTCAGCAGAGACCTTTAAAATATTCCTGACAAACTAAACCCTTACCTGATGGTGGTTTCCAAACAGAAAGAAAAGGTTCTTCATTCAGGGTCTGTAGTAGAATAAAAGCATACTTATATATTTATTTCTTCTTTTTTTGTGTGTGTAAATCAAACCCCTCACAACTACAGCGGGTTTAGGTCCGTCTGTGGTTCCAGATCTTTCCACTGTGATTGACAGCAACGAGTGTCAACGTTGCGCTCTCACGCCCCCTACTGACACGAGCACGCTACTGTAACCCGCGCTGCGTCAACTCAAAAGGTGTATTTTGAATTAAAATAACACCCACAGTACTAAAATAAGACAACTCAGATTTTTAAGAGTTAACGTGCATATTTAAGGTCGTTTGCACTGCACAGCAACGTTTTTATGCTTTATTAAATCAATGCCATAAGAACAAGAGGTATTACACATGATCTTATACAGTATTATTAAAGAAAATACGTGTACTGTATACGTTATATAATTGTATATATGAACATTTCAAACATATCAGTTATGATAAAGGTTGGATTACACGTCAGAACGTCGTGCATTTTAACTTTTTGGGTTCACATAACAGGTAATCAATGGAAATGTATTAAGAAAAACAATAAATACTTAGTTTGAAGTCATTGGATTTCACATTTTTTAATTATGTGGGACCATCTTTAGTTCTGTATGGAAGCCTGTTGCCACCAGAAAATAAAAAAAGGTAATTTCTTTTTGACTTTTTTTCCCTCACAATTTTGACTCTTACAGTTGTGCATATCTCGCAATACTGACTACTTTAAAATAAATCAATTAATTCTGAGAAGAACAGTCTGAATTGTGAGATGAAAAATACCTTTTTAATTAAATAGCATTTACCTTTTTAATTAAATATAATAATTAAGGGAAAAACCTGCATTGTGAGATGGAAACTTAGAAATTTGAGAAAAACATTTATATTGTTGAATATAAACTTATTTTTCTTTAAATTTCTGAATTTTCATCTTGCAGTTCTGAGAGAAAAAAAAATGAGAAAAAAGTCAGAACTGTGAGAAAGTTGCAATTACCTTTTTATTCCATGGCAGAAACAGGAATCCATAGTTCTAGTTCTAACTTTTTATGTACTGAACTTTAATCAAAATAACACATTAATATGTCTGAATTTTAACTGCAGTTACTTTTTGCACTTATATTTCCACTGAACTTTTTATGTGAGGCCAACATACATAAACACAAACTTGAGTAGAGATGTTGAGGCTCGTTGACCTGCCTCATTCTGAGGCTGAAATACCCTTGAGAAGCTCCACCTGTCTCCTCTTGTCCTTTGCTCTGTTAATGGTCATTTTAAACAGCCGGCAGTACATCTCCATGGCAACAGGGGTGTCGTCGTTGCCGGGCACTGGGTAGGTGATGAGACTAGGGTTACAGTTAGAGTCCACAATCCCGATTGTGGGAATATTCATTTTGGCCGCATCCCGGACGCCGACGTGCTGCTGGAAAACGTTATTGAGCGTGGAGAAGAAAACAATGAGGTCCGGCAGCCGGACGCCGGGGCTGTACTGGATGGGGGCGTTTGTGAGCAAGCCTCCCTTCCAGTAGCGTGTGTGAGCGTATTCGCCGCACTCTCGTGCTGTCGTCTCTATCAGCTGACCGAACTGCCGCCTGCGGCTGACGAACAGGATGATGCCGCGGCGGTACGCCACGTGAGCTGCGAAGTTCAGCGCCTGCTGGAGGTGTTCAACAGTCTTCTCCAGATCAATGATGTCTGTGTCCAGACGAGAACCAAACAGGTACGGTTCCATCAGCCTAGATAGAGAAACACACAATAGCTTTCAGAAAAACTGAATTTTTGAATATACACTACCAGTCAAAAGTTTGTGAACTGTAAGATTTTTAATGTTTTTAAAGATGTCTCTTCTGCTCACCAAGCCTGCATTTATTTGATTCAAAATACAGCAAAATCAGTAATATTGTGAAATATTTTTACTATTTAAAATAACTGTTTTTTTATTCGAATATTTTTAAAAATGCAATTTATTCCTGTGATCAAAGCTGAATTTTCAGCATCATTACTCCAGTCTTCAGTGTCACATGATCCTTCAGAAATCATTCTAATATACTGATTTGCTGCTTATTATATATTAATATTATTAATATTTAAAACAGTTGAGTTATTTTTTTTTCCAAGATTCTTTGATGGAATCCAAGATGAGCATTTATTTGAAATAAAAAGCTTTTGTAACATTACACACTATACTATTCAAAAGCTTGGAATCAGTATAATTTTTGTTTTTGAGAAAGAAATTATAGATAGTAATACTTATTTAGCAAGGATGCTTTAAATTGATCAAAAGTGATGATAAAGACATTTATGTTACAAAAGATTTCTATATCAGATAAATGCTGTTCTTCTGAGCTTTCTAATCATCAAAGAAACCTGAAAAAAATTCTACTTAGCTGTTTTCAACATCATAAAAATAATAAGAAACGTTTTTTGAGTAGCAAGTCAGAATATTAGAATGATTTCTGAAGATTCATGTGACTGGAGTAATGATGCTAAAAATTCAGCTTTGAAATCAAAGGAATAAATTACATTTTAAAATATATTCAAATAGAAAACTGTTATTTTACTAGTAAAAATATTTCACAATTTTACAGTTGAGGGCAAAATGAAGGCTTGGTGAACAGAAAAGACTTCTTTAAAAGAACATGAAAAATCTTACTTTTCAAAAACATTTGACTTTGGAATATATATTTAAAAGCATATTAGAATGATTTCTGAAGGATCATGTGACACTGAAGACTGGACTAAAGAAAATTCAGCTTTGACATGAATAAATTACATTTTAAAATATATTCACATCAAAAACAGTTATTTCATATTAAAATAATATTTCACAATTTTACTGTTTTTGCTGTATTTTTGATCAAATGAATGCAGCCTCAGTGAGCTATGCATTTAATGTCAATGACTCACCTATGCCGGCAGCCTTTTTTGTGTCCAAGATGGACACGGGCTTCAAACAGGTCCTTTATAGTGAAGAGCTCAGACAAGTGGAAATAGTCCGGTTGAGTGAGTGGGAAGTTCAGGATCTTCTCTGTGGCAGCTGAACATGTAACAAACATATAAAAACTAATTATGAGCTATGAATAAATATTATGTTACAATCTCTTCATAAGAATCAAGTTTTTTTTATAGAGCTTTTTTCATAACATGTTTACTGCTTTACGGAAAATAGCGCATATATCAGGCAATAATACATTATGACAATGATCATCCACATGCAAGAGACCCACATCCTAAAAATTAAAAATGATGCTTTATGTTTTTAAAAATTATTATAGGTGTAAAAATATTGAGTTTAGATTAAATTACAGATTACATAATATCATTTTATTTATTTTTAAATTAATTGTTTTATGTACTATTAGTCTATTTTAACATTTTAAACATGTTTAAAAAATATTTTTTTGCTTTTACTCTATACATTTCAACGACCCCTTGCACTTCCCTGTGTCCTAGGACACATGCATATTCTGTATGCATGTGTCATAATCACTTCATCATTATATATCAATATCATTCTTACCGTTGTCTGTCGGTGCTGGCGGTGATTTGACTGCAGCTGCTGTGGAACTGAATGTCTGTCCATGACATGAGAACACAGCAGAGGCCAACCGAGGGCCCCGGAGAACCTGCCTTACTGAAATCAATCATATTCAATGTATTTATTAAATAAAACATACATACATGTTTATTTAGAAAGTCATTACAAAATCTCGATGGTCACGTTATGTATTATATAATTGCAAATCACAAGCAGGACTATATATTATAATCGTATTCATTTTCACTATTATACATTTTACATCATAAAATATACTTTGTACATTAACATTAAATAAAAACACGTTTTATTTCACCTCCAGTTAAGACGCCCGCTGCCATGTTTCCGTTCGAGCTCCGCCCACTGAGTGTAAGACTGCAGAGGATTGTGGGTAATGTTGTTCATACGCTGAATTAAAACCGTTGCATTGAAGACCGCACGAACTACAAGTACCACAACGGCCCCAGTGATTGAAACGAATCAAAACTTTATTGAAGAAACCGGTGTCAGTTTGAGTACAACGAATACTTTAAATAACATAAATAAAGAACGCTGGATAAAATTAGCGTTTGGAACAGAGAGACAAGTGAAACCAAACATAAAACGAGAACAAATATTCTAAAATATACTTCATATTTATATATTCATATTCTCCTGAACGTGAGAACCTCGTTTTCATTATATTTTCCAGTGGCTTCTATTATCTGCAATAGAACAAAACATTATTAGCATTATTATATCCACCAACGCTTATCAACCAGAAAGCATCTAAATAAGTTTATATGAACATCTATAAGCTAAGCCTCAAGTAAGTGTGAATAAAGTGAGAAGAGTAAGTGTATTTACCTGGTAAAACTGACCACAAACTGCAGTCTTCGTTGGACTTTTTTGCTTCCCTACATCAAGCACAATCAAAAACTAAACCATCAGGTAGGGTATTTATTCCATTACATGAATTAGGTGTATCAAATCAGTGTGTGTGCAAGTAAATGCATGAATTTTTAATACACTCTTTTCATGTACCTCTAGCTGCTTTTGAATAAGGCGGCGTCTGGTTTGGAATTTCAGTCTCCTCTCCTCTGTGTCCAGAGCGATATATGGACTCAACAACAACCCTGGATCTATAGAGGTGGACAAAGACCTGTAGCAAACAAAAGAAACAGATTTACACATTCATACACACTGTCAGTCTTTGCATCTGTGAGCCAAATAACCAAAGTGATTGCTGATATTATAAACACAAAACATGTTCTTTTTTTAAAATACATTTTTACGCATTTGGCAGACACATCTAAAACAATGTGTATTGTGTTTTATTAGAATGTGTTCACTGGGAATTTAGCTTTAGAAAAGCAACAAATTCAGTCATAAAGAAATTATGTTTTTTTCTCTCCATATAATGGACTTCTATGGTGCCCCCAAATTTGAACTTCCAAAATGCAGTTTAAATGCAGCTTCAAAGGGCTCTAAATGATCCCAGCTAAGGAAGAAGGTCTTATCTAGCAAAACGATCGGTTATTTTCTAAAAACATTTACAATTTATATACTTTTTAATCTCTACACAGAGTACACACAGAGCTAGACAAGACAAGCATTTGAGGTTAAAAAGTATATAAATTGTAAAAAAATCATCATTTTGCTAGATAAGACCCTTTTTTCCTCTGCTGTGATCGTTTAGAGCCCTTTGAAGCTGCATTTTGTAAGTTCAAACTCAGGGGCACCATAGAAAGAGAAATCCTGAAATGTTTTCCTCAAAAAACAATTTCCTTAGGACTGAAGAAAGACAGGCATGAACATCTTGAATGACAAGGGGGTGAGTACATTATCTGTAAATTTTTGTTCTGAAAGTGAACCCTTTTAAGTAAAACCAAAACATAAAAATAAACAGTAGAAACATGCAAGATATAGCATGCATCAACACCGTTTATATAGTCACTAACATAGTGGATACAACATTTATATGATAAAATAAATAATGCATTACATTACAGAGTAAATCCTCTAATCTTCTTTTGTGATGAA
This sequence comes from Garra rufa, assembly GCF_049309525.1. NCBI lineage: Eukaryota > Metazoa > Chordata > Actinopteri > Cypriniformes > Cyprinidae > Garra > Garra rufa. Next base: position 35,904,105 of record NC_133379.1, read on the forward strand.
AAATCGACAGGTCATTCCTTGTGAAGAGAGTTTGAAAACAGAAGGACAGAACTATAAATAATAAAATATTTTGAATATTCGTCAGCCAGTTATGTGCAATGCACGGAAACACAGACTGGCATCGGCTTCAATTTAAACATCTGTGAGAAAGGAAGCTTATTTATATTAAGAGACAACACAGAGGAAGCTGTGTAAGATACTGAGAGGAATTCACACGTTCATGCATGTTTACACGCGCACGCACACACACACACACACACACACACACACACACACACACAGTAATAACCATAAAGCCTTGTGTCTCAAAGTCAATTTTTATTATACATCTTCAGAGATACAGTTTGAGTTTCGTTTCTCTGTGCAGAGCAGGGGACCAAAAAAATCCTTTTTTTTCTTTTTTGCAAAATATTTATGAAAACTGGCAATGCCCAGCATAGTCAGCATGAGTCTTTTACTTTCTTCTCTTCTATAAACAAAAATAAATAACATTCTTTTCACATAGGAAACACCTACATATAATAAGCAACAGAAACAGGAACTAAGAAACAGGTGCAGGAGGGGTGTGACTTGACAAATGCGATCTAATAAGTATGCAAATATGTGCAAAAATAGTAAGAAGACTGAATTTTGAGACATTTGCAGTCTGATATAAATCTTTGAATGTTGTCCAGTTGTACAAAAATAACCTGGTTATGACACAAATAAGTAAAACAATGTTAAAAAGAAACATTGTGGGGGGAAAAAATGCTTGTTGAGGGCGTTAGTGATTTAAAGATTAAAGAAAGCATATAGGATATGATAACTGCTACTGGTGTTTTTCTGTAAAATTTTAGTGCCAAGTAAATGGCTGTTTTTCATACACATTCTATGTACATATGTAAACACAACGGTCTCATTTATAAAACAAGCAGAACAAATTTCTCAGTAAATCGTTCATAAAACTATTCTTGCTTTGAATAGTACAATTTGATGGAAATTCACTCTGCTTGTGTTTGGCAAATGAGGCCCATCTTAGTCATTCACTGTTGCACTGAGGACATTTTCCTCATTTAGAAACCTCAAGTATTATTTTTATGGTGACTCAGACTGTCTTCTCAAAGGTCAAGGGTCTAAATGATGTTGAATCAATGTGAATGAGTAACGAATGAAAATACAATTTCGTTTTCATTGTCTTGGTCTTTACATTCTGCAATCCTTCATACGCTTTAAGACGCAATTTGCATGGTTGTAGAATTTTTTGCAGGAAAAAAAAGGGTAAATATATAAACAACTATTTAACATGTAAACTCACCAATGATATTGTCATCTTTTCATAAACCTTCGGTTTTTAATCGCAGTCTCAAATAAGAATTTCTCAAAAAGCAACATTTGCAAAGCAGGATTCATTCAGATATGCTGCAGCTGCTGCAGAGAAAATACAACACGAAAACAATAAAAAAAAGTTTAATCTCTCTTCATGACATCACGTCTGCTTTTAAATATATTTATAAATGTACAAACATACAAAAAAAGGATGTGGTACACTCAAAAAGTCCTATGTGACGTCCCTTGGAACCTAAATCATACAGTACAAAAAGACAGAAACATTGAAATGCAGGATGAGACGCTGCAGTCCGTCAGGCTAATGCTAAAATAAAACAACTAATGCTTAAAGCCGAAGAAAAATTTCGGCTGTATGGTTGGGAATCTTGCAAAATCGCAGATTTGGATTCATGGATCCACCCAAACTGATGACCAAACCACTCAATAATCTTTCTAATCAACAACAATTTGATGAAGTCTTTCATATCTCAGATGAAACAATGGGATAGATAAGTACTTGGTTTTGGCAACCATGTTCCCTCAACTAATATGTGTGTGTGTTTTGGAGAGAACAGGTAGGTACTCACTGATTTTGAGGCTGCTTCCTTCTGTCTTTTGTCTTCTGATCTTTCCTTTCCTCATCTGACTCTACATCTGTCTCATCGACACATTTCTCTTCCTCATCTTCCTGCTCTTTCTCTTCCTTGCTAACACTTCCTCCCTCCCTTTGTCTTTCTCCTAAACTTGCAGCGGACTCAGTCGCCTCAGTCTGGCTAACCTGCAGGTGGTTTGTCTTAGCTAAAGGCGTTGGGAAAGCAGTCTGGTCCCGTTGTAACTGGATTACACTGCTGACCTTGTAGGGCTGGCACAGGTGCATGGTGGATAAGTGTGGTCTATCTGAGAGGTTTCGGTCCCTTTTCAGGCGATTATGCGAGTAAAGTCCCTCTGTCCTCCCGCCAAGGGGCGCCGAGGTGGTGAGGTCACTAGAGGCGACAACAGGGGAACTAATCTGAGGTTTCGTGATAGGCGAGGGACAAAGAGAACTAATGACATCCTTCAAAGGTATCCTAGTGGCCGGTCTACTCTGGCGGCTAACGGAAAGGTCATTACCATCTGCCGAGGACAGTTCTTTGACGTCAGTCATACTGCTGTTAATGGGTCTCATCAGAAATAGGTTCTGGTGTTGATGACCCGATGACTGGGGCGAATCTGAGCTCATAGAGGGCGTAGTGAAGGGGTTGGGTTTGATGGCATGACTTGTCGGAGAATCCTTTCCTATCTGGGAGCTGCCGTTTTTTGGATCTCTTGGAGTCGAGATCTCAAATTTTTGACTTTCGGTCCTCCTAAAACCCATAATGCAAGAGCTACCAGGTGTCAAGACTGGTTCTTTGTTGAGTTCCGCAGGTGTGCCTACAGATTCTGCTTGTGTTTCTGTTTTGAAGAATCTTCCAGAGGTTGATGCTGAAGCAGAAACTGGAGTTTCGATGTGAATCTTTTGAAGTTCTGGTTTAACATCACACTCCGCAGGTGAGGTCAGGGAGTCTACAGACTCTTCCTCCTGTTTGATGTTTGCGGCGAGAGGTGTAGATTCCTTGGCTCTTTCAGCTAGAAATCTCCTGATCTCTTGCTCAATGCTATCATCGCTGTCTACCGAACTGTCGTCTTCTGGATGCAGACTGGAAGTAAGTACATCCACATCTTGGGGCTTGGGAACCCCACCATTCCCAGTCACCTTGTCGGCTTGTGCAGGACTCCTAGATTGTTTGATGTTCTGGTCTTCTGGTCTGCCTTTAACCGCTTTGCTTTTACGACCCTTGTTGTTTTTAGTCTGAACATTCAGTGTTTCTTTGCCACCTTTCAAGATGTCAGACTTGCTTGCAAGCTTGGAAGGTAGGATGCTCTTCTGGTCTGTAAAAGGCTTCTGTTTTTTCACAGCATCCAAAGGTGAAGCATCGGAAGGTCTGGTGCTTTTTCTTGCCTTCAGGTCCCTCACTTTCTTTTTGACCTTTTTCTTTGTTTTAAGCAAGTCTTTAATTGCGGCATCTAGATCCTCATCACTGTCCAAAGAGCTGCTTTTGTCACTGCTGTCATTTCTCTCAGAGCCAATCGCATTCTTTGGGCTGGACATACTGTAAGAGGAACCCTTGTCTTTGGGTAAACTACTATCTGTACCCTTCTGAAGTGGAGAGTTCTGCTTTCGGTTTTTCAAGGTGGTTGGACTACTTGAATGCAATGTCACAGTGGGAATTGTTGAGTCACTATGAATCAGAGGTGTCCCTGGAGGCTCCTCTTTAACATTCAAAGCCAAGTCACCATCTCTGGAAAGTTTGCTTTGTTCTTCTTTGAATTTGCGTTTTTTTGACAGGGATAGCCTGACGGCTTTGTTCATCTGGGTTTCCTTCATCTTCTTCTTTGGCTCTTTGCTCGCTGTGGGATCTCCTGAAGCTGGCAGAGGTGCACCTGCTGTTGTCGGAAGCTCTTTGTTCATTTTTGCTTTATGCTCCAAAAATTTCCTAATCTCTTGTTCAATTCCGTCCTCACTGTCGACTGAGCTTTCATCACTTTTATCCACAGATGTTGCAACAGTTGGGAACGTTGGAGTCTGGAGCAAATTCCTGTTAGCAATGCTCAAGCTGGACTCAAACACTTCAGGCATGACTGTTTTGGAGATGTCTAGAATGGCTTCAGCACACATCAGCTCAGCAGTGTTGACCTTTAAGCTGGAATGGATCTGATGTTCGGTGTGGGTTGGTTTTGGGTTTGAAGGGGGTGGTGTACACCCTTTGACTTTAGAGCCCTGGGATGTGCACTTGTTTAAAAAGTGGCTTACACCCAGTGGTGTAGGGAGATTAGACTTCTTGGTTGGTAACTTCTTCTTGCTCTTCTTGGACAGTGTTTTGAGTGGCTGAGTGCTCAGGCATTCAGGAGAAGCAATGGCTGGTTTGCTACGTTGCACAGGCACAAGTTGGGCAGGTTTGAGAGGACTTGTCTTTTTCTTCTGCTGGTGTTTTTCTTCCTGGAAGAGACGGATGGCTTCCTCTATACCTTCATCACTGCTCGAATCTGAGTCCTCCCTTTGTTGTGAAGATATCAGGGTGTCTTTTTCACCTTCCTGTTTTTCTTTTTTCTCTTGCTGGAATTTCTGAATTTCTTCTTCAATTCCATCGTCGCTGCTTGAATCAAGCCATTCCTCTTCCTCTTTAATGACGAGGCGAGGTGGAGATCTGTCCATTTCTGAAGATGAAGAAGATCCTTTCCTAGCTCTAGGTGGAGGAAGACTTTTTACAGGCGGAACTTTACTTGTGTCTGCTTTCTTAAAGGGATTTTCTTTGCTTAGCTTCTTCTTCTTGACTTTCTTTTTCAAGGGTTGCATCCCACTCAAGGCTCTCTGTATATGATTGCTAGCAGATAGCACCTTACCACTACTGGAATGTGAGAGATGTTTAGCAGCATCTGGGACAGTTGGTTCCCTCCGCTGAAGCTTGGGCGCTGGTGGCGAACTTGTCATTGGATCCCCTTTGCGCTTGTGGTCCACCTTTTCTTTCAAGTACTCCTGAATGGCCTCCTCAATGCCTCTGTCCACAGAATCATCACTGTCTGAATCGTCACCAGTATCAGACCTGGCGGTCTGTAGCTTAGTGTCCGCCCCCATTCGCCGGGATCTCACAGATGTGTCCACGAGTCGCAATTGACCCTTGTAGCCAGCTTCGTGGCTGGAATGAGCAGCCTTTTCGGTCTGCATGTTATCGCTCATGTCCGAAGACTGGGTGCTGTGGAGGCTCTCTATAATCATCTGGATCTTCTGTGGGATGGGGGTGCCGCTAACAGAGGCAAGATCGCTGTCTGAGGCACTGTCATTGAAAAAGAGAGGCAGGCTGCAGCTCTTATTGGACCTCCATTCCGAGTGAATAGCCACCACCGGAGGAACTGTCTTCAGGAACATTCTAAAAGGTCGGAATGGAAGGGATGTAGGTGCATGGGGAAGCTCCACCGGTGATCTTGTTTACATTCTAAAATGGAAAAAGAGAATCCTTAATTTTAGCAACAAATAAGTAACATGTAATTCTAAAACATAACATGACAACATAAGCAGAGTGTTTAGCAGAGTGGTCAGAATACAGTTGAGGTCAAAAGTTTACATACACTTGCAAAATGTTTATTATTTTACCAAAATAAGAGGGATCATACAAAATGCATGTTCTTTTTTTATTTACAATACATTTATATATAGTCCACAAAAGAAAATAATAGTTGAATTTAGTAAAATGATTCAGAAGTTTACATACACTTGATTCTTATCAAATTCTTGTTAACTATTTGTCCTGAACAGTTAAACTGTCTGCTGCTCTTCAGAAAAGTGCTTCAGGAATCAGGCCCCACAATTTCTTTGGTTTTTCAGCATTTTTGTGTATTTGAATCCTTTCCAATGATGGCTGTATGATTTTAAGATCCATCTTATCACACTGAGGACAAATGAGGGACTCATATGCAACTATTACAGAAGGTTCAAACTCACTGATGCTTCAGAAGGAAACACAATGCATTAAGGGAATTTGAAGATCAGGGTAAATTTTAATTATTTAGTCTTTTGGGAAACATGCAAGTATCTACTGTAGCTTCTGAAGGGCAGTACTAAATGGAAAAAAAATATGATATTTAGGCAAAATAAGAAAAATGTACACATCCCCATTCTGTTCAAAAGTTTACACCCCCAGCTCTTAATGCATCATGTTTCCTTTTGAAGCATCTGTGAGCATTTGAACCTTCTGTAATAGTTGCATATGAGCCCCTCAGTAGTCCTCAGCCTGAAAAGATGGATCTCAAAATCATACAGTCATTGTTGGAAAGGTTTCAAATACACAAAAATGCTGAGAAACCAAAGATTTATTTCAGGACAAACAAGGTACTCATAAAAAAAACAAAACATACACATACACAAATACACCGCTGTGGATCATTCAGGTAACAACATAGTATTAAGAACTAAGTGTATGTAAACTTTTGAATGGGGCCATTTTTATAAATTCAACTATTATTTTCTCTTTTGAACTATATATAAACATACTTTATGCGAAATATCTTGTTCAGGTCAGTACTGAATAAAAAAATAACATGCATTTTTTATGATCCCTTTTATTTTGGTAAAATAATTAACATTTTGCAGATTCTGCAAGGTGTGTAAACTTTTGACCTTAACCGTATCACATTTAAACTGATGTTTAATGTTTAATTTTTCAAAAACATTTATGATAGGCAAGACCAGCAGTAGGAGAGTAGTAAGTCACTTTAACCACATAGAAATTATCTACAGGGATGAAATCAGTCATATAACAATTTCCTTCACATCAGTAATGGTTTAAAATTTTATTGCAATCAGGTTAATGAATGTTAACTAACAGAACATGCATCGTCAGCAGATTCTGTGAATTTCATTAACAGTCTGTTCATGTTTTTTTAACTGGCAAACATTTTGGGGGAAAATTATATAAAAGACTGAACATTACTGATATTAAAGCAAACAGATGTTACCACATTCCCCAGTCTCCTCTATAACAGGCAGCGCTGTCACAAAAATTTACAGAGCCTGGTACAAAATTTATTGTTGGGCTTCCCAACCTCCAAGGCAAATGAGTAGACACACGACTGAAATATGGGTCATTGCTGGGTCACAGACAGCAGAGACAAAACGTAGCTAAATTCAGTTAGTTTTTTTGATTGCACTGTTTTTTTTTTTTAGTTATTTATTAGAAAGGCTACTAATACAATATTTAGGCCAGTGTTTATTTGCAAACTGGGATTTCACAATTCAGTCATAATAGTGCTTAGAGCTCTGCCACGTTTACAAGTATTGGATTGCAATTACACAGGCAAAAATATAAACCTCCCTAAAACTTCTTTGAGATTTGGAAAAAGCCAAAGTACCATCATCATTAGGCAAGGAGGATCTGTGGGGGATATTTAACTTTATTGGCCATTCAGAAACAACCCAGGTCTATTAAATACGTGACCCTGGACCACATAAGTCTTGAGTAGTACGGGTATATTTGTAGCAATATATATTATAATATCGGGTATATTATATTTGATTAATAATATGCATTGCTAAGAACTTCAAAGGCAGTTATCTCAATATTTTGACAGTTTGCACATCCAGATTCAAAATGTTCAAAAAGTTGTATCTCAGCCAAATATCCTATTCTAACAAACCATACATCAATTGAAAGCGTATTTATTCAGCTTTGATCAACTTATAAATATTTGCAAGTCAGAACAGGTGTTTCAGTGACATCTAATGAGAATGAGAAATTTCAACCCTTCACTATTCACTATGAACATACAATAACCAAACCTAACTTGTATATTTGAAAATTGATACATTTTATATGTTGTTGTAACGTTAAATAAGACACTTTCTGGAAAAGGGCTGTTTTGACACCATTACATTACAAAAGACAAGTTCCAGTCCCAAACTAAAGACCCCAATGAGTCGGTTCTTTTTTAGTGAATCAAAACAAAAAGTACGACAGGTGTAATCCCATTCTCGAACGAATGATTCTTGTAAACCGGTTCGTTTTACTAAATAAAAACATCTCGTGCGAGTCCTGAACAAACGACTCTTCTAACCAGATTCTTTTTACTGAATCAACTGCGACCACAGTGGTATGAACTTCGAACGAATGACTCTTATGAACCGATTCTTTTAGTGAATCATTTTTGATTCAGAGCGTTTGCTGAATGAATCCGACTCACTGAACTGTACATTATTACTTTCTTTACTTTACTTTCTAATTAGCCCAGAACTGACAGTGTGTTAGGCTATGTTGTATTTAAGGTTAGCGTATTTACAGATTAGTTGTTTATATGACAAGGTGTGAAATTTAAAAGTTTTGATTCAGTGGCGTTTTATATAAATGACTAAATAAAAATATATACATTAATTTGTATCTAATATATAATTAGAACCAATTATTGGATAAGATTTTACTTATACACCAGCTAAAAATCCGTGTAAACATGTATTTGTGCTTTGTTACGTTTGCTGAATGATATTATCACCGGAGGAGAATGAATATGAACAAGAATTGCATTCATTTAAAATATTTCTTCGCCTATAAGTACTAAACGAATCATTCATTGAACGGTTAATGAATCAGAATCGTTAAGAGGAATCAGAATAGCTATATTATATCGATTCCTATTGCTAATTTTAAGGGTGCATAGGCTACATGCATCTATACCCGAGCGGTGCTGTAGCCGAGGCCCCTCCGCCGCCTTCACCCGCTTCATCTCCTCAGACAATAAAGTCCCGTAAGTTATGACAAAATAACTCCCTCTACTATGATGCCACAATGAAACTCCCGCCAAATGGATACATTGTATCTCGTCTGCACTTCATTGCGAGAAAGTTGTAGCGTTTTTTGTGCTTTTGCAACCCGTCGTCAGAGCTCCGTCTCACCGGCGCACCGGGCTGTCCCTGCGCGCAGCTCGCGGCTCTGCCTGCACTCGCGACCGGGGAGCGGAGCTAAGAGACACCGTAGAGGAACCAGCGTCTTCCGCCTGCCGGCCACGGTGTCTCCGGCCGTGTTTACACTCGGTTAGAGTCAAAGGAGGGTCTGTTAAGACAAAGTTCGGAAGTCGTGGGTTTAAATGTGACATTTAACACAACACCCCTCTAATGTAGCAAAGAAAGGGAAGGAAGAAAGGTAAAGTTCGCCTTGAGATGTAACCGCTGAGACGCTTGCGGGGCCTCTTCCACTTCTCGCCGGTTCATTTTTGCAAAACCCTCTCTTTGTATTGTCTCTCTCTAACGAAAAAAACATCACAGAAGTAACAACCCGCTGCATGCATGTGACAGATAACGGGATGAGGCTCACCTTACGACTGATGAACAGCTGTTGCGTTTATCTTCCAGTGTAACAGATCCAGCTTTTGTAATTCTTAACACATTTTTTGGAGTGTCCACATACGGGAGCGGGCGCGCGCAGCCGTCTCGTGCACCCCTTCTGCCTTCCGACTTACCTTCAGAAATCACTTAAAGATACAGTACTGCAGAATGGACTGGAATTGTGGTGTGAAATTAATGATGGAGTCTAAAAGGTATTGTGGTTTATTCTTAGTTGAGTTTGATTGAATGGTCATGAAAAACAAGCCAACAAGTGTCCAGTATACATGGGAAAAGCATTTTTACATCAAGTTGTTGAGAGAATGACCACAGTTTGTAGATGTGGAACCTGTGAATGTTTGCTTTCTCCACAAGATTTAAAAAAGGATATTGTGATTTTTTTTTTTTTTTGTCTCACAATTCAGACTTTCTGCCTATTAAATTAAATTCAGAATATGAACTGGCTATTGCTAGAAAAAAAGTCTGAATTATGAGATAAAAAGTACACTGTAAAAAGTTTTCACCAGTTTCAACTTAAAAACTTAAGTTTTGCAGCTGCCTTAAAATGTTAAGTTAAATCAACTTAAGTCATTTAAACTCACAAGTTAAATCAACTAATTTTGATTGTAATAAGTTAAAATGACTTGTAGTTTTAAGCTGATTTAACTTAAAAACTTAAGGCAGCTGCTGAACTTAGGTTTTTAAGTTGAATCTTGTGAAAACTTTTTACAGTGTAGGATTTTTTTATGTTGTGGTGGAAGCAAAAATGAGATATAAACTCTAAACAAATACTAAACAAATCACACAGAAATGTCAGATGTAAATGCAGAATTCCAAGGGAAAAAATCTGAATTTGAAGAATTATAAGATATAAGATAATAATTGTTAGAAAAAAAAGGTTATTTCTTGGAATTCAGATTTTTTTTTTTTTTTTGAATTCTGAAGTTTTCTTTATAAATTTAGACAAAGAAGCTCAAATGTTTATGATTTAGATTTTTTGACATGCGTAAAAATCATAATAATAACTTTTAGTATCTAATTTATAGTATATATATAATTTAAAATTGTACCAGAATTATGAGATAAATGACTTAAATAAAAATTACGAACTATGATTAAAAAAATTTAAGAGCTCTTGAATTGTAAGATATAAACGGGCAATGACTACAAAAACGTCTGAATTCAGTGGCAAAAATAGTCACAGAACTGAGAGGAAAAAGTTAGAACTTTAAGAATAAACTAAGAATTACAAGGGAAAAAATTCTTAGTTTATACCTTGCAATTCTGACTTTTTTTCTCAGAATTTTTTCAGCATTTATAAATCTATACAAAGAAACTTAAATGTTAATGATTTGTCACTGCATTGTTTTAAGGAATGAATTACTAATTCATAAGGAAAAACTAGTAGTAAAAAAACATTTAATATCTAATTTTATAATATATATTATATCACATTGTATCAGAATTATGAGATAAAAGTTCACAAATATGCTTATTATATACATTTTTGTTATAGCAAATTTTTATATTTATTTTTATATTCTTTTTATATTTATTTCAGAATTCTGACTCAGCATTTATAAATCTAGACAAAGAAGCTCAAATGTTATTGATTTGTCAATGCATTGTTTAAGGACTGTATTATTAATTTATAAGGTGGAAAAATAGTAATAAAATAAGTAGGTGTCACACAACTGTGAGCTGTAAATTCAGAATTCAGTGGAAAAAAAATTCAGTGGAAAAATTTTAAGAAGTAAACTAAGAATTAAGAGGAAAAAAGTCAGAATTCTTTAATTCTTTTTTGTTTCAGAAATTTTGACAAAGAATCTCTAATGTTAATGATTTTTCACTGCAATAATTTATAAAAGGTGGAAAAAATGTAATAAAATAGTAGGTGTCCAAACATTTAGTATCTAATTTATATTATATGTAATATAACATCATATCAGAATTGTGAGAAAAAAAGGTCACAAGTGTACAATTGCTATAGCAAAATTTTATTTTTATATTGTGTAGCCAAAAAATAAATAAATAAATAAATAAATAAATAAATAAAATAAATGAATAAGACTTGTGAGATGTAAACTGAATTCAGAATAAAAATAAATAAATTCTGTGACGAAAAGCATGTTCTTTATAAATGTAGACAAAGAAGCTCAAATGTTAAGGATTTGTCACTGCATTGTTTTTAGGATTGGACTATTATTAATTTAAAAGGTGGAGAAAAATAATAATTAAAAAGTAATTTATAGTATATACAGAATTGTGAGATAAAAGGTCACAAGTATACTTATCATTATATAAATATCATTGTTTGCTATGACCATTTTTTATTTAAATTAAAATTTTATTTTCAATAAAAAATAAAAGAATTTCCAGATGTAAACATAATTCTGAAAAACTAAGAACTATTATTTAAAAAAAAAAGAACTCTTAAATCATATATAAGCTGGCAATTCCAAAAAAGTCTGCATTTTGAGATAAAAATTTGTATCTTTTTTATTAAATTTACAGAATTGTGAGAAGTCAAAATTATTTAAGGATATAAAAATAGAATTGTTTGGAAAAAAAAGTCAGAATTCTGAGTTTATACGTTTTGCTCAGAATTGTCTTTATAACTCTAGACAAAGAAGCTGAAATGTTAATGATTTATCACTGCATGATAATTTTTTTTTACTGACTATTATTCATTTATATGTCTGAAATATTTTAAATAAAAAAGTAGGTGTCCAAACTTTGAGTATACATTTACTTTATAGAATACATAACTATACATACTTTTTATTTAACAGTTCTTAACTGAAAAGCTGTTCAACTGCAGGCACCATTGTGAAACTTTTCCTTATATAGTGTGACAACATGCCCCACAGTAGTGCTCAAAAGGGCACCATGCATTTAATGAAATGTATTACTTTTCCTGAGCAATAGTAATTAAAATATTTAATAATTCAATAGCTTTTTTTGTATCCAAGACTTTGCAGTTATAGATAAATTCAAAAACATCTTAAAAGTTATTTCTGATGTAAAAATGGATATTAAAAATATAACTTTTTTACAGATTTGCATTGAAGATCACTTTTGCTATTATATTCATTCATAATGTTTTAGACACTCGCATATCATTGTGATTCATGACACTGAGTTACACTTACATCTTTATTTAAATATGTTAATTGGAATGATCTCAGCATTATTCTTCTTAGATTCAGGCAGACAGAGCGCTTTAGGAAGATAAATGCTCCATGAGCTGATGTTGTAGTCTGTATTTTGTGGATCAGTGGGTAACTTCAGTCCAGCAGAACATCTTCAACATTCATTTCTCACTCTTCCTTCTGTTCTTTCTGTATTTCACACCTCAGCGGCTCAAACTCACCTCTGCTCAGCCATCAGACAGACATGAACTTCTGATCCTTTATATCTTTACATTCAGCTCTTTTTTATGCATCATACATCTGAGTTACTAAATTATTCTCTTTAGATAAAATTATTCTCTTGTAGCTACTTACATCATTCTGAAGCTTTATCTTGTTTCCTAAATTCCAGGAATACAAGAATCATCAACAATGAGTTATTAGACACTACAAAGCAGTGCTATTTTATTATTAATTATATACTGATATACTTTTTCTTAACTAATATTTACAATATATACAATTTTTATATACAGTATATTTTTCATTCTTTATTATGTCTTTCCATTCAAACATTTATTATTTTTTATTTATTTATTACGCTTATTTTATATATTTGTTCTTCTTCAATTCAGTTTTTAAATAAAAAATAAAAACCACACACATGCACAAATGAAGACAATAATACTGATAATAAATAATAAAGATTTGGGTATAAATTAAAGAAAATAATTTCATTTAAAGGTGTGTGTGTGTGTATATATATATATATGACGAGTTCCTTTTTTGTTTTTTTATTTTTAATTGATTTATAATTATTATTTAGTAAATTTGGTTATGTGCGATTGCCATTGTCATTATTATTTTTGAAAACTTAATATTTTTTATTACAGTTTTAGTGTTTATTAATTTCACATTTTTTATTATATTGCTTCAACTTTCAATTAGTTGCCAAGTCAACATTTAAAAATTTCATTTAGTTTAAATTTGTCATCTAATACTATATATATATATATATATACACATACATACATTTTTTTTCATATTTATATAAAAAAAATTTTTATAGTTAGAAACAAATTCAATTATATATTCATTCACACACTGTAAAGCAGCCAATCAATAATATAAAATAATAATAAATTATAAATTATGAAATACATTTGTGAGCCTAGACCACAGAACACATGTAGCACAGGTATTTTTTTAGCAATAGCCAAAAATACATTGTATGGGTCAAAATTATGGCCAAAACTCATTAGGATATTAGGTTAAGATCATGTTCTATGAAGATGTTTTGTAAATCTCCTATTGTAATTATATATAAATATATTAATTTGTAATAACATCATTAAACGATTTGCTGAGTATTTTTTTTTTGTATCCTCAAATTCCAGATTTTCAAAAGTTGTACCTCAGTCAAATATTGTCCTATCCTAACAAACCATACATTAATGAAAAGCTTATTTATTCAGCTTTTAGATATATACATCTCAATTTAAAAATATTGACCCTTATGACTGGTTTTGTGGTCCAGGGTCACATTTTAATAAATTTTCCTAAATTGTTCATTCCTGAAAGGATGAATATGCATGCAATAAGGCTGAATGCAGATATTTTTTGTTGTAATGAATTAACTTCAGCAGTTCTGTTGAATCGTATGAATAGTGTAGCAGTCTTTGTACACATGGTGGCGCTGTTTACTTATGTGAAAATCAATACAGATTGAATTATTTGCCAGAAAGCAATTAGGTGCTTGTTTATGCTTTATTTTAGGTTTGGAGTTTCAGAATGATGTGCTGACCATTTACCCAAAACTAACTCCAACTCTCTTTATCATTTTTATTTTTATTATTTTTTAGAGTCGCCACAACTGTACTGTGCATATCTTAAATATCGTTAAATATGCCTTAATGCCTCTATGTTTATCATCTAAAAAGTTTTATGGCTGGAGTGTATCATTGCAAAGTCTCGACTGTAAAATTGGGATTTTGCATGTGTGTAAATCATTGTGAGGAAAGTATTTGTATGCATGAGTGGGAGGAAAAGACATGGAGAGACAGAATGGGTGTGATTTTCAGATTGATTTGGCGGATGATTCAGATGTGTTTCTCTGTCATTATAATTTTTACCTGCTGTCTCTTTTCGTCTGCCTATAACACCTACACAGTCGCAAAGTCACTGTCTTTCGTCTGCTCGTTTCTCTCTGATCATTTTGACGGAGTTATTTAGGGCTCAATGTGGCTTATACTTTCGCAGCACGAGCTTTCCTGCCGGATGACTGACATTTGCACTTCATTTATTAACGAAGCACACAAACAAACACAAATCTGACCTAATACACATTCATTTCACTAACTGGAGTAAAATAGCATTTTACTAATGAACATAGGCTGTCTAAACCATAATATGGAAAATAGGCGAGACTTCCGGTTCAAGCCGCTATAGGAAATAACGCGAACAATAACAACCTACAGAAAACGGTAAAACTGTTTGCACTACAAGCCAGTGTGTTCATAATTAAGATAATACATTAAAATAATGGCGAGACACACCAATTTGCAATATTAGGCAGCAAAACGAGCTGTTTTGCATAGCTAAACATAGCTGAGAGAAAATGGCCTCGCCCACTCTTGCGGAAAAAGGTAGGCCTAAATAATAAATAAGATTATTGGAGTACACTTTACAAGAAAATGTTATTTCAGTTGTTCAAAAAAGTTTTCATTTTCTCAGTAACAGTAAACTATAGCAGATTGATCAGAATGATCAAATATTTTAGCTTCATCAACACATTTTTCAGTAATCATTTTTTTTTCATAAGGAAATGTATATGCATATGTCAATAGAGAGTTGGCATTTATGTCACAATTTGGTCAGTTACCTGGATACGCAGCCATATTGCAGATACTTGGATGTAAACAACAGCATGGATTGCATGGTTAATGTACTACTGAATATGTTCTGCTAATTTATGCTGTCTAAATCATGGGGAAAAACTTGTGGAAGCTGCTAAATCATATAGAGAAGGACTTGGTAAGCAGGAAAGGGTGCTATATTTTGATAAACTAAAGTTAAAAGGTGGTAATAAAGATACGTACAAGCAGTACTAATTAAAATATTAGCCTAATATTTCACCTACCTGACCTGAAATGATAAGAACAAACACAAATGTTGTCAATATTCTTTTCTTTTTTTGCACTCTTCTTCTTGATTTGTTATTACTTTTGGCAGTCTAGTACTCCAAATGTTTTTCCTGGTCCAAACGATTAGTACAGCCCAAAACATGACAATAATTGACCATTTTCAGTAAGTTCCATTCAGTTCAGTGGCATTGTTTACATTCAGTTGGACTATTGCGTCCAAACTTTTGCCCAGACTTGACTTGAAACTTTTGTCTTACAGCCTTGGTCACCATTTACTTTCATTGGATGGAAAAGAGCAGCTTGCTTTGGACAGTCTGCAAAATAACTCTGTTTGAGCTCCATGAAAGAAAGTCATACAGATTTGAAACAACATTATGGTGAGTAAATGATAATTAAGTAATTTAAAGTTTATTTTACACCTAGTTGTGTTTCCTTAAAGAAACAGTTCACCCAAAAATGAACATTTGCTATCCTCAGGCCATGCAAGAGTTGCAGTGAATGGGTGCCGTCAGAATGAGAGTTAAAACAGCTGATAAAAACAAAACAGTAATCCACACGACTCCAGTCCATCAGTTAACAAACAATCATTAAAGCTTTTTAACTTTAAACCAGTGTTGTTTTTGACAACCATCTTAGATTTAGTCTTAGTCTTAGTCTTTTGGACTAAAATGCTTATTAGTTTTAGTCAAATTTTAGTCACTTCTATATGTGATAGTTTTAGTCCAATTTTAGTCGACGAAAAGTCATAAAGGTTTTAGTCTAGTTTTAGTCAAAAAAAGGGGGAAAAGTAGTCTTTTAACAAATTAATGTAGGTCAGTAAGTATTTTGCTGTTGGGTAGTGTCACTTATAAGTTGTGAAAATAGCAGATCTATAGTTCAACTCAATTTGAGCTTCTGGATCGACTATTTTCACCAATAATTACAATAATGAAGGAATGGTTTTAGACATAAAAGACATATATTTGAAATAATGTGCAAACTGCCGCCATCATGGTTAATCGTCTGTCTGTCTGAGTGACAACAATGTGACATGTTGAGCACGTTCTGCGCTGCACGCCAGGTGGTGGGCGTAACCAAACAAGGATAGAATGCTAAAAGGGCTTGCCATAGCCTACTAGTATGGCAAAGAGTATTTAATGCTAAAACGGCTTGCCATAGCGGCAGATCCTTTTTAGGCATGCACAATAAGCAGAAATGTCGTGCATTTTAAACGTGTGACGGACCACCCAATAACATTTTCGTCTATTCTCGTCTCGTTAACGAAAACTCACACATGTCTCGTCATGTTTTAGTCATCAACGAGCCATTTTTATCTTGTCATCGTCTCGTTATCATCATGAAAAAAAGATGCGTCAACGAAATGATTTCGTCATCGTCATCGTTGACGAAAACAACACTGCTTTAAACCCGCACTTCTGTCCAAAATATGAGTCCATAATTCATAATAATGCTTACTCCAATGAATAAGTCCATCTCCTGTTGTCCTCTCACATCAAAAATCTACCAAAATATTTGTTTAGTGTTAATTTAGACTGTTTTCGCTTGTAAACTATGTTTTCGATCGTCGATAAGCAATTTTAATGATGGATTTGTTTTTTTACAAACACGCAGCTTTTCACTTTACACAATGTTAGTTATGATCTGGAATGGTTTGGATTATTGTAATGCTTTTAATCAGCTGTTTGGACTCTCATTCTGATGGCACCCATTCACTGCGAAGTATCCATTAGTGAGCAAGGGATGCAATGCTAAATTTCTCCAAATCTGATGAAGAAACAAACTCATCTGCATCTCGGATGGCCTGAGGGTGAGTACATTTTCAGCAAATTTTCATTTTTGGCTGAACTATTCCTTTAATGATTATGCCACAAGAGAGATTCAACAGAGACTGAAAATTGTCCCAACCAGCCCTCGTCTCTCGCACTTTATCTGAATGTCAATCAGTGAAACGAATGAGGAAGGAAGAGAGCCATTTTAAGCAGTAAGATGAAGGTGATGAGTATTTAAATGAACGTGTTAGTATTCAAGTGAGAGAAAATCTAGGAAACTGCGCAGGAGCGTCATTACCAATGATTTACTGACGAAGAAAAGAGTGGAAAGTGAAGGATTGAGAGGGAGACAAAATAAGCAATGTCCGATGAATGAAATCAGATATGTACCGCTAAACAAGTTTGTTTCCCTGTGGTTTGAGCTGCCAATTTCCTTCAATGAAATATGACCCCAAGTTTTCAACGGCAGCAGATTTGTCTTGCTAATAATTGTCTTTAGATTATGGACGTTTTCGGAGGGATTTATTGCAGGCAGAAGGTCCCTGTAAACCCGGTTACAAGGGCACCTCTAACTCAGCAGAGATTTTGTTAATATGCCTTTTGAATAAATTAATCTATGTGTGTGTTTGACCCTGCAGGAGGGCACAAGGGACACACACACACAAACACAAACACGGGCAGCTTAATCAAAGCCAACCTTGCAATGATGTTTGTCTTTGGCCCCCAAAGTTTGTTTTATTCAGACACACATACAAAACTTGTGCTTTGTCCTCCTGAACAGACTTAGTTCTCACCTGAATATACAGTACACTTCCAAAAATATGTGGATGTCTATTTTAGCAGAGTACAGTTTACTATTTTGTATGGCTGGATATAGTTCAGAGACTCCCAAAGTAAAAAGTCTTACAGTCCCTAGAGAAATCAATGAGTTAATCGACTGCCCGCCAATGATCTCTCCTGAGAAATTTGTGCTGTTTCATTAAACATTTTGATTTATACACTTAATAATACAGTGGTTCATTTATTAACATTAATTAATGCATTAGGTATCATGAAATAACAATGAACTGTAGATTTACAGCCTTTATTTTCTAGGTTAGTGTCTAGAATGTTAATTTCTGCATAATGCATTAACATTAAAGTTAATATAATTTCATGTTTAATGAACAGTCATGAATTAGCAAAGAGCAGTAGTATATTTATAAATATAAAACATTAACCAAGATTAATAAATGCTGTAAAATGGTTGTTTATTGTAAGTTCATCATACCTACTGCATTAACCAATGTTATTAAAGTAAACTTGTTGAAGTCAAAAGTTTACATACACCTCACAGAATCTGCAAAATGTTAATCATTTGACCAAAATTAAGAGGGATTATACAAAATGCATGTTATTTTTTGTTTAGTACTGACCTGAATACGATATTTCACATGAAAGACATTTACATGTAGTCCACATGAGAAAACAACAGTTGAATTTATAAAAATTACAATGTTCAAAACTTTACATACATTTGGTTCTTAATACTGTGTTTTTACCTGAATGATCCAAAGTTGTGTTTTTTTGTTTAGTGATAGTTTTCATGAGTCCCTTGTTTGTTCTGAACGGTTAAACTGCCCACTGTTCTTTAGAAAAATCCTTTAGGTCTCACAAATTGTTTGGTTTTTCAGTATTTTTGTGTATTTGAACCCTTTCCAACAATGACTGTATGATTTTGAGATCCATCTTTTCACACTGAGGACAACTGAGGGACTCATATGCAACTATTACAGAAGGTTCAAACACTCACTGATGCTCCAGAAGGAAACACAATGCATTAAGAGCCAGGGGGTGAAAACTTTTGATCAGAATGAAGATGTGTACATTTTTCTTATTTTGCCTAAATATTTCTTTTTTCATTTAGTACTGCCCTTCAGAAGATACAGAAGATACATACATGTTTCCCAGGAGACAAAGTAAGTTAAATTTATGCTGATCTTCAAATTTAGAAAGTTTCACCCCCTGGCCCTTAATGCATTGTGTTTCCTTCTGAAGCATCAGTGAGTGTTTGAACCTTCTGTAATATCTGCGAACGAGTCTCTGAGTTGTCCTCAATTGTAAAAAGATGGATCTCAAAATCATACAGTCATTGTTGAAATAGGTTCAAATACACAAAAATGCTGAAAAACCAAATAATCTTTGGGACCAGAAGGACTTTTCTGAAGAACAGCAGGCAGTTTAACTGTTCAGGACAAACAAGAGACTCATTAGGAACTATCACAAAAGAAAAAACGTAGATGTGGATCATTCAGGTAACAACACAGTATTAAGAATCTAGCGTGTAAACTTTTGAACAGCGTCATTTTTTATAAATTCAACAATTATTTTCTCTTGTGGACTATATGTAAATGTCTTTTATGTAAAACATCTTATTCAGGTCAGCACTAATTAATAAATATCATGCATTTTGTATAATCCCTCTTATTTTGGTCAAATAATTAACATTTTGCAGCTTCTGCAAGGTGTATGTAAACTTTTGACCTTAACTGTAAATACTTGGGTTTAATAAAAGAAACATGCCTGGAGTTTAAAATATGGGTATTGCAGGGAAATTAAATATTGAAATCTATATAAAATATGCAAAAATATATTAAAATAGATTTAAAAAATATTTTTACGCTTCGTTTTAGGACTTAGACTTATATTGAGTTCAGATTTTGTGAACAAACATGAATTTACAAAGATTGTAATAAACATTAACCTATAAATCAAAAGTTAATAAATGTAATATTGTTACCTAATTTAATATAAAAACTAGGATTTATTAGACAAAGTATGCCTAACATTCAAAATATGAAAAAATAATTATTTTATAATATGTTTAAATATGTTTACGCTTGGTTTTAAGACTTTTTTATATATATGGGTGTCAAAAAATAACTTTATTTTTAAAAACGTCCAGCAACTCTGCAATGGCCCACGTCTATGGCAAAGGGCAGTTGCTGTATTGATTTTTTTTTTTTTTTTCAACAAAAGTACTGTTCAGTAACGTTTTTTTTGTTGTTTTGTCTCAGATCACAGAATAAAGCTCACACACTGCAGGGAACTGTGGGTAAAGTGTTTTTGACGAGGATGGTCAATGCGAGCGTAGCTAAGGCTCAGCAGGACGGAGGTTAGCGAGCGTATCTCTGAGACAGATATCCGGCCATTACACTTGAATTTCAGCAGGAGGGATTTTAGATATCCTGCTCCATCATGTGCCGCAGAAAAGATCCAGCCATTATTTTTAGTGTCTGTTACACATCGATGAAGAACACTTTGTTAGCACTGGGAAGTGCGATTCCTTTCAGTGAGTCGGTTTGTTTGGACGGTTTGTTTCAATGAAGTGAGAAAGAGAAACGATTCAGTGATTCGTTTAAGTCGTAACTCACTTATATTCTGAGAAACATATTTTATTTAGTTAAAAGCTGCTGTGTGTTCTTGTGAAGCTGGTTTAGATCACTGCATCCCACAATGCAATAGACTCCCTTTCCAGTGTGATAAATTGGAAGTAACATGAGCTGTTTTGTTCTGTTTTGACTGTATCATGGTTTCCATAAAATGTTAAGCAATACAACTGTTTTCAATATTGATAATAATTTTTAAAAAGTTTCTTAAGCAAATGAGCATATTAGAATGATTTCTGAAGGATCATGTGATACTGAAGACTGGAGTAATGATGCAGGAATAAATTATATTTTATAGTATATTCAGAAAACATTATCATTAACATTTTTATGTATTATTAACATGATTAACATTATTATTATTTTAAATTGTAAAAATATTTCAAAATATTACTGTTTTTACTGTATTTTTTGGTCAAAAATTGCAGCCTTGGTGAGCATAAGAGACTTTTAAAAAAATTATTGAAAGTTTCTCTCAAAAATAACTACAAAATGTTAATTATTTTACCAAAATAAGAGGGATCCGACAAAATGCACGTTATTTTTTAATTAGTACTGACGTATGTAAGATAGGTTTACATGTAGACCACAAGAGCAAATAATAGTTGAATTTATAAAAATGAGCCTGAACCGTCAGCTTAACTGTTTAACCAACCCCTGAACTGCCCTCTGTTCTGCAAAAAAATCATTCAGGTCCAGCTAATTGTTTGGTTTTTCAGCATTTTTGTGTATTTGAACCCTTTCCAACAATCCTGTATGATTTTGAGATTCATCTTTTTACACTGAGGACAACTGAGGGACTCGTATGCCACTATTACAGAAGGTTCAAATGCTCGCTGATGCTCCAGAAGGAAACACAATGCATTAAGATCAGGGGGTTTTATAAATGTAACATTTATTTTTTCTTGTGGATAATATGTAAATGTCTTTCATGTGAAATATCTTATTCAGGTCAGTGCTAAATAAAAAAAATAACATGCCTTTAGTATGATGCCTCTTGTTTGGGTTAAATAATTAACATTTTGCAGATTCTGCAAGGTGTATGAAAACTTTTGACCTCAACTGTATATGCTAAAATGAATGCAGTGTTTTACATTTATAACCTAGGTTTTGTTCAAATTCTGGCAGATCTATTACATAAGTCAAAAATGGGATGATAAAATTAGTTGATCCTACATTTTGTTAATTTATCACACTGGAAATGGCACATTGCATTGTGGAAGACAGTATAACATGCAATGTGTTCTACTGTATACTGCGCATTTTAACAAATATATCATGTGCATACAGAAACTTCACATACTATGCATGGCATACATACAGTATGCTCAAGAAATAGCAAAAGTAATTTGGTATTATGCTATTCTGAACCTTTATATTGGGTATTTGCCAACAGGGGGCACTGTTCTCCTGTCCTTATCCTTGTATGGCACCGAATCGGAAATCCTTTGCACATTAAAATCACCTCTGAGCTGCGAAACATAACAAGCCTCTTTTGTTTCACTGATTATATTTCGCATTAAATTCACGATTCCATATAAATTTCCACATTATGGGAAATCAATGTAAGGTTTTATGGTCTAACCCTCATGCAGACCCCTGAAGGGCAGAAAATTTAATCAGTAACAAAAGCAGGAAAGACAAGAGGCTAGTGAGCATCTTAAAGCAATAGAGGCATCATCAGGCTCTCACATGTGAAGATAGTGATGTTCCAGTGATAATAATTGTTTTAGTCTAAAATGATTATTTTGTTTTAATAAAATGAAAATGTACTCACCCTCAGGCAAATCCTAGATGCAAATGAGTTTGTTTTTACACTAGATTTGAAGAAATGTAGCATTACATCACTTGCTCACCAATCAAGTGAATGGGTGCCGTCAGAATGAGAGCTGATAAAAACATCACAATAAGTGATCCACACCACTCCAGTCCATCTTGTGAAGTGAAAAGCTGCATGTTTGTGAATTACTGTGATGTTTTTATCAGCTGTTTGGACTCTCATTCTGACGGCACCCATTCACTCTATTAATGGAATTCAAAATTTCTCCAAATCTGATGAAGAAACAAGCTCGTCTGCATCTTGGATGGCCTGAGGGTGAATACTTTTTCTGCAAATTTTCATTTTTCATTCTCTTCCTTCAATGTAGTGTGAATGTAGAAGTTTTTGAGGTGGATAAAAATCAAACTCACGAAGGACTGCATCCCAAAAGACACTGCGCCTGTGGGACTTGATGAACAGCTGTCTCTGTGTGTGTGTTACAGGATAAAAAGTGTGAATCTGTTATGAAGAACTATATTGTTCCACTTCTACGTTCTGTATGTTCTATATGTCAGATGTTGTGTTTTAGAATTAGTGTCCATGGCTACGGGAAGAGTCATGTGATTATGTGTGTGTTGCTGTGCAATGATTAATGCTGTGACACTAAAAGCAGTACTTAGCTGGAATCTAAATCACCTCATGTGGGAACATCTGTGTGTGTGCGCTTAATGATATTTGTTAGTATCTAATATCAGCTTACTTTACTGTTTTCTGCCCCATAGCACAGACACTGAGCGAGAGAGGAAATGAAAGTGAATGTGTTCATATGAGAGAGTTCATCATTTTAAAGGTGGAAATTATAGAGGAAGGAAGTTCATTCAGAGGGCAACATCAATCCTGTGCTGTAAAGGAACTCAGCGATGATCTATATGTGTACACACTTCCTGTTTGAAACTTACAACTACTCGCATCATGAGTTTTGCATAAGCAAAAACACTAATGTTTTGTATAAAAAATGACATTTTACTCCTATTGTGAGTCTAATGTTGTCCAAACAACAACAAACATCTCTGTGGAGTTTCACATTGGGGATTAAGGACAAATATACTTCCTTTTCCTAAGTTGATTTTCTTTTCAACACAATGTCCTTCAAGGGAGACATTCCCTCCTAAAGTTGTGTGAATAATTTATAAGCAGGATCTCAAACAGCAGGACAGGGAAACAATTAAACTGGGTGTAGAAGCAACCTTACAACAGTTTTTGAGCCCGTTTACATAATTCAGACATAAAACGGCATTTGCAACACATGTAACTTCCATATTCTGAGGTATTTCTGAGGTCAATAGAATATTTGTTGAGAAATATTGTAGAACGGAACCTTAATTTGCACATTGCCTTTGATTAAATTAAAATATAGCCTGTGATGTTATTGATTAATATTATTCAATATTTTTCTTACCCACAGGGTTAGAAAGTTATGGAAGCCAAGAAAGTTTCCACCACTGAATTAAAAAAAAAGTTAATCACGACTTTTTATTTCACAGTTCAGACTTTTTTTTCTCGCAATTGTGAGTTTACATCTCACAATTCTGACTTTTTTCTGAGATACAAATTTGGAATTCTGACTTTTTTCTCAGAATTGCGAGTTACAAATTTGGAATTCTGACTTTTTTCTCAGAATTGCGAGATACAAATTTGGAATTCTGACTTTTTTCTCAGAATTGCGAGATACAAATTTGGAATTCTGACTTTTTTCTCAGAATTGCGAGATAAAAATTTGGAATTCTGACTTTTTTCTCAGAATTGCGAGATACAAATTTGGAATTCTGACTTTTTTCTCAGAATTGCGAGATACAAATTTGGAATTCTGACTTTTTTCTCAGAATTGCGAGATACAAATTTGGAATTCTGACTTTTTTCTCAGAATTGCGAGATACAAATTTGGAATTCTGACTTTTTTTCTCAGAATTGCGAGATACAAATTTGGAATTCTGACTTTTTTCTCAGAATTGCGAGATACAAATTTGGAATTCTGACTTTTTTCTCAGAATTGCGAGATACAAATTTGGAATTCTGACTTTTTTTCTCAGAATTGCGAGATACAAATTTGGAATTCTGACTTTTTTTCTCAGAAATGCGAGATACAAATTTGGAATTCTGACTTTTTTCTCAGAAATGCGAGATACAAATTTGGAATTCTGACTTTTTTTCTCAGAAATGCGAGATACAAATTTGGAATTCTGACTTTTTTCTCAGAATTGCGAGATACAAATTTGGAATTCTGACTTTTTTCTCAGAATTGCGAGATACAAATTTGGAATTCTGACTTTTTTTCTCAGAATTGCGAGATACAAATTTGGAATTCTGACTTTTTTCTCAGAATTGCGAGATACAAATTTGGAATTCTGACTTTTTTCTCAGAATTGCGAGATACAAATTTGGAATTCTGACTTTTTTCTCAGAATTGCGAGATACAAATTTGGAATTCTGACTTTTTTCTCAGAATTGCGAGATACAAATTTGGAATTCTGACTTTTTTTCTCAGAATTGCGAGATACAAATTTGGAATTCTGACTTTTTTTCTCAGAATTGCGAGATACAAATTTGGAATTCTGACTTTTTTCTCAGAATTGCGAGATACAAATTTGGAATTCTGACTTTTTTTCTCAGAATTGCGAGATACAAATTTGGAATTCTGACTTTTTTCTCAGAATTGCGAGATACAAATTTGGAATTCTGACTTTTTTCTCAGAATTGCGAGATACAAATTTGGAATTCTGACTTTTTTCTCAGAATTGCGAGATACAAATTTGGAATTCTGACTTTTTTTCTCAGAATTGCGAGATACAAATTTGGAATTCTGACTTTTTTTCTCAGAATTGCGAGATACAAATTTGGAATTCTGACTTTTTTCTCAGAATTGCGAGATACAAATTTGGAATTCTGACTTTTTTTCTCAGAATTGCGAGATACAAATTTGGAATTCTGACTTTTTTCTCAGAATTGCGAGATACAAATTTGGAATTCTGACTTTTTTCTCAGAATTGCGAGATACAAATTTGGAATTCTGACTTTTTTTCTCAGAATTGCGAGATACAAATTTGGAATTCTGACTTTTTTTCTCAGAATTGCGAGATACAAATTTGGAATTCTGACTTTTTTTCTCAGAATTGCGAGATACAAATTTGGAATTCTGACCTTTTTTCTCAGAATTGCGAGATACAAATTTGGAATTCTGACTTTTTTCTCAGAATTGCGAGATACAAATTTGGAATTCTGACTTTTTTCTCAGAATTGCGAGATACAAATTTGGAATTCTGACTTTTTTCTCAGAATTGCGAGATACAAATTTGGAATTCTGACTTTTTTCTCAGAATTGCGAGATACAAATTTGGAATTCTGACTTTTTTCTCAGAATTGCGAGATACAAATTTGGAATTCTGACTTTTTTCTCAGAAATGCGAGATACAAATTTGCAATTCTGACTTTTTCCTCAAAATTGTGAGATACAAATTTGGAATTCTGACTTTTTCCTCAAAATTGTGAGATATCAACTCACAATTATGAGTTGTAAAGTCAGAATTGCGAGACAAGCTTGCAGTTCTGACTTTATTTTTCCGAATTGCAACTTTACTATTTCAGAATTGCGAGTTTCTTTTTCACAGAATTGTGAGATTATATCTTGCAATTCTGACTTTGTGACACACAGTGAGAAAAAAAGTCAGAATTGTGACTCTAATTCTGAATTTATTTCTCGCAATTGTGAGTTTATAGCATGCAATTCTGAGAAACAAAGAACAGCGAGTTTGTATAATGCAATTCTGAGAAAAAATCGGAAAAGTCTGAATTGCGAGATGTAAACTCAAACGATTAATTGTGATTAATTGCATCAAAAATAAAAGTTTGCACATTGCCACTTGATTAAGTTAAAATGTAGGCTGTGATATTATTGATTAATATTATCAAATATTCTACCCATAAGGCGAGAAAGTTATGGTAACCTGTTTCTGCCACTGAATACAAAATGTTAAAAAAGTAAATTGCGATTTATTTATTAATTTTTTTTTTCTGCTCAATTTGAACTTTTTTTTGCAATTGCTAGTTTATATACAAATACAAATTCACTATTCTGACTTTTTTGGAGTTGTAAAGTCAGAATTGCGTGACAAACTTGCAATTCTGAGAAATAAAATTTTGACTTTATTTCTCAATATTGCGACTTTATTATCTCAGAATTGTGAGTTTATATCTTTATATCTGTTTAAATTGCAATTCTGACACAGAATTCTGACACTTTGTGACACACAGTGAGGAAAAAAAGTCAGAATTGCGAGTCAGAATTGAAAACCAGAATTGCGAGATAAACAAACTCACAGCTGTTAATTTTTTTTACAGAATTGCGAGTTTTTATCTTGCAGTTCTGACTTTGTGAAAACTAAACTAAAACGAAAATAAATTTGATAAAAACTATATAGACATGTGTAAAGACTACTAAAAATTACCAAAACTAAAACTAAAATGAAAACAAAATATAAAAAACTAATTCAAAATATTAATATAAACTTTAGTAGTATCTCAGAGATACTAAAATAACTCAGAACGTGTATTTAAACAGTCTCAAATTGGATTTCATGTTGATTTTAAATGCTATAGAGAGACATATTAATGTTTTTTCTGATGTTATTTTGGGAAAAGTCAATGAAAACAATTATTTTTTCTTTTCAATGAAAGAAATTACGAATTATGTACAGTAATACTAAGTAAATAGGGTCTAGTTTGGTGTTATGTTGACTTCAAGAACACAAATGTCTATGTTTTGATTTATTTATGTGTTTTATTGATCACATTTAGCTTGAATATTTATAAATATTCTGTTACCAGAATCTCTGAGTGTTAAAATATCGGTGAGTGTTAGAGTAACACATGATCGTTTGTCATATCGATAAGACCTCTCAGAAAGGACCTAAATTGAATTAACCGGTCTTGGCTAAAGTGCCTGTGAGGATGGTTTTGGGATCGCTCGAAAGTGGCGTCGGCCTTGAAAGTGCTCAGCAAAAAAAAAAAAAAAACACAATTCAATTAGCCAACATTTAACTGCCATGATCAGACACCCAATACTCGTAAAGCGGCTAAAGAATCAATCTCTGTCTCTGGCGCACTGGTTGCTAGGAGACAGTGTAAGAGCAGGTGCATACGGCTATACGAAGGCTCTTGACTTGAAGATGAGATCATCGTCTTCTGCGCTTTCTCCGTGTCTCCTGCTCTTGCGCTGTCAGAAATCTAAAGTTAAACCGCTGTGTGGTGCTGCATTGATGATTTCATGTCAGGATGCTGTTGCCATCATCTTGCAGGGAGCCCAAGGTTTAAAAAAAATGGAAAGGTCATAATAATCCGATATGAGGTCTACAAAAAAAGGACAGGAAAAGCTGATTTAATGCTTATAAAAACAAGAATTACATTGAAAATCTGCAATTCAAAATCTAACTTAAACTTGGAAATTATGTTTTGGGATTCATTATAATTAAACACTCTCAGAAATAAAGGTACAAAAGCTTTCACTGGGGCAGTACCTTTTCAAAAGGTACCTAAAGGGTCCATTTTGGTACTTTAAAGGTACATATTAGTAGTACTTAAAGTGTACATATTAGAACCTGATAGGTACAAAAGTGTATTTTTTGAAAAGGTACCGCCCCAGTGACTGCTTTTGTACCTTTATTTCTCAGAGCGAAGACATCTCACTAGCTGCGTTTCCATTACCCCTTAAATTGCGCAAAATGAAATTCTGAATTGAAAATATGCCTAATGGAAACGCGTCAATTGCGCAAAAACACCCATATATCGCAAAAAAGGTTTTGAGCTTGCATTAGGTGTTTTTTTAGGCCATTCGAAAAAGGAATATTTCGCAAAACAGCAATGGAAATGTTTTTTTTTTTTTTGCATTTAAAGGTCACATTCGATTAAATATAGCCAAAATCCAACAAAAATCCGTTGCCATAACATTGGTTAATGGAAACGCCCTCATTTCGCAATACTTTTTAATCGACATTTATAAAACGTTGCCAAAGTTTTGCGCAAATCTGTAATGGAAACAATAAGAAATCTGTCAGATTCAGTACTGTTTAGGTCTTCAATCAAATAGCGTTACAATTAAAATGTGGTGTTTCTGGTTAAAAATGACTAGCCTTTTAAAAAATTGCTTGTCAATCTCTTATGCACATTGCACGTCAAAGACTGACACGAAAGAGAAGAAATTTTTGAATAAACTTGTTATTTTTGTTTTCGTTGCACACAAAATGTATTCTGGTCGCTTTATAACATTATGGTTTAACCACTGATGTCACATGGACTGTTTTAACAATGTTCTCACTGTCTTTCTAGGCCTTGAACGTGTCTGACTATTCAGTCAGAAAGCTCCTGGATTTCATCAAAAAATATCTTAATTTGAGTTCTGAAGATGAACAAAGGTCTTATGATGACATGAGGGTGAGTAATTAATGATTGAATGTTCATTTTTGGCTGAACTAAGACTTTAAGTAATTTTTTATAATATTTTTATAACCATTTTAGGACGTGCAGTTGAGGTCAAAAGTTTACACCCCGCTTTCAGAATCTGCAAAATGTTAATTATTTTACCAAAATAAGAGGGATCATACAAAATGCATGTTATTGTTTATTTAGTACTGACCTGAATAAGATATTTCACATAAAAGATGTTTACAAATAGTCCACAAGAGAAAATAATAGTTGAATTTATAAAAATGACCCTGTTCAAAAGTTTTTGTCCTGAACAGTTAAATGCCACTGTTCTTCAGAAAAAAATCCTTTAGATCCCACAAATTCTTCTGGTTTTCCAGCATTTTTGTGTATTTCCAACAGTGACTGTATGATTTTGAAATCCATCTTTTCACACTGAGGTCAACTGAGGGACTCATATGCAACTATTACAGAAGGTTCAAACGTTCACTGATGCTTCAGAAGAAAAACCAATGCATTAAGAGCCGGGGGGTAAAAACTAGATGTAAGTATCTTCTGTAGCTTCTGAAGGGCAGTACTGAATGAATAAAATATGATATTTAGGCTAAATAAGAAAAATGTACACATCATCAAGCTATTCAAAAGTTTTCACCCGCTGCATCGTGTTTTGTTCCTGTCAGGTACAAAGCAAAAAACAATAAACAAAAGGCCTATTAAGACATTATGAAATTTATTATAATGATAATTTGTAAAAAAAAAAAAAAACTGTATTAAAAGGTTACAAAGTAGATGTAGATGTTCACAAATTAATCTCCAGTGCAAAATATTATTATTAATTTCTCTCTTCTCAAAAACCTTTATATTTGTGCAAACCACCAATATGCTTATTAAAGGAATACTTCACCCAAAAATGAAAATTACCCTATGTGTATATGACTTTCTTCTTTCAGACGAATACAATCAGACTTATATTTGTCTTACACAAACATGTCAGTTTGCTTCAGAAGGCCTTCATTAACTCCTCAGAGTTGTGTGGAACACTTTTTATGATAGATTTTTGCACTTTTTTCGGATTCAAAATCTTGACACCCATTTACTGCCATTATAAAGCTTGGAAGAGCCGGGACATTTTTAATATAACTCCTTGTATTTATCTGAAAGAAGAAAGTCATATACAGTTAGAATGGCCTGAGGATGAGTAAATCATGGGGTAATTTTCATTATTTAATAGGGGAGGAGCCAGTTAATGGAGGAATGTGCCGCAGGTTATTACTGATAGGCCTATTAAAAGCTCTCATGTGAGTGGAGGATTTTATATGGTTGGATAAAAAAGTTAAAGCAGGTGAGGGAATCTCTTCCATTTGTTTTTGAGGTTTGTTGTTGTTGTGGGAATTTCGCTGGCTGGTGCTTGAAGGAAGACCTGTTTTTGTGTCAGATCTGTTTGAGCTTTGTCTGAAAGGGTATTTCCTGTGCTTTCTCTCCACCTGAGAATACAACGCTGTTTATAGACACAGTCATGGTATCAGATAGTAGCGCCACAGTACACAATGAGATATACATACCATAGTATAAAAGATTCATATGATATATATTGTTCCTGAAGGTATGTAAATACCATTATACTTTTTACATTTTTTAAATTATTGAAGAAACGATGTTTTTAATATCGTTAATAATGAAAAATGTTTCTTGAGCATCAAAACAGCATATTAGAATGATTTCTGAAGGATCATTTGACACTAGACTGGAGTAATGATGCTGAAAATTCAGCTTTTCGTAACAGGAATAAATTAAATTTTACAATGTATTCAAATAGAAAGCAGTTATTTTAATTTCTAATAATATTTCACAATTTTTAAGATTTTTTAATCTAGGAAAATTGAGCTTCTTGACCACAAAATCTAACTGAAAACAGAAAATAGCCGCAACAAATGAGACTAACTACAGGTTTTGTTAATAGACTGGCTTGACAGGTTTTAAAAGACATATAGAGTAACAGATGATAGATAACCACAAGCCCACCCAGTCACTGATGGACTTCCTGTTTATCAAGATGTTGTCTTGACCACTTCCTGGCAGACACCTTATGAGAAGATGCCCTGTGGTATCAAATGGATGAAGATGAGCTATAATCTTAAATGATTTAGAGCTCATAATGAGCTCAGATCTAGAACATCATGCAGAATAACTGTCAGTTGCATGCCCAAATATGTACATTTGTTGTTTAAATGCTGTGTGCAGGTCTAATTGTTCACAGTATCTCTATCTCAGCAACTAATGATGAGGATATCGTTGCATCTAGTATAGCAGTGGTCACACCAGCAGCGGAAAACAATCATTCTGCATCACAGGTGCATGAGCGCAGACAGCAGCGCTGAAGGGTCCAAACCAGAGCGACCGCTGCAGCTGACTTCATTAACACGCAAAGACTGCAGGCAGGAGAGCATAATGTCTTTAATGAAGTGCCCAGCATGCATTTACATGTTTAAGAGCTATTCTGGAGGTCAACGTTAAGAATGCCAATTAGTTAAATTGATATGTTGAACTTTACAGTGGACACTAAAATGTCATCATTGCATTAGCAAACCTTTGCGTCCATTTATTGTGTCATGCTGATTTTGCATTGCGTTTAAGTGATTTGCAAAATAAATTCCATCAACATCAGATTGAACATAAAATTCTAAAATATAACATTTGTAAAAGATATAATGTTGATGTTATTTATTTTATTATCAAATCAAACCAGTCACGTATCGAGTTACACAGAAATTCATTCAAAGTGTTGGGTAAAGTTAGATCTGTTTTTGAGAATATTGAGAACAATGAAAGGTGTTGTTTGTTAACTTATCTGACACGCTTCACACTTCACACCTTGGCCAGAAGACAGAAGTGAAAGAGTGGGGGGAGATCGCATGAGATGAACCTTTTGGCACACAGACACTTATAATCAAGGAAGTAATGCCTGATTGTGTGTTTTAATGTGAGCGCGTGTGACAGCGCTAATTTTAGTTTGGATTTGTGATTAAATGCTTCGAAATGAAGTTCTCCGGCCCTCTGATCTGTGGGTTAATTTTGTCCAGCATTCGCGTCAAAGGTAAGAACAAAATCGAGCCTAAACAACAGCTCAAAATACTTTTATTTAAATATTATTATCTTGGGTTTACATTAGGGTGTGTTTTGTTTAGGCAGTATTATTTTGGTATATTTCTCTGGCGTTTTGTATTTCTTATCTGTCTATACATGTTTACTAGCCATAAGGCTATTTTTTTATCACATATTTATCACATATTGACTTCTATTTTGCCTTTCTATTTTTTTAATAGAGTTCATATCAGAAGTTTAATCATCTTGGTATGTCAACATTATATCAATGATGTATGCACAGCAAACTTGTGTAAACTTATGATTTTTTTCAGTGTAGCTATGATTTGTGCTTGCACTAAAAGTAAAAACATACAGTAGCTCACAAAAGTGAGTACACCCCTCATATTTCAGCAACCATTTTAGTACAGTATATCTTCTCAAGGGACAATACTATTGAAATGAAACTTACAACATACAGCCATTATTCTCAAAATAGTTGGCAACAAACATGAGCACACTGTTAAGTGATAACAGCAGTATGTTGTTTAACCATGCAAAGCCACATGTCTTATTCATCATGTTCATGTTTTTGTCTGCTAGACAGGACCATACAAAGTTGTGTATCTTGTATTAGAGCAAAATTGGGTGCTTTATGTACAATTCTCTCATACTGACTGCATCTCATGGCAAAGAACTCTTTGAGGATTTGACAATTAGAATTGTTGCTCTCCAAATGGCCAAGGCTATTAGAGGTTCAGTAACACCCTGAAACCAAGTTACACTACAGTGGTCAGGGTCATACAGAGGTTTTCCAAGATGGGTTCTATTCGGAACAGACCTTGCAAGGGTCGATCGAACGAGGTTGAGCACTCGTTCTGTGCGTCAGGTCCAGAACCTAGCTTCAAAAAACAGATGCATGAGTGCTGCCAGCATTGCTTTAAAGGTTGCAGAAGTCGGAGGAGCAGCTTGTCAGTGCTCAGACCATATGCCGCACACTGCAACAAGTTGGTTTGCAAAGGTGTTGTACCAGAAGAAAGACTCTCTTCTGAAGCTGGCTCACAAGAAAGCCCGCAAACAGTTTGCTGAAGACAACCTGTCCAAATGCATGAAATACTGGAACCATGTCCTGTGGTCTGATGAGACTATAAGATAAACTTGTTTGGTTCAGATGGTGTCCAGCATCTGTGGTGATGCCCTGGAGAGAAGTACCAAGAAAATTGTGTCTTGCCTACAGTCAAGCATGGTGGTGGTGGCATCATGGTCTGGGGCTGCATGAGTGCTGCTGGTACTGGAGAGCTGTAGTTCATTGAAAGCACTGAAGCCTTTCCTCCAGAAACTAGGCCGAACGGCAGTTTTCCAACATGATAATGATCCCAAACACACCGCTAGGATGACAACTGCCTTGCTGAGGAAGCTCAAGGTGAAGGTGATCGGGTGGCCAAGTATGTCTCCAGACCAGAACCCTATTAAGAACCTGTGGGGAATCCTCAAGTGGAAGGTGGAGAAGCCCCAAGCGTCTAACGTCCAGCAGCTCTGTGAGGAGTGGAAGAGGATTCCAGCAACAACCTGTGCAGCTCTGGTCAATTCAATGCCTAGATTAAGGCAGTGCTAGATAACAATGGTGCTAACACAATATTTTGACACTTTGGACAAGTTCACTTAGGGTGTACTCACTTTTGTTGCCAGCTATTGTGACATTAAGGGCTGTATATTGAGTAATTTTCAGAGGACAGTATATCTACACTGCTATACAAGCTGCACATTGACTACTCTAAAATATATCCAAGTTTCATTTCTATAGTATTGTCCCTTGAGAAGATGTACTAAAATGGTTGCTGAATAATGTGAGGGGTGTACTCACTTTTGTGACATACTTGTAGTGTTACATTAATGCTTTTCCCCATACTCCTCAAAAACCATACAAAGTTTTTCTTTTTGTCCGTTTTTCCCTTTTTTCTTAAGTGTGTTATGTGGCCTTATAGACTTCACATTGCCTGTCCGAAAAGGTTGCACATTCTAATAATTTGTTGCATCCCCTTTAGCTTTGATTACATGTGCATTCGTCATGGCATTGTTTTGACAACATCACAGCATTTATTATCACCTTTTTTTCAAGAGGTGCATTAATTTTAGGCCTGAAATCTTGTATTGAAAATGAGTGAGTTGAACCACTCGTCTCCAGCACATCCTAAAGACTTTCAAAAGGGTTTAGCTCAGGGCTCTGTGGAGGCCAGTTCATAAAATAATTCCTCATGCTCACTGAACCACTATGTCACAATTTGAGCTCAGTGAATCTTAGCATTTTCATCCTGCAAAATGGACAAGGGACTTCCAACATGGTTGTATAAAAATTAAAAGCTACACACTGCACCAGTTAGGGTTAAAAAAAAAATTGCAAACATATAACATGTCGTAATCACGGCAATGCAGTAGCTGTCTTTTTTTTTTCATAATGAACTAGGGCTCATTTATGAAACACAATTACAATATGCTCATTTGTCAGCTGCTTTGGATGAAGGTGTCTCCTAATGTTTGTTTATCATTTTTCAGTCACAGGTTCCGATGAGGATGAGGAGTTGTCTGTGATTCAGAGTCCATCAAACATCTCTGTGAATGAGGGAGATTCTGCTCAAATCAGCTGCTGCTGGAATCAAATCATACTTAATGTTAAAATTGCTTGGTACATCAATGAGACAAAATTTCCAGCAGTAAAGCAGGAACTCCAAGAGCAAAGAACACAGAACTGTTCAGTTCTCATCCTTACAAACATACTTAAAAATGCTACAGGTCATTATGTTTGTGAAGTGATTCAAGACATACCATTTCTAAAAAAGACGAATGGAACTTCAACAGTCATATCTGTCAATGACAGACTACTAGAAAAAAAAACAGTGACTGGTAAGATTCTTCCTTTACAATATTATTTTTTCTAAGACATACCGTTCCTAAATAAGGTGAAAGCTAATAGAATAACTCTATCTATCAATGACAGTCAACTAGAAAAGACAACAACAGGTAAGTTATTAAAAGACTTAAAGACTGCCATTATTAAATTTTATTCAGATCACTTGCTGCTGGAATAAAACCTGAAAGAAACAGGAAGTCTCAGAAGAATTTCAGCATAGAAGTGCCTTTTATGCTTAACTGATCTATTCTAAGCATCCCAAATAAAACTAATGTAGGTGATTATGTTTGTAAAGTGATTAAGGACATACCATTCCTGCTTGAACATGAGAAAATAAAACAACTTATTCATTCATTCATTGGAAGACATGCAACATAATGTCATTTAAGCAATGTCAGGACTGGAGTAAAGAGATAATTAATTTTTTTTCTGCTGTTTTACAGTCAATGTTCACACGCTTTTCAACCCAGCAATCGGTGAGTACTTATACCATGTTACTGAATGTATTTTTCAGTGTAGCAGTTTTTGTTTGGATGTGTGTCAGGGATCATGTGGGTGATCTGGGTTTCTCAGTGGTTTCCTGTCACTCTCTGTTGTCTGTGTCTAATAAAAGTGAATAAATTTAATACATTTATAATACTTTAATCATATAATAGTATAGTATAAATTAACATCATTGATATTTCTCATTGAAGAAAAGCCAGATGTACCTGATCATCCAAAGAGAAATCCAGAAGGTGAGAACTATAATTATTTGGGTACTATAGGTAAGATGTTGAATGAATATTGATGTTAAATCAGATCTTAGATGTTAAAGTTCAACTTACATCTAGTACAACTTTGTAGTAATTTGATTCCATAAATGTTCACCAAAAAATGAGCTGCTGTTAATTTGTATATTCTCAGAAAAAATGTACAAAAGCTATCACCAAAAATTATTCAGACACCAGATATAATTTTTTATATTTTTACTAGTGGGTTCAGGGCACTATTAGCCTGGAAAAATCCAGACCCTAATCTATTAAGATTTAGGGTCTGGGATCGAGCAATGAAAACTGCCCAACTCGAGGGGCGGCACTAAGCGTGCATTTGAAACTCTAACTGCACGCAATTGGATAACGCCACGACCAATCACAACAATACACGCTTAGCTACCAGCAGAGCTAAATGATGTTTCATTAACAAAGTTCGGGAGAAGTGCATCAGATGCTTAGCGTAAACATCACAAGTCAATCAGCGCCATAGGTTTAAATACAGCTGACTCACCTCAATTCACTCGATGGTTTATCAGTAACCCTCCACCCCCCCCCCCCCCATCTCATCACTCCGAGTTCTCGCTACTCCTATTGGGGGGTAACGTACTCTGGGTTCGGGCCACTCCCGAGCTCGGAGCCCTTCACCGGACAGCACGCCAAACATGCACTACTATTCTCCGGCTAATTATATGTAAGCGTGAACTCGTGAACTGATAGATTAAACTCTTGCCGTATCCAGTCGGCAAAACAGCAAAAACGTCCTTCTTGCAAAGGAACGATTCGAGTTTTCGGTTTTCTGTTCCTCTTTTATATGGAAAGCCAAGTCTAACTCGTTCATTGTAGCGGCCAAAGCCATTTCAAACAACTTGTTGTTCATCTGTAGCGACAGCGATCTTTCAAAGTTTACTATATGATTCAGACGTCGCAGTGCTGTCATCATCAGCTTAGCTCGCCTCTGGTCCGCCTACATCAGATGCACCGATTTGATTGGTTCCCACAATTGCTTACGTATTGCAGTAACATGCATCATTGCTCGATGCCAGAGTGTCTTGCAGAGACAATTCAAATTGTGCTCTCGCGAGACCTCTGGATTTCCAGGGTAGGGCACTATAGTTCATTTATGTAAGTGAGGATGGCAAAATAAAGTAAATTGTGATATATTATATACCCAAAAATTCTTGATACAGTGGACATCCAGTAAAACGGATTAAAATTTGGGACCACAATTTATACAGGCACTTTAATCTGACCAGGTTTTGCTTAAGTGTTTTTTTCTTTAATTGCTAATGTGACCTCTCTAGCATGTACAACACAAACTGAACAAAATTAAGCATTGCTTGGTAATTGCTCAACAAAGTACTGATAGTTGTGTAAATATCATCATACTAACAATTGTCTGAATTTTTGGTTGATTGTAATCCATTACATACCTTTCTATCTCCCTAAGTTATCTGACAATATCAAGATGGATTTGTTCTGACACAGTTTAACTCAGATTTTTGGTCTTATTTTATTACCATTTTCTAAACTATAGCAAATAAACTGTGACAACGTGAGAGACGTTAGAGGTGTTTGACTAAATTTTGGTTTGACTGCATTAGTACCTAAATGGGACATATTAATATTTTTTGAAAAGGTACCGCCCCAGGGATGGCTACCTTTTTTCTGATAGTATGGAAACAAAAGTGAATGTAAAAAGAGAAAATAATTAGTGTTTTTGGCTTTACTTTTTGTGGTTTTGTAAAAAAAATCCTAAAATTCTTTAAAAAGTATGATGTGCCACAAACAAACTACAAAGAGCCTTGGGTATGTTTTGTAATCTTAAAGATCTTAAAAATATCAATTGTTTTTCACAGGTAGTTCTCGGGTGGTTGTGATCATTTATATTTTCAGAAGTCTGCCCTTCATCTGTCTGCTGGCGGCGTTCTTTTACCTAAACAGGGACGACAAACGAGTCACAACATCAAGACTTGGTAACCGTTCAACATAAAACACAAACTTTACAGCAAAGTGTAGTTGTTTATTAAGCCTTCAACCAACCAAACCAGCCCTGAGATGAAGAATTTGATTTAACTTGATTACAATGATTAATTTGAAGCAAATATTTATTTAAAAACTGAAAATAGGTACCTATGCATCTTTTATAGGGGCAGTACCACATGTATCCTAAAAAGATAAAATCACAGAATTCCAGAATTGCTACAATGATTAGAAAAAGAATCTAAAATGATGCAAGAATAATTTCCAAAAGATGATTAGAAATATAATTAATTAAAAAACTGTCAATAAAAATATTTAAAGTCACTATTTAACAACCCCAAAAGTCGTAGGTCTATCTTGAAAGGTTTAGACTTATACAGTATAATTACAAATACATTTCAGATTTTTAAACCGCAGCAGTGGCGTATGAACTTGTGGTCAGAGGTTATATTAAATATAGTAACAACATCTCAGACAGTTTGTTTTCATGCATGCAGCAATAGACTATTTTTGTCTCTTTGTTATGACACAGTGTGGTTTGCAACTTTAAATAGTGGGTTTGTACCACAGTAGAAGTAGTTAAAAAAGTAGTTCACCAAAAAAAAAAAATAATAGCTGAAAATGTACTCACCCACAGGCCTTTTGAGTTTACACGACACATAGTCAAAAACGGAAAAGTTTTTCCCTTGCGTTAAAAAAAGTTTCACATATATACGTCAACGTTTTCAAAACAATTTGTTTACATATATCTGCGAAAACTGACAAAAACGCTGTATTACGTATGCCAGGCCAGTAGCTGGC
Organism: Garra rufa; assembly: GCF_049309525.1. Classification (NCBI taxonomy): domain Eukaryota; kingdom Metazoa; phylum Chordata; class Actinopteri; order Cypriniformes; family Cyprinidae; genus Garra; species Garra rufa. The sequence continues at coordinate 35,942,521 of NC_133379.1, forward strand.
GTGCTGTTTGTTTGCGCTTGCCTTAAAATCGACACGTAATGCATGTCTACATACCTAACACATACTACGCACGTGCATGACGTCACCATTTTCAAAGATTCCCGTATTAGGTGTTTACACAAAAAAACAATAACAACGGCATTTGCAAACTTTTGCACTTTGAAACCCGTTTTCAAAATGATGCATTTTCAGTCCCCAAAATGCTGTTGGCGTGTAAACGCACAGAACGCATATAAAGTTTCCAGTATTTTGCTGAAACGTTGTGTAAATGTGTCTGTTTCTTCATTAGATTTGGAGAAATGTAGCATTCCATCACTTGCTCACCAATGGATCCTCTGCAGTAAATAGGTGCTGTCAGAATGGGAGTCCAAACAGCTGATTTAAACACCAAACAAGTAATCCACACCACTTCAGTCCATCAATGAATGCCTTGTGAAGCCAAAAGCTGTGTGTTTGTAAGAAACAAACACTTTAAACTGTCGCTTCTGGACAAAATAGCAGTCCTTAATCCACAATAATGCTTCTTCCAGTGAAAGAAGTCCATCTCCTCTTGTCAAAACCCACCCACATATTTATTTAGAACTGTTTTGATCTGTGCAAATTTCTCTCCTGATTCAAATAAGATGATGACTTTATGGATAGAAGTAAAAAATGTCTCAGGCCCCGATCACAGCGAACACGTTTTTTAGGTTAAAAGAAGGCCTGCACAGTGGAAAAAACACAAATGATGTTGGGTGTTTTTCTGCTCAGAGTTGCTTCTTTTTCGACTTCAGGCACTCAGAGTGCTCCTGCAAAAACGCAAGGCACAGCAGGCGGCTAAAGGCATGGTCACACTGCACTTTTCATTCCATTGACTTCCATTCATACGCATATGAGTGCGTTAGACCAGAAACGCAAGCCTGTGTGAAAAGTTTTGCATACACCGTGTGACCACATGACTTCTAGCTGAATGAAAAGAACCTAAATTGTGACCCTGGACCACAAAACCAGTCTTAAGTCGCTGGGGTATAATTGTAGCAATAGCCAAAAATACATTGCATGGGTTAAAATTTTTGATTTTTCTTTTATGCCAAAAATCATTAAGAAATTAAGTAAAGTTCATGTTCCATGAAGATTTTTTGTAAAATTCCTACTGTAAACATATCAAAATGTAATTTTTGATTTGTAATATGCATTGTTAAGAACCTAATTTGGACAACTTTAAAGGTGATTTTCTCAGTCTTTTTGATTTTTTTTGCATCCTCAGATTTCTGATTTCAAATAGATGTATCTCAGTCAAATATTATCCTATCCTAACAAACCATATATCAATGAAAGCTTATTTATTGAGCTTTCATATGATGTATAAATCTCAGTTTTGTCAAATTTAACCTTATGACTGGTTTTGTGGTCCAGGGTCACAATTTAAGACTGCAGCACTGTGGTAATGTGTAGTAGATTGTATGTTTTTACATTTTAAATATATTATTATTTGTCATGTGCTGAATTTAACTTTTTAAAAAGACGCTGCAGAGCATGACGTCATATCACGACCATTGCAGCATCTGAGGGAATTTCACAATTTGCACTTTACAAACGTCTAGTGTGACCACAGCTTAAGGCCCCGATCAGATAGAAGGGCTTATAACAGTGAGAGGCATCTTTTTTGAATTGTTTTCTGTTGGCAGTGAGTGTTTTGCACGCTGCTTATACGCCCCGGGCGCCTTGCCTTTAGCCGCCTGCTGCGCCTCACGTTTTTGCAGGAACGCTCTGAGCACCTGAAGTTAAAAAAAAGCAACTCTGAGCAGAAAAAGCCTGACGTCATTCACGTTTTTTTTCCATTGACCAATCAAATGAATGGAGAGGCGGGCCTTCTGTTGTGGTGACGAAAGTTTACCGATGCTTAAAAAAGTCCGGAGACTGCAATAAAATGAAGGAGAATCATGTGGTGTCTGTCGCGGGCAACCAGGAGCTGTATTTTGTTTCTGCTAATATGACAGTTTACTTAACAGCAAAAACCAAAGATTTTAGAGCGCTCGTGCTATAATCATTTGATAAGACTGGCAGGACAGCTGTTTTGGTCATTGCTTAGCAACATAAAAAAAACGCAGCACACTGCTCTTTTTTTAATAGTTACCAAAATAGGCAGTGCGTTGCGCCTCGCATTTTCACACCTAAAAAATGTGTTTGGTGTAATTGGGGGGCTAAAACGCATAAACAGTGCACAAAACGCTCACTTTCAACATAAAACAATAAAAAAAAGGCGCCTGTAAAAAATGCGTTCTATCTGATTGGCGCCTTAATGATGGATTTGTTTCTTACAAACATGAAGCTTTTCCCTTCACAAGACATAGTTGTTGGTTTACTTGTGGATTACTGTGATGTTTTTATCAGCTATTTGAACTCTCATTCTGATGGCACCCATTCACTGCAGAAGATCCATCATTGAGCAAGTGATGTAATACTAAATTTCCCCAAGTCTGATGAAGATACAAACTCATCTACATCTTGGTTGGCCTGCGGGTGAATACATTTTAAGCAATTTTTTTTCTGGGTATTCCTTTAAAATAAGTTTATATATATGTAAGCGAGTTCTTACTAATTTTTATATTTATTTCTTTATTTTCTATCTAAAGCAGTTGAGCATGCTGTAGAGTCGGGAGAAGGACTAGATGAAGACCTGGAGGCCGGAGAAACACAGAGGAATGAAACTGAAGAGTTGAAACAGAATGAGAACGTTTCTGAACAGGAGAAAGAGAGGGTCAACAATGAGAAACCTGAGAAAAAAGTTACTGCTGCAACAGAAGAAGGACAAGATGACAAAAAGCAGACTGTGGTAATTGTGAACACTGAAGAAGGTACATCTCCAATGCACAGCAATGAAAACAAGACTGAACAAGTTCTGAACAATAATGAAAACACACATCTAATAGCTGGCATTGAAGAAGGGACTGTTTCTGTTCTGGGCGACTTAGTTTCAGTTCTGTGAGACAGAGGAAATGGAGTTATGGGTGTGTGTGTGTAGTCTATGATGTCACTTCCTGCATGATAGCTTGTTTGCAGACTCATAATGGTTTGCAATGAGTTTCACTAAATTCTATTGTAATATTAAATATTGTCTTGTGCATGCATGAAGCTTTCTGTTTGATTGAGTGTTTTGTGGGATTGTTGTGTATATGCTCGTGTTCAGTTTGTCCAGGGTGAATCGAGTGCGAGATCAGTCTTGTGGTTTACTGTGGGCTTCGCTGTGATAAAATTAGTTGCATGGGGAGGGGGTGAAAATCTGAGAGTGTCTCAAGCGTGTGAAAGGTTGTGATGTGGGAGTGAAGCGGATTCAGATTCTCTGCAGACGCTCAGAAATGAAGAATTCCTCCAGACTCCTGTTCGGGCTTCTCTTGTCATGCCTTGGTTTCAGAGGTAAGTGCCACACACGAAACTCCTTCCTGAATGGAAAACCAGCACAGGTGCTCCAGGATATTGTTCAGAGTTAGTACAAAATAAAATTAATGAAATGTTTGTACAGCTGTGAGAGGGTACTACCTTACTGCAATCATAGGAGACATTCTTTAACAGAAATGGCAAACTTTTTAAAGAAACATTTGTGGAGAGTTGCCCAAAACATGATCACTGTGTGTGGAAATTTATAATTTTCTGTTGTTTTGTTGTAGATCTGTATAGATACAATTGAGGTCAAAAGTTTTCATACACTTACAGAATCTGCAAAATGTTAATTATTTAACCAAAATAAGAGGTATCATACAAAGTGCATGTTATTTTTATTTAGTACTGACCTGAATAAGATATTTCACGTAAAAGACATTACATATAGTCCACAAGAGAAAATAATAGTTGAATTTATAAAAATAAACTTGTTCAAAAGTTTACATACACTTGATTCTTAATACCGTGTTGATTTCTGAATGATCCACAGCTGTTTTTTTTTTTTTTTTTGTTTAGTGATAGTTGTTCGTAAGTCCCTTGTTTGTCCTAAACAGTAAAACTAGCCGCTGAACTTCAGAAAAATCCTTCAGGTCCCACAAATTCTTTGGTTTTTCAGCATTTTTGTGTATTTGAACCCTTTCCAACAATGACTGTATGATATTGAGATCCATCTTTTTAGCAAAAAAAGCTATCTTTCTTCAAATTTGATTGATATAAAATATCTTGCTTATTTTCAATGTGATGTTGTTATTTAAAAGAATGTATTTTTTATGAGGTAGAGCTGTATAAGAAATTAAAAAGTACTACTATTAAGGAAAGAGAAAGACTTATATATTTACATTGCAGTAAAACATTTTTAAAACTAGTTAAGTTACTCAGTAACATTTGTAGGCATATTTAACATAATATCCTGTGAACAACAAGCAGTCGATGACTGATACGAGCTGTAAGGGTTTTTGCATGTGTATCGTATACCATCCAGATAAAGAATATTATTATGTACTTATTATTATCATCATATGTGAACCTGTGTTAAGTGGCATGGATATATTTGTACAGTAGCAATAGCCAAAAATACATTGTGTGGGTCAAAGTAATCGATTTTTCTTTTATGCCGAAAATCATTAGGAAATTAAGTAAAGATCATGTTCCATGAAGATATTTTGTAGATTTCCTACCATAAATATATCAAAACTTAATTTTTGATTAGTAATATGAATTGCTAAGAACTTCATTTGGACAACTTTAAACTTTAAATTATTTTGCACCCTCAGATTTCAGAGTTTTTTAAATAGTTGTATCTCAAACCAAGTATTGTCCTATCCTAACAAACCATACATCAATGGAAAGCTTAGTTTTTTTTCAGTTTTTAGATAAAATTGAACCATATGGACTGGTTTTGTGGTCCAGGGTCACATACGTCCAATTATTATATATTATCATCTATATATCACAGAAAATTTTACAAATCCTGAAAACTTTTACATTTTTAATTTTTATGTCCTTAAGGATTTTTGTTTATTTTTAAGAAGAACATTGGAAGACTTTGTGATCTTTTTATTTATTTTTGTTATAAATAGTTAGCACAAGTTATGTTAGGTACTACTTAAAAAAATCTTGTTACTTTCCCACCCTTTCAAACCACAGCTTTCACACCTTGATCAGCATTTTTTTCTTCAAATCCAACCCTTATAGCATAATAAACAGTATAAAATTCTTGATAATGGAAAGGAAATGGATAATTGTAAATTAATTTAAAAAGTAATAAAATAAGTTATATTTTATTTTGTCTGTTTTATAGTATAAGGATTACAGAAGAGAAGGTACTGTACAGACTATTACATCCATGACCACAAACATCCATGTGTTTATTTGTGTTTTGTTGTTTTTCAGTCACAGATTCCGATATACAAGAGGAGTTGTCTGTGATTCAGAGTCCATCAAACATCACTGTGAATGAGGGAGATTCTGCTCAAATCAGCTGCTGCTGGAATCAAATCATACATAATGTTAAAATTGCTTGGTACATCAATGAGACAAAATTTCCAGCAGTAAAGCAGGAACTTCAAGAGCAAAGAACACAGAGCTGTTCAATTATCAACCTTACAAACATACTTAAAAATGCTACAGGTCATTATGTTTGTGAAGTGACTCAAGACATACCAATTCTGAAAAGGGGGAGTGGAACTGCAACAGTCATATCTGTCAATGACAGACTACTAGAAAACAAAACAGTGACTGGTAAGATTCTTCCATTACAACATTATTATTATTTTTTTTTACAAATCACAATACAGTAAAAAAGACTAAAAGACAACCATTATTTAAGTCATCCAAAATATCTTATTCAATCTATTTCTTCTGTTGAAGTTTCTGACTCGCCTCAAACTACTCAGACTACACCCAGTGCATCAGACCCTCCACTTCCCATCCTGCCTTTGTCCCTGGCTGCTTCCATCGGCCTGCTGACCCTCTGCTTGGCCTTTAGTGTGTGCAAGATGAGAAAATCCTGTAAAAAATCAGGTACACTTCAATACAGAGACTCATTACTGGTGTGTTTGTGTTGCCGCATTGTTTTCATCATCTGCAGTGTGCTGTACTTACGCTTTTCCTGCAAAGCTGAGACTCATTAAACGTTCATTAAGAATTATAAGGCTTTTTACACCACTTATCCCCAGTTCAATACTGTAATCACAGCCAGAGTACTCATTTATTATTCATTCACGGACTGGACAAATTGGACATTCTCTGCAGCTCACTAAACAACAGCACGCTGTCATACGAACATCCAAAACTTACAGTCACTAACAGTACAGTGAATGATGCAAGTATATGTAATATAAAAAATAATGTAGCCTATGTCACAAAGTTGCTGTGTGAGCAGGTCTTTTATGTCAAAACTTGTCAGAATTTGTATCCTTGTGGCCCCTCGCACAGGAAGTGCAACTGCTGAGCTTATTCAAACACACCTTTAACGTTACTTTTTAAAAGTAACAGCTATTATTGTGTTCCAAAGTTCTAAAAAAAAGTTTAAAACATTAATTTTTATACTATTGAATATATAAATTCTATTTTACTTAAATAATAATTCTATGTTTATGCAGTCATGCATTAGTAAACCGATGAAAAAAAAAAGTTTCATCGGTCGATTCTGAATGGATCATGAACAGCAAGAAAAACAATGTTTTTCTATGCAGTTATTAAATAATCAAAAACATACATTTTACCATTTGGTATTATGGTTAAAATTAATACAATAAAAGACCAGTGTTCGGCTGGTAAAACACTACAGCTGTTTATGCGTTTGCAAAATGCCCACTATTCTGACATTTTAATATTAATATATTATACTATTTACATATGTGACCCTGGCCCACAAAACCAGTCATAAGGGCACATTTTTGAAATTGAGATTTACATATCATCTGAAAGCTGAATAAAAAAGCTTTTTGATGTATGGTTTGTTAGAACAGGACAATATTTGGTGGAGATACAACTATTTGAAAATCTGGAATCTGAGGGTGCAAAAAAATCCAAATATTGAGAAAATCGCCCTTAAAGTTGTCCAAATGAAATTCTTAGCAATGCATATTTCTTGTTAAAAAATTAGGCTTTGATGTATTTATGGTAGGAATTTTAGAAAACATTTTTATGGAACATAATTGTTAATTAATATCCTAATAATTTTTGCCATAAAAGAAAAATAGATCATTTTGAACCTATACAATGTATTTTTGGCTGTAGCTACAAATATACACATGCTACTTAAGACTGGTTTTGAGTCACATCCAGTATATATATATTTCTACAATAGATAGATTGACAATGATTTACATAGATCGTACAATTGTTTGAGTTACTTGCATTACTATTTCTGTTTGCTGAGGCTCTCTCACACACTCTTGCAGGTGTTTTTTATTTGTGGTAAAGTGGGAATTTTTGGCTGTAGACAGTTTTTTGTCGTCTCGACAAAGTTTGCATGCAACGACTTTAACACCAGTGCTGCTTATAGGATAGGCAGCTTTGTTGATTTATAATGAGAACAGTATATTTTTGTTGTGTCACATCACCTGCTTGCAGCGTAGACATGTTGTCATGCACACCGCATAGACTTATGTGCCTTATTGGGCAGGGAGAACAGTTTGGTTCTATGTGTCAGTAAATAAATAAATACATAAAAAAGCATTACTTTTTTGGAAAGGTTACTTGTTACTTCTGATTGAAAAATGCAATCGGTAATGGAGATGAGAGCATTTCTGGAACTATTTTGACCTGCACAAACATATATTGAAACATTTTAAAAAGTTTTGAATTGTCATCATGGATATTTGGATGTAGCCCTAAATCTGTATATTTCTGTCTTTCATCAGAGCGGGTGGTCATTCACCAGACGCCACACAGTGAGGGTGAGGAGCATGAGAACATGGAAGAGGAGGAAGGTAGCACAGGCTCTTCTCGAGGATCCCTCCAATGGGTAAGTCAGATCCAACCTCATGAGAAGTCAAAATAATTGGTACAAGATGATCATGCAAAAACATATGACCCTAACCTAAGCATATAAGCCCTAACCATGTTTGTAACAGATAATAACTATTTATTCAACTAAGTTGATTTCATGAATGTGTTGGTTTGTTTCTAAACACATCCGCAGCTGCAAATGTTGGTATTTGGCTCTGTTTGAAATGTAGTGTATTATTTTGAAAACACTCAATAGTGTTTGGTGTCACACAACCCAGTGATGTTATTTGTTCACTCAAGTTTATTTTATTTCAATTTCAAATTTTCACAATGGACATTGCTCCAAATTACAGAATAATAGCTTTACAGAATAATAGTTTTAAATGGTTATAAATTCTGAAGACTAAGTTCTTAGTTAGGTGATTTGTGTGCGGTTATCATCTCGGAAATACATGCGCTCTAAAAAATGCAGGGTTATAAACAACCCAAGTTAGGTTAAATATGGAAAAACTTGAGCGACTGGGTTGTTTTGACCCCGTAGTTGGGTTAAATGTTTGACCAACCTGCCAGGAAAGTTTATTTAACACAACTATTGTTTAAAAATTACCATATAGCTAGCTTAAAATAAACTCAAAATAAGTGGGAAATTAAAAATCAGACACATAATTACTAGAAGCATCAGTAATGGGTAAATTAGTAGTGGGCAAATTATGGACAAACCCAGTGTTAAATGTTTGACCAACCTGCTCGACAGGTTTAATTAACTTGACTGTTGTTTAAAAATCACTATATTTCTTGCCTAAAATGAACCCACAATTAACATTTATTAATACTTTTTTTTTAATTGATTTAAAAAATATTTGGCCTGAAAATCTAGAATTGGATGGTGAAAAAAAAATCTAAATATTGAGGAAATCATCTTTAAAGTTGTCTAAATTAAGTTCTTAGCGATTCATATTACTAATCGAATATGATACATATTTTGATATATTTACAGCAGGAAATCACAATACACAATATCTTCATGGAACATGATCTTTACTCATTAACCTAATAATCTTTGGCATAAAAGAAAAATCAATAATTCTGACCCGTACAATGTATTGTTGGCTATTGCAAGTGTAGAGTTATTTAGCTTTTTTTTTTTTTGTTAAAAAAAATTGTAGTAAATCTTATGTATCATGAATGATATTTCTTACAGTTAGCATTGGATTGTGTGTCCCACACATTCCCAGTTGGCACATGACTGACCTTTAATGTTGAAACGTAGTTGCAATAATGTCATTTGTTATTTTAAAACTAAAAAAGCATTGAAAAAGCATTTAAGGCTAAATGGTTATTAAAAGATTATCAAAATACTTCATAATAAGTCAGGCTGAAATTCATTCACCCTTGTTGAAAAGATGTTGAAACAACCTTGATTATTGAAATTGGTGCACCTGTGGATAAACATTGAAACAACGCCTGTGTGTTCTGTTTTGGGAAATGTAGGAGGTATTCATTTTGGTATTCATACATATGCATACTAAAATTAGCATACTGCAAATTACAAAACAGACTTTTTAAAGAGGACCCTTGACCCACATCAGCAAGAATGCATAGTAATCCAGGGCACAATAAAATGCATCGTCTCAAGTAGATACATGCAAGATCTTAAAAAACTTGTTTTTCTTCGCAATTAGGATGAATTAAAAATGTTTTTGCTCTGGATTGTCTTGCTTCCCACATTATTGCATGATGCCACAAAGCACAATTTCCGAGCAACATCTGCAATTCCACTGTGAGAGCCTGCGACGAGATCTCACTGATGTGCTTCTGAGCCTCAAATCTGCTCTTTTAGATCACGTCTCTTTAGATTGTCAAGGATTCTGATGAAATTATTCCATATTACATCTATATTTCAAATGACAAGTCTGTTTGATTCATGCTGTCTTTCTCTCTCTGCAGTATCAAGTGCCTGTTTACTGGTCTTACTTTGATCTACGGAGGGGTGAAGACAAATGACAAGCAGAAAACGAAAGACCAACGTGATGTACTTTGCATTTTGCATTCTCTCGCTTCTTTCATGAGAACATCTTTGTAAATAGCAGAAGCGATATTAATCTTCAAATACAGTTGAAGTTGAAGCCCCTTTTAGCTCTTGATTGTGGCATCAGATGTTAATCTCTCTGTTTGTAGCAGCTTGATATTTTTATGCCTATTTTAATCTTTTTTAAATTAAAGTGAAGACATGTCATACTGACATGCATGATAAACTACATATTTCATGCCCAGACAGATGCAATTCAAACATGTATAAATGTAGAACACACTGCCTGCCCTGAAATTTTTCTTTGTGCCTAACCGTGAAAAGTTTTCAAGTAAAGAGTTTTGTGCTGTACAGATGTCAGCTATGCCTTTCAGCCTTCTTAGAAACGCTTCTAACTTGACTGACACTTTCATACTGTGGTTTCTTTTGCCGTTTACAATAAAAGTCTGTGAAAACCATTGACTGTGGTACTTGTGTCAATACATGTGAGACAAAGGCGAGTAAGGTAGATGTTGAGTTGCAGGGTGGAAACTGTGATGGTATTGACAGGTCAATGGCAGGAAATGGAAACTGCAGTGCATCTGGTTTCCTCCGACCTCATTTTCAGCATGATGCACTGTGTGTACTTCTGTTGACCAAACAAACAAAACAACAAGTAATACTGTAAATAAAATTGCCTGGTACTCACAGAATAAATACACCAGATTATTTCTTAAGTAGGAAAAAAATACCAATTTAATTATGTCTCCAAACATCTTCAGATTTTGGCTAAATCTTAAAAGGATGAACAACCATCGAAATTGCACTGGTCCTCTTCATGCACCATGACCTACATTTTGTTTTTCTCTCACACTCCTTGTACTTAAGAAATTGTGTTTCTTCAATTTCACCACAAGAATCTTTAAAATCATTCTTTATAGGCTGTGAAATTTGTTGTCCACAGCACATGAATGACTAGAATGTGTTTTGCTTTCTCAAACATTTTTTTTTTTTGTGGTGGTGCGACTGGATATTTTGACTGATATTGTAGGTTGATTGTTCAAAATGGCTAGCAATTTCCTCCAGCCATCATACAAAGTTAGAAAACAAGACATAAAAACATACAGGGAGAGAAAAATAAAGAATATGGAGGCAGCATGATGGTCATAGTTTTTTGAAGAAAATAACTAGGCTACTTGAAGCAGTGAAGTTCAAGCACAAGTAAAGGAGCATTTTGAGTTTAGTTTACTTTATTCAGGGTAGATGTCCAGGGGTATTAGGCTATTATTGCTCATTAAAACATACTATAGGCAGTTTAACCACGTCTGCTGCAGTTTTGGTGCCTAAAGACCTCTGGCACCAGCATATGTTTGTTTGCAGTTGTCATAAAAAATGCAGGTTTTGAATGCGTCATCATTAGCTTATTAAAGGTCATGGTGTGGCGGAACACTGAGGCCTGAAACCACTATGAATCAGACCACCTATTGTTTTTTTGACATGCGTGAAGGAGCAGTCTCAGTACACTTTTTTTCTTTCATTCATTTCCATTCGTACATGCATATGTGGGATGCAAGGAACGCAAGCTTATGCAATTTGTTTGCGTTCTGAAACTCAAGTTTAGTGAAATCATTTCACATGAAGACTTGCGACTGATCAAGATTGATTAGTTATAGCATGACATTTCATATACATTAAAAGAATATATTGAGTATTTTGACATGTATGGCTTAATATGATGTAAATGATGTCTCCTACTGGAATATGTAGTAGAAAACACATAAAAGTTTTACGTTATTTAAAAAAATCCACATCATTGTATATTATTTTTGGACTATGAGGGGCGCCATTAAAACGTGAAATGGTCGCACTCTGTGAGCTACTGCCGCTACTGCCACTACCTGTTGCATTTTTTTTAATGCAACAGAATTCAGGATACACAACTTTGAAAATAAAATAAGTAAGTGAAATATTGCACTGAGAAACTCATGACAAGCGTCGGTACGTTTACATCCTGCCAGGAAAGCATCTAGTGTTTCTTGTCTCTGCCATTTGTAAGCTTTTTCAGTAGCTGTGGTCTATTAAAAGCCTCAAAGGCATCAGGGCTAAAGTGGAGAGAACAAAGACGCAGGTCTTTCAGAAGTTTTTTTTCGTACACAAGCATCTTCCCATTCTTTGCTCCTCTAGTTATTGCTAGGAAGAGCAGTGAAGACTTACATCACTTTTCTTGTTGCTGCACAATGAGGCATTGAATCTGTATTTTATTTTCCGAGTTGTGTTGCGGTAAAAATAGCAACAACTAGGCAGTAGCTCACGGAGTGCAACCATTTTACGTCATTGAAATAATGGTGCCCCCACAGTCCAAAATATGTATAAAATGATGTGGATTTTTTTCCCTCTGTGACTGTGTGTACATGTGCGTGTATGCGCAATGTTTTAAATACTTTAAAATAATTTGAGCTTCAGCCTGGTTTAATAGCATATATATATATTTTATATGAGTAGCAATAGGCTCGATGTCCTGCGGTGATGCGAATTCCTTGTTGCATGGCTTGCACACAACCATGCTCTTATCGACGCTTTCATCCATTCGTTTTTTTATAACAAAATTTCCCATCCACAGGGCCAACCAAAGCGGTCTCATCAGCTTCTTTGCCCATGTTCACTGTGGTTTGTTTTTGTCTGAACACTAGTTGGTGCTCCAGTATAATCGGTCCGCCGAAACTTATCCAGTGAGAAATGTTCCGCAGTGCAAAAATAAGTGCGATTAAAATGCGTAAAAAAAAATTAACGCGTTATTTTTGTGTAATTAATTAATCTAAATTAACGCGTTAAAGTCCCGGCCCTAATATATATTATATATTATATATATATATATATATATATATATATATATATATATACATACATACATACAATGTCTTTGGTCAAATTAAGTTGTAAAATAAATAAGTTTATCCATTTAAATGCTATGGATTTTGAAAGATATCAACAAAAAAATGAGCTTTAAAAGCGATTTTCCCAGGTTTTCAATTGGAAAAGAGCAGAAGACCATAATTCAAATGGGTCTATCTTTAAAACCATTTGAGGTATGACTTTGAATAGGATATTATCATTTTCACTTTCCATTGATACCAAAATCTCAATTTTGAAATTTGGGTCACTGTAACTCATTTTGCTGGATCAGGTCACATACAACTCCAACTGCATTAGTTTGAAAGGAAGTGAGTGAGGGTGAGTAAATAATGGGCTAATTTTTATTTTGGGGTGAACTAACCCTTTAATACCCAAGGTTCCCTTTAAAATTGTTGCAGGAAAGTTATATGTAACTATTAGCCTATCATTTCTTACGCGTCGAATTTATGTTTTAAAATGGGCGCCAGAGCGTGACGTCCTATCACGACCGTTGCAGGATCTGTAGAAATTTCGCGGTCAACACAGTTTGAATAGCGTTCAGTAATACGCTTCATTCACATAAAAGCAAGCATGTTGGTTCAGAAACGAATTATAATAACTTAATTTAAAAAACAAAGGTAGTTGTTCTGCCAGTGATGTATATGGTTTCGCTTTAATATGTATGCACGAGATCTTAAACACAAACATCCTCCGAGCGCCGCCGTTTCATTCACCTGACAGACTGCAGGAGGCCGTAATTGGATTATCACACAGCAAACCCCGCATGTAAGTCAATAAGTTTGTCTGTCGTAGACGGCTTCACCTGCGTCTGGGACAATAGCAAACACCTGCATATTGATTGTCTGTCATCACGGGGCTTAATAATAAATGTCTCCCTCAGTCTTGCATTTGTCACTCAGACTAATAGAAACTCGCGTCCAATAACAGAGTCACTCAATAAACATCTCAATGCCGGTGTAACAGATGTGTTTATTGTAATATTGAGCTGAATTATTTTTGCCCGAGTTTTATTGCAATGTCTCTTTCTGTGTACATACAGAAATATGAAATAAATAATATAAGTCAAAAGTTTGAACTCATAGCTTCTTTTCCCACAACATTTTATGCTCTGAATACATTTTATAATAAAAATCTAACATGACAAATGAAATTTTAAAAGGACTATATGACAATATAAACCTAAATCAAGTCAAGTGTGTCCAAAATGGTGGTGGTTCCTTTCTATTTATGTCATCTTATGATCATCCTTTTCATTTCTTTTTCAGAGCTGCCATATCAAATGTGGATTTGCTTGTATCTTTCTTCCATGAAGCTAAAGGCTGGAGACCCCTGATCTCAGCTGTCAGATCAACACAATGGTAATTAATATCGTGTGTCTTGGTGACAGCTGCGAACTCAGACACCTCTGGAAGTGTGTGTGTGTGTGTGTGTGTGTGTGTCGTGGGCGAGCTGTATTTCAGAGATAAATTTGTACCCAGAGGTGAACTAAATTTGAGAACCTCCCTTTGGGGACATGTAGAAGCATCTGTTCTTATAGCATTTTAATTCTTAAAAAAAAAATCAGATTTCAGATGGCTGTGCCGTTTTATGAGCTGCTTTCTTTTGCATAGATGTATTATTGAGTTTTCAATTGTGATTGGATACAGTTTTGCAAATGAGCAGTATTTTTGATTGTCACATTTTTACTTGGTTCATTACAAAATGAAAATGTATATCTTTCAGACAAATCCAATTGGAGTTATTTAAAGGGGTCATCGGATGCCCATTTTCCACAAGTTCATATGATTCTTTAGGGTCTTAATGAAAAGTCTATAATATACTTTGGCTAAAAATTCTCAATAGTAGTGTAAAAAAAACACCCTTTTACCTGGTCAAAATCAGCTCTGCAAAATATTAGGTCATTTTATTGCACGGGCCCTTTAAATGCAAATGAGCTCTGCTCGCCCTGCCCCTCTTTGCTGTGGAATTATGAGCTGTAATGTTTACTTTAGCCGCATTTAGCTGCATTTAGTCCGCGTTTATTGGCGAAACTTGCCAACAAGCACGTTATTAATAAAAGCCATTTGCACAAAAAACCCTTATACTCACTTCTGCTGTGGGTGAAGCTGCATCACGAATGATTCACACGAACATAGATGCATATGTAGATCGGGATCGCCGCTTTCCTTTTAAAAACGGAAGTAACATTGTCCTCTGCCTCGTAAGCGGCTCAGATGTCGGGAGTAAATGACAACTGCTATGTTCATTATTACATCCAACAACAGAACACCTCAATCGCTCAATTAGAGTCTTCCCCTGCACCTGAGTCACACAGACTGTTTCAGCTCGGTTAGGGCAGGTCTAAGGTAAGACGCTCATGTCAGTCAACTGTGTTTCGTCACACCGACAAGAAGCTGAGAATAACCTGATTTTAAAAAGCGGATATTACTTTTAAAGATTAAAAAACACCACTGGGTGGATTGTTATCATTGTAGGGTGGTTGTGTACACAAACTGCCAATACACATTAAGTCCAATAAAGCGCCATAGTGAATTGATGCATTTTTGTAATAAAAATATTCATATTTATAACGTAGTAATCACTCTTCTGTAGCTTGCGCTAATTCTCAAATTACGAACGCAAAAGCACAGAGGAGAGAGCAGAACAAAACAATGGTCACAAATTAAAAGTACACAACAAGGATTTGTAAAGAAAACTGTCAGAGGATTTTGATATAAGCCAAGAGGAGACTGGTTTTCCTTTGCTAAAATAAGGAAACTTTGCTTCCGTTGGTTTTTGCGAAATCGGAAACACATTGATTCGCTTGAGGAGGCCTTTTATTCCACTGCAACCTCAGTGGCTCTGATATCAGGAGAAAATTAAGACTCTTATGTTCACAATACATTCAAATACAAAACACCTGCATTGCTTATGGGACATTATTGTTGCTATAGCTGCTCGAGTGTGGAGAAAAAGGCAGACAATGCACCACTGACTGAGGGTGGAAATATGTAAATACAAGACAGTCTGTCAGTAGTCATGGGCGGGGCTTGTGCAGTATGATGTCATACTGCTCAGAAAATCAAAATGGCTAGATAATTGAGACTGTTTAGGTTTTGTGGAGACAAAAAAAAAAGGATTTTTATCTTTGTGGGGTGGCTGTGTCCACACACTGCAAATACACATTTATATGCAAACACCATGTGAAAGTAGCCTGGAAACCATGGACCAAATTTTCACCTCAGATAGGGAACCAATCACAAAACGGGGAGGGAGCAGCAAGACGATGACGCCTTCTATGCGACTCACCGAAGCAGTTTGTTTATAAATATGGATCCAGCATGGCAGCAGACGCGAAGTTATCTTTTGATGCAGCCTTAGATAGTTACACACAAGGCCGTTTCTCAATACCAAGTACTAGTGTTGGGTCGAGTCCACCTAAGTCGAGTCCGAGTCGAGTCCGAGTCCAAAATGGGTCGAGTCGGACTCAAGTCCGAGTCCAAATGGATCGAGTCCGAGTCGAGTCCGAGTCCAACTAAACACTACTGTTTTTCAGTATCTTAACCAGGGTTCGAATTACGGGGGAGCTAAGGGCAGCTCGGCTCCCCTGAAAAGGACCTGGGCTCCCCTGAAAGCCTACTTTGAGACATTTAGGGGGAGCTCTAAAACACTTTCCATTTTTTGTGTCGCATATAGATTTAGATTTTCTGTACATTAAGGTTCCTGAAATAAATGATGATATTAAAAATGTGTCAATGTTGTGTGTTTATTCGCTCATTACATTACTATTTCCGGACACTATTTTCTGCTGTCTCCTGCTGTGACCATCCATGCGTGGCGGCGCTGCACTGAAATTACTACATTTACGTCACCACTTGAACTTCTCACTGAGTTGGTATTTGAATGTTAGCTTAACTTCAACACTTGGAACACTCTGTGGATACTAATAAAAAATGTCAAAAAGAAAGCAGACAAACCTCAGTCAATTTGGATTTATAAAACAAACTAAGAGGAGTGATGACAGCGCACCAGCTACAACAACTAGCTTGCAGGTGTTACCGCCGCATCTGTCAAACAAGGTGCTTGCGTTTTGAAATAAACGGTTTACTAAGGCTACGTTTACATTAATCCGGATACATTTGAAAACGGAGTTTTCATTTTAAAACGCTCTCCGTCCACACTCGCGTTTCCAAGCGTTTTCCAAAAGTTTCTCATCCACACTGAAACGTAGGAAAACATCAAATTCGCCTTACTGCGCATGCTTAAAGCCTCCAAAAGTATACAGACGTAATAAGTTTTCACGCAATTCTTCTGGCGGGATAATTTACGGAAATATCTCATCCTCCACTGACGCGTCTATATCGCACTCATTCATATTTTATCTGAAAAGCAGTTGTCGTCATGTTTTGCAGCACAGCAACTGTGAGTAAATTTTCTGTCATCATTTTAGGACTGTAATTTGAAGAGTGTACAAGGTAAATCTTTTTAGCAGCAGTGTGACAGTGAATAGCACAGGCACAATTACTGCTGTAAACATAGATATCTATGGTGTGTCACATGACTATAAATATGCGTCATCGTTTTCAAAAGCCTCTGTTTTCACAGTCCACACTACAATGTGAAAACGCCGTTTTCACATTTATCCACTTTGGTCGGAGTTTTTAGAAATAATCGTTTTCTGTGGTAAAAACGGGGTTTTCGTGTAAATGAGAGGCCAAACCGCAGGGAAATATCTGCGCCTTTCCTTCGTGTAAACGGGGCCTAAGTAAACAATAGGTTTACTGTAAACCTATTGTATCTTATTGCCCGAACATGCACCAAAAGCGTTATAGTCAGTCAGGGAGGATCGGAAAATAGGGCTCCCCCGAAAGCCACTTTGTAATTCGAACCCTGATCTTAACCTTGTTTTAACCTTTATAACTACAATAAGGCAATGACAATTTAAATGTAAAAAAGCAAACCGCTATTACATATTGCCACTTGGATTTTTTATTTCACACCATCTCATCTCATCTCATCTCCTAATTAGTGTCCTGCTCAGCAAACTTTAAAGTCATGTAACAGAAGTTATAACTTATGTATTGTGACAAATTTTGTGAAAAAAGTGAAACCCCTTTTAGAATGTGAAAAATTATAGGGCAAGAGAGGACTTCACTTTATTTGCTGTTATATAGTAAATGTTTAAATTCAATGGGGTAGGAAGCTAAGTGAATGAGTCCTGAGGAGCAGAAAATTCACCTCTTATCTCTGATTTTGGCTGTTTTGGGTTTTATATGACGAATGGTAAGACCTTAGACAGGGTAGCATTGCATTGGCATTGGCATGGCATTTTGATTTTTTTTCTTGGATAAAAATGAGGCTGTAAGGGGACAGTTTTTAAGTAGCAGTCTATGGAGGCCATGGAATAAAAGAGTAAAAAAAAGTAAATTTGAGTTTATATTTCAAAATTCTGACTTTATTTTCACAATTCTGAGATTATATCTCACAATTTTGATAAGAAATGACGAAATCATGAGTTTAAATCCCACACTTCTGACATTTTTCCCCTCAGAAAACTCAGTTGAGTTAATTTGAGTAATAAAGTCCGAAATACAACATATAAACAACATATAAAAAAAAATCTGAATTGTGTCATAAAATAGGTAAATGTAATATGACGCAGTCTGCTGCAGCAGGTTTACGCTGCTGTCGCTTTAAGACCGGATGCACAGATCAGATATTGTGACACATCTGTATTTCTCCCAACAGGCTTTCAAGTACTGGCAAGACTTTTAAACATGTGTGAATACTGAATGTCACTTTCTTAATAATGCATTTAGTCAGTAAAATTTCCGTCAACTGTTCCTGGACTCGGCAATTATTCCAGTGTCCGAAAAGCTTGAGTCCGAGTCAAGTCCGAGTCAAAATGCATCCGAGTCCGTGACAAGTCCGAGTCCGCTAAAAATTGAACTCGAGACCGGACTCAAGTCCGAGTACAAGTCCGAGTACCACAACTCTACCAAGTACTCAAAGTTCGAACTTGGAAGTTTGACTTGGGAGTACGAACTCCCGAGGACGTGAGGATGCAAGTCCTGCAATTCTGCAAATGGAACAGCAGTGTACTTGATAACGTCAGTCAGCTCACCTTTTCTACTCCGGTTATCTTCACTGCTTCACTGTTTGTATTTACAATAAGAAGAAATATGATATCAACCACCTCTGCCTCTTTTCATTTTCATTTAAACATATTAATAGCTGCAAAAACGTAGTTCAGGGAATGTACAACATTTCAGTGAAACAAAATATTTTATATCAAACAGCATTGCCTCTTTTCCGTTTCATTTAACGTTAAACATATTAATAGCGACAAAAATGTGGTTCATGCAACGCGTTACAAAACAGTGCTTACAATAAAAGGAAGTGATATCAAACACCACTGCCTCTTTATTTTCTTCAAAATATAAACCACAACTCTCTTTTTGTACTCATTTTAAAAATAATAAAACATATTAATATGCGATTTAAGCTATATGTGCACTGTGTATAATGCATCGTTACTCTATGTATAATAAATTATAAAACGGTTAGTTCCATTTCTCAATTCTGATTGGTCAGCAGCTGTGTCGTATTCATGATACGGCACGGCTATGACCGCTTCACTCAACGGTTTTGTGTATCATTGAACCCCCTTAGCAACCACCCTTAGCAACGTAAACACAGCTGCAGCAGTTAGGGACTACTTTTTACAGCGGAAGGCAGTTAATGATTTTACTTTATGAAAACGTACAACTTAATATATATAAATTAATATATATTTTTGATTTTAATATTTTTATTGTGTGGTAACCGTTTTATAAAAGCAATAAGGTACTTGAGGCCGTGCTGTATCATGAATAAATCACGGCTGAAGGGGTTGCAGGCACTCCGCTTCGCGTCGTGCCTAACAACGCCCTTCAGCCGTGATTTATTCATGATACAGCACGGCCTCTCGTACCTTATTGCTTAAATGAAACATGACAAGCACAACTCTGCCTTTTTGTTAAATGTAAGTTTCAATGAACAATATTAGTCATTATAAAAGTTTAAGTATAAAGTATAAGAGACTTATGTAATCGGAAATAAAGACAAAAGCAGACAATTCGGTCAAATGCATGCTAAAAAGTCAGCATTGAATTACGATTGATAAACAATTTATGAAGCATAACTTTGTCCTCAGTCAAAACTCTTCGTCTTCTTCCTTGTCGAATTTCTGTCGCTCTACGTACGTTGTCCGGTATAATTGAAACGATTGGCTATGAGCTACGCACAGGCGCATTTGATAGACATTCATAGCGCCCAATAAACGGCTCTGGGCATTCGTAAACCACACCTCAAATACGAGAAAATTAACATGTGGTTCCCAGACCACGAATCATGACGTTGTCATGATGTGGTTTGGCGTTAGCCAGTCTAATGTGAAAGTGAATTTTGCATACAATGTCCCCTTTAAGTAAACAGGAAAAATGTAAGACAACATGCAAAAGAAAACAAGCATTTGTGTTTTGGTTTTATTCTTTTACTCTTTGTGTGACAACTAGCCCTGGCCTCCTCTAAACACACTGGCTGCTAGTCCTAATGTTTATGTGACCATTTGTACACCAGCTTTGACTGTAGTGGTGAGAAAAACTGTTGTAAGAACATGTAAGTGGTCACATCGCTCACAGACGATGGCTGTGTTCGTCCACACGGCTGCCATTTGTGGGAGTTCTGGTGGGAACACAGAGTCCTGATAGTCCACTAATAGAGCTGCTTTCTGCCTGAATTGGCTGAAATTACACCGCATTGGTCCATCTCTCCTTCCCTTATTACTGCCGTCCTCATTAAGCACAAAATGAGATCTCTCTCTCATGCACACAAGCTCGCACAAATGGGATGTCACAGTATATTTCTCTTTCCATTCATCTCATCTTCAACCTCACCTGCTACCAGCTACAACCTCTTGTTCTTTCTGGCACTGATGTGGCTCCATACGCTGGATGTTGGCCCTGGTTTTCTCTTTGTGTTCCCAGAGTTGTGATGTTGATGAGAATTTCTGAATGAATGTTTTTGCAGCTTATTTTTCATTCAGTGGTGCTGAATGGTTCCTTTTTTTCTTAAAACATCAAGGACAATCCTATTTGCTCCAGATATACTGGTCCTTCTCAAAAAATTAGCATATTGTGATAAAGTTCATTATTTTCTGTAATGTACTGATAAACATTAGACTTTCATATATTTTAGATTCATTACAACACAACTGAAGTAGTTCAAGCCTTTTATTGTTTTAATATTGATGATTTTGGCATACAGCTCATGAAACCCAAAATTCTTATCTCAAAAAATTAGCATATCATGAAAAGGTTCTCTAAACAAGCTATTAGCCTAATCATCTGAATCAACTAATTAACTCTAAACACCTGCAAAAGATTCCTGAGGCTTTTAAAAACTCCCAGCCTGGTTCATTACTCAAAACCGCAATCATGGGTAAGACTGCCGACCTGACTGCTGTCCAGAAGGCCATCATTGACACCCTCAAGCAAGAGGGTAAGACATAGAAAGAAATTTCGGAACGAATAGGCTGTTCCCAGAGTGCTGTATCAAGGCACCTCAGTGGGAAGTCTGTGGGAAGGGAAAAGTGTGGCAGAAAACGCTGCACAACGAGAAGAGGTGACCGGACCCTGAGGAAGATTGTGGAGAAGGACCGATTCCAGACCTTGGGGGACCTGCGGAAGCAGTGGACTGAGTCTGGAGTAGAAACATCCCCAGGTCAAGCCACTTTTGAACCAGAAACAGCGGCAGAAGCGCCTGACCTGGGCTACAGAGAAGCAGCACTGGACTGTTGATCAGTGGTCCAAAGTACTTTTTTCGGATGAAAGCAAATTTTGCATGTCATTCGGAAATCAAGGTGCCAGAGTCTGGAGGAAGACTGGGGAGAGGGAAATGCCAAAATGCCTGAAGTCCAGTGTCAAGTACCCACAGTCAGTGATGGTCTGGGGTGCCATGTCAGCTGCTGGTGTTGGTCCACTGTGTTTTATCAAGGGCAGGGTCAATGCAGCTAGCTATCAGGAGATTTTGGAGCACTTCATGCTTCCATCTGCTGAAAAGCTTTATGGAGATGAAGATTTCATTTTTTCAGCACGACCTGGCACCTGCTCACAGTGCCAAAACCACTGGTAAATGGTTTACTGACCATGGTATTACTGTGCTCAATTGGCCTGCCAACTCTCCTGACCTGAACCCCATAGAGAATCTGTGGGATATTGTGAAGAGAAAGTTGAGAGACGCAAGACCCAACACTCTGGATGAGCTTAAGGCCGCTATCGAAGCATCCTGGGCCTCCATAACACCTCAGCAGTGCCACAGGCTGATTGCCTCCATGCCACGCCGCATTGAAGCAGTCATTTCTGCAAAAGGATTCCCGACCAAGTATTGAGTGCATAACTGAACATAATTATTTGAAGGTTGACTTTTTTTGTATTAAAAACACTTTTCTTTTATTGGTCGGATGAAATATGCTAATTTTTTGAGATAGGAATTTTGGGTTTTCATGAGCTGTATGCCAAAATCATCAATATTAAAACAATAAAAGGCTTGAACTTCAGTTGTGTTGTAATGAATCTAAAATATATGAAAGTCTAATGTTTATCAGTACATTACAGAAAATAATGAACTTTATCACAATATGCAAATTTTTTGAGAAGGACCAGTACACTACTGGTAGAAAGTTTTGAAGCAGTTTTTTCATGTTTTTGAAAGAAGTCTCTTATGCTCACCAAGGCTGCATTTATTTTGATTGAAAATACCAGTAAAACCAGTAATATTGTGAAATATTATTACAATTTCAAATAGCTGTTTTCTATTTGAGTACATTTTAAAATCTAATTTATTTCTGTGATGCAAAGCTGAATTTTCAGCATCATTACTCCAGTGTTTAGTCTTCTTTAGGAATCATTCTAATATGCTGATTTACTGCTCAATTAATAATCTCAATCTTATTATCAATGTTGTTTTTTATTGATAATATTGATATCCTCAAGTTGAGGACTGAACTAATGCAGCTGAAAATTCAGCATTGAATCACAGTGATAAATTACATTTTAAAATATAAAATTTGGTAAGCAACTTCTTTCAAAAACATTGAAAACTGAATTATTTCAAACTGCACTCCTTTAAAGAATCAAATTACCGTGGTATTACTAATTTTTAGGAGTTATAGTTCTGTGGCCCTCGTTTTTACTTGCCGTTTTTTCTAATCCAATGCTGCCAATCAGTGATGTAATAAACTTATACCTGTTATAAAATGTGGTTGGCACATTTTTGCAGCCCCCTACACCCTAGTGAACTGCCAGTGTGCTCACTTCCTGTTGCAAAGGTCATGAGTTTGATGTGTGCCTCGAGCAAACGTGGTACTCGTCAAAGTCTCGCTCTGAGTATATTAACACCTTTGGTAATACGCACGCAACATTCTGCCCTTTCCCCCCGGTTTTGTTTATTTCCAATTAGCTTCTTGTGGTGTTTATGTCATATGAGCTGCCCGCAGGCAGGCTGAGAGATTTTCAAGGCATCGGACTCTGGCGCTCTGGGGCTGTTTGATGGAGCGGGCTGAGACTGCGGTAAAGGGAAAAGATCGAGTGCGGAAGAGAAAGAGTCAGACAGGAAACCCCAAACCGCTCGTTGAGTTCAGCTTTTATTCACTCACCCCTCCATCTGGGCATTCAGAAGAGTGCATGTGGCCTAATAACCTTTTCATTTCACAGGCAATTTAGAGAATCATCTCTTGAAGAAAATACCTTCTATTTTGCCATTAATGGACAAAGATACTTTAGATGACTTGCAGCTTTATGTCTGCCGTTTTATGTTAGAGGTGGCATTTTTAAAGGAATAGTTCACCCCAAAATGATCATTTTAGAATGTCTTTAGTTATTTTGCTCAATATCATTGTTGCTCTTTTCCAATGGAAGTAAATGGGAACTGGGGTTTTGAAGGTCTAAAAATAAAAAAAGCACCATTGGTACCATTGGTATATTTGTAAATAGCCAAAAATACATTGAATGGGTCAAAATGATCGATTTTTCTTTTTATGCCAAAAATCATTAGGATATTAAGTAAAGATCATGTTTCATGAAGATGTTTTGTAAATTTCCTACCGTAAATATATCAAAAAATTTTGATTAATAATATGCATTGCTTAGAACTTCATTTAGACAGCTTAGTTGTCCTAACAAACCATACGTCAATACGGGTATTATTCCATAAAAATTTTTAGTTCTGTAACAGTCACAACCAAAGCATTTCTTGAAGTTTAGGTAGTCACGTTACTGTTTTTTGGGGTATTATTCTATAAAATTGTCACTACTAAAACATTCATGACAGAAACATGTCCTCATTGTTTCGGTATTTACAAAAGAGAACACATAAACCTTTATTTGGGAGAAATAAAGTTTAGTACAGTTATGCGACTTTTTAAAAAATTTAGTATGTTTTAGTAGTTTTAGTGATGTGATCGCTGCCAAAACATTATTGTACAATAATGTACACTGAAGTATGAACTAAGATGTTATGACAGTGTTTGGTTCAGTGTAAATTCAAACCGAATCCATAACTTAAAAATCATTATGATCAACTTTTTGCCTTTTACAAAGAATAATTGCATTCAAAATACAACAAATCTCATAAATTACAATTATAATATTGTTAAAATTGTAATTGTTATTGTTTTACCTCTGAAAATGTTTTAATAAATAGCAAAAAATATATTTACAAAGTAGATGTAAACAAAATCTTAATAGGTCAATATAACCCTTCTAATTAAATGATATACTACTGTGTTTTGGTAGTGACACATTTGAGGAGAGGACAAATATTCCAAAACTTTACCATACAATATGAGAATTAACTGCACAATTACTAGAAATATGTTCCTTTTTTTTTTCAGTGTTTCCAACTCTGACCTTGCATTAATTCTGTAGAATTGGTATATACTATAGGGATGCACCGATACGAATCGGCTGATAATGCTTGCGCGTTTTGTCAGTAAAGCCGGTTCTGTAATCAGCGGTAAATGCCATCAGGTGCGTGATTTCACGTTGAGCCGTATATACTACACACAGCCGTTGTTTACCGACGAGCTGCGCAAATCAATGTTCATTATCAGTGTGAAAGTGCGCAGCTCGTCGGTAAACAACGGCTGTGTGTAGTATATACGGCTCAATGTGAAATCACGCACCTGATGGCATTTACCGCTGATTACAGAACCGGCTTTACTGACAAAACGCGCAAGTGATCGGCCGATATGGATCGGTGCATCCCTAATATACTACATACATTAATAAGTTGTTGAAAACCAGAAGAGGGATAAAAGACAGCATTAATAAATGTGACCCTGAACCACAAAACCAGTTATAACGGTATATTTTTTGAAATTGAGATTTATACATCTTCTGAAAGCTGATAAATAAGCCTCCCGTTGATGTATGGTTTGTTAGGATAGGACGATATTTGGCTGAGATGCAAATATTTGAAAATCTGGAATCTGAGGGTGCAAAAAATCTAAATATTGAGAAAATAACCTTTAAAATTGTCCAAATTAAGTTCTTAGCAATACGTATTTCCAATCAAAAATTAAGTTTGATGTATTTACAGTAGGAAATTGAACAAATATGTTAATGGAACATGATCTTTAGTTAATATCCTAATGATTTTTGGCATAAAAGAAAAATGGATAATTTTGACTCATACAATGTTTTTTTGGCTATTGCTACAAATATACCGGTGTACTTAAGACTGGTTTTGTGGTTCAGGGTCACAAATGATAACAGATTTGTATTATTTTGAGAACACTGTTGTATATTTTACAGTAAATGTATATTCAGTGCTCCCATCTTGACTTATTGCCTCAGTTATAAGTTTATTTATTATAAATATTTGCCAATAATTGTCTGTGTTGCTATACAGCAAGCCACAGATGCATTATGCAGAAAATAACCCAGAACATTTCTCTTAAAACATTCATTTGTTAAAGACTGACAGCAGTGAGACAAGGGCAGAATGAGGTCTGCTAAGTTTAAAGGACCTGAAGGAAGACAAAGAGGAGCTCTGACATTCAGATCTGTCTTTGGTGAACTGAAACTGCGGTTTGTAAATCAACTTTTTGCATTGGGTTGTAGAACGGCATGTAACCCGTAGCCTGATGAAAAAAGCTTTTCCAATTTCCAATATGAAATAGAAAATAGAGTAGGAAAGTATGAGGTACAAAGCACATGCAATTTGGGAACAGCAAGAGATAAATAAATGGTTTTGTGGAGAGAGAGAAAGAGAAAAGTGTGTGTGGAGTAATTTTACAGAAGAGCTGTTTGTACTTGAGATTGCATTAGTGTGCTGAGATGCGCTTCTGTTTGTCTTTGTAATGAAACGTTGCAACTGGGTGTTGGAAATAAAACAAAAGGTCACAGTATAACTGTCTCGACTGAGATGTGTGTTTCAGGAGGCAAGTAAACACTTCTCTTGCAATGCATGCTAAATACTGATAGACTAGTGAATACAACACAAAAGCAATTTAAAATAATAGTCATGTTATTAGTTCATGTAAGTAACTAACTAAATAAAATATAAAAAGTTAATCTGTTCTGAATGTAATTAGCTGTATATAAAAACTGTATCTAAGTCCTGTGGGCATATCATATCTGTTGAAAATCTCTTTCTGGCTGTGTATATGTCAACAGAAGGGTAAAAAGCTCAAGAGGCAAACACTGGGGCAAAATGACAGTATACAGCAGCGTGTGAATGGCTTTGAAGTGATGTTTTGAGAGCAGAAAGACTCTTTCTTCCCGATTTCTTTTCGCGTCTTCTCTTTCCTCTGATGCTGAGGGGACACGCTGACATTGAGTGTCAGCCTGTGTTTTCCACGTTAGCCGCTTTGACAGTCACGCGCTTTATCATAAACATTGTGAACACGCATCTCTTTATAAATTCAGCCGCTGCCTGTGCCTGACTGACACGTGCATTATGCACATTCAACATATAAATATATAAAATAAAAGAGTGATATATTTATTTCATTGTATATAAAATTAATATAAAAAGGTATTTATGTAATATCTTCATAAAAAATATATAAATAATAATAAATGTATTAATATTATTTATGGATACATATATTTATATACACACATACATGTATGTTATACGCATGTTATGTATGTTATATATAAATATATACTACATAATATACTACATTCAATAGCAAACTTCAACAAACCAAAAATATTATAATATATATAAAATATATTTAAAATATTAATATATTAAAATATCTATATTACAGATATATACCATACAAATATATTTATATTATTGTATATCAAATGCATATTGTATATTTAAATGCATTTATATAACAATATACAAATAATATATGAATATATTATAATAATTTATGAATTATTGTAATACATTAATATTATACACACACACACACACACACACACACACACACATTAAAATATTTATAAACATTATATTATTTTTTATAATACATTTATTAATTTTATATATACTGTAGTACAATTATATTAAGAAATAATATATTTATAGTTGTATATAAAATGTCACACATGTATATAAAAATATTTATAAAATATATTAATTATGAATTATTATTATAATTATTATTACACATATATTACAGTTATCTAAAATAAAAATGATATATTTATATAATTGTGTCTTATAAAATATATTTAAATAAAATATTTATAAAATATGATAATTAATAATAAATTATAATACTGTATTAATTATTATACTACATTAATTATCATTATACTTACAGATATTACAATTATCTAAACTTTTTTATATATAAAAAGACATTTTTCTTTACATTTTGTCTTATAAAATACATTTATATATTAATACATTTTTATATTATAATATATTATTATAACACAAAAATAAAAATTATATATTTATAATTGTATTTATGTCTTGTGAAATACATTTATATAAAATATTTGATTAAATATATGAATAAATGATATATTATAATTTATGAATTCTTATATGTATTAATGTTATACATACTGTATTACAATTATATCATAAATAATATATTTATAGTCGAATATAAAATGTCTTAAAAATACACTAATAAAATATTTAATAAAATAAAATACTATACTATACTATAAATAATTATTATAATAATTAATATTACATACACATATATTACAATTATCTAAACTAAAAAGTATATATTTATATCATAAAATGTCTTATAAAAATACATTTATATAAAAAAATTATAATACATAATTTTATAATACATTAATGAATTAATATATTAATACAAATTATTATTATTATTATATATTGTTTATAACACATTAAAAATAAAAATGATATATTTAGATAGTTGTATAATTTTTTTTAAATATAAATACAATTTCATATCTCAGCCATGCAGCATATTAAGAAACCTGTTTGAAAACACTCATTATTTTTGAAATTCCGTTTAATGCCACTAGAGGTTCAAAAATGACACCTAGAAGCTATTACAATGTTTAATATAAATAAACAAAGCAGATATTATTTTCAGAGATAGCCTAATCGTTAGCACACATTAATGTGTAAAGATGTCTGTGTGTTAATGCTCCTGTGAGCTTTGACACCATGCAGCGCTGCAGGGCTGTTACTCTCTTTCTTACACACACACACACACACACACACACACATGTTTGTTTTTGTGAATTGTGGGGACATTCCATAGACGTAATGGTTTTTATACTGTACAAACGATATTTGCTATCACCCTACACCTTCCCTACACCTAAACCTAGCCCTCACAGGAGACTGTGCATATCTTTACATTCTCAAAAAAACGTATTCTGTATGATTTATAAGCCTTTTGAAAAGTGGGGACATGGGCAATGTCCTCATAAGTCACCCTCTCCTTGTAATACCTATGTCATACCCATGTTATTACACACATTTGTGTCCTGATATGTCACAAAAACAAACACACACACACACACACACACACACACGATGGGTTTACATGTTTTATGGGGACATTCCATAGGCATAATGGTTTTCATACTGTACAAACCGTACTTTCTATCGCCCTACACCTACCCTACACCTAAACCTAGCCCTCACAGGAGATTGTGCATACTTTTACTTCATCAAAAAAACTCATTGTGCATGATTTATAAGCCTGTTTCCTCATGGGGACCTGAGAAATGTCCCCACAAGGTCAAAATCTACTGGTATTCCTATCCTTGTGGGGACATTTGGTCCCCACAACGTGATGAATACCAGGTACACACACACACACACACACACACACACACACACACGTGCCCGTTGCTCCACACATTCACTCACAAGTTCATGTGCCTTTCTGTCTCCATAGCAAATGAATTATGAATTATACATGAGTCTCTATCTCTCTCTTTATCTTCGCCTGCTTCTAGACAGAGAAAGAGCAAGCAGAAGAGACCGACAGACACAGACGCTGTCTTAAAGGTGGCAGCTATGTGTGTGTGTGTGTGTGTGTGTGTTCTCGTCATACTATCACTTGACAACTCACTGTTATTTCATGCCACCTGCTGCTGACTTCCTGTCCCCCCAGGAAGCGCCTCTTCACCTTAATGAGCATTCAGCCACAGAGCTACAAAGAAAAATGAAAGATGGAGAAAGAAGAGAGAATGAGATAAAAATAATAAGTGATATTAAAAACGTATTTGAATTAATATTAACTTGACCTGAATGCACATCTGTGGGTCCATAATGCTCATACATACAATAACTAAATAAAACAGGTGATGAGAAGGAAACATGACTGCAAATGGAGGTTTATGCAGAAGCCTTTATATAATTTATATTTATATATTATAAAATTTATAATATTGATTTATTATTCATATAATTTTTTATTAATTTTAAATAAAATAATAATATAAAATAATAATATATATATACTTATATATTTATTAACAAAGTATGTAACTGAATAAAATAAATACATTTAATATTTATCTTGCTCATTCTACGGATCTCTGTGTGCTTAAAATATAGTGTAAAAAAGTGTAACAGAGGGAATTGAGAAAAAATACAATACATTTATTTAATATATTAAAATAAATAAAATAAAAAACAATATCTTACATGCCAATGGATCTCTGTGTAAAAAAAATAAAATTATATATATATATTATTTAATATATATTAAATTATTTAATATATTTAAAAAAAATAAACAATCTCTTACATGCTAATCGATCTCTATGTGTGCTGCTTAAAATATAATAATATAATAATATATAATAATAAAATCAAAATCTAATATATATAAAAATAAATAAATAATTATATATATAAAAATAAATAAATAATTATATATATATATATATATATATATATATATATATATATATATATAGTAAGAGAGGGCATTGAGAAATAAATAAAATACAATTATTTAAAATATTTAAATAAATAAAATAATAAAAAACAATCAATTAATAATACTTCATAAAAGACAGTATATGATAATCATGTACTGTATTTGAATAATTTTAAATAATTCTCCCCCTTGCTCTTTTAGAAGTCCTGCAATACAGTGATTAAACCAAACTAGTATCACAAAACACACACACACACACACACACACACACACACACACACACACACACACACACACACACACACACACACACACACACACACACACACACACACACATACATACACACACACACACACACACACACACACACACACACACACACACATGTTGGGTTTACATGTTTTATGGGGACATTCCATAGGCGTAATGGTTTTTATACTGTACAAACCGTACTTTCTATGGCCCTACACCTACCCTACACCTAAACCTAGCCCTCACAGGAGATTGTGCATACTTTTACTTCATCAAAAAAACTCATTGTGCATGATTTATAAGCCTGTTTCCTCATGGGGACCTGAGAAATGTCCCCACAAGGTCAAAATCTACTGGTATTCCTATCCTTGTGGGGACATTTGGTCCCCACAACGTGATGAATACCAGGTACACACACACACACACACACACACACACATATACATTTATTTCTCACTCATTCTACCCCATTTTCACTTTAAAGTGAAAAGAAAACAACAGCGGATTCGTTAAACCCTCACTGCAGACATCACAAGCTGACCCAGTTAAAAGTGTGTGTGTGTGTGTGTGTGTGTGTGTGATACCTGGAGAGAAGGGAAATATCTAGAGCTCTACTTCACCCAATTAACACAAATGAGGTTTATGCTGTATTCTGTTTTTATTTTTGGAATTCCTTGATATCGTTTATTTTTTGTGCAGCACGTTTGTGCACCATGCAGTTTATTTATTCAGTGCGAAATAACTGAGGGTGGGATTTTTTTTTTTTTTTTTTTATATTAATGACTAATATTATTTTCTGCTGCTTGTACAGTTATAGTTACACCAAAAGAAAAATTGCTGAGTGTTTAACATAGTTTGCACTTTTGAAAATACTGTGTATTATCACAAAACACATGAAGAGTGCATAAAAACACAATTTGCATGTACAATATGTTGTAAAATGTTTATTTGATAAGGATTTCATTTCTTATAGAGAATTTACTTGCAGCCAATCCCAGTGTGTTCCAGTGTTTTAGCATGCGTTCCAGAGTCGCCCCCAGGGTGTTCTGGGATGTCAGGCTGGAGGGTTTTCTGGCTCAGAGCGGCTCCAGAAGCGTCCAGGAGAGAGCTGGAATGAGCCCAGTGAACAGAATGATAGACACGAATGAAATATTGGAACGGAGCGCTTCTGGCATTTTAATGCGGTATATAACGGGTGTTTCTTCATGGTCACTTTTGCCCCTGTGTACTTTTAGAAAATAAACTAAAAACATCATTTATAGCAAGCATTTTATGTGTGATAAATATAAATGTCATTTCAATGACATTTCAAACTTCGTGCATAATTTGACAAAATTACAGCTGGATTGGAAATTATGAACAAAGAAGTGATATTTGAAGAAAAAACTGAAAAAGACATACTAATTCTTAAAAGTTGCAAAAACAGTCCTGAACACTGTGAGAATAAAAAGCTGTGAGAGAGTTTTCATTTGAATAAGATTATAGAAAAAAATTACATAATTAATACTGAAATGGTTTACGATTATTTATTATTGCAGGTTTTTAAATGGATTTATACATTTTAATATATTGAAAGTCTTTGTCTGAGACAACACACAGCAAAATCTCTAAATATAAGATAAATGAAAACTAATTTCTATAATTTCTTTCAGCAAAAAAATAAAG
Organism: Garra rufa; assembly: GCF_049309525.1. Lineage (NCBI taxonomy): Eukaryota > Metazoa > Chordata > Actinopteri > Cypriniformes > Cyprinidae > Garra > Garra rufa. The sequence continues at coordinate 35,974,620 of NC_133379.1, forward strand.
AAAGAAATGTCAAGCTTTTAATTTTACAAAGTTTTTTTTTTTTTAAATTTCAGATAAATGCTGATCTTTGGATCTTTCTACAGTATTTAATAAAGAATCCTGAATAATTTAGTCAACTGTTTTAAATATTGATAATAATAATAATACTAAAATCATGAGATCATGAGACTTTAAAGACTGGAGTAATGATGCTGAAAATTCAGCTTTGATCACAGGAATAAATTACATTTTAAAACATATTCAAATAGAAAACAGTTATTTTAAATAGTAAAAATATTTCAAAATATTCTGTACTTTCAGTACTTTGGATTAAATAAATGCAGGCTTGGTGACCAGAAGAGACTTCTTTAAAAAACATAAAAAATATTACTGTTTTTGTAGTGTATATACTGTATATGTGTGTCATCAAACTGGCAAAAAGTCCAAATTTACCTGAATTTAACCAACATTATTTGTATGTTATGGCACCTGTATATTGTTTGTATGTTTGTATGTTATAGGAGTGAGCAGTAAGTCAGTTTTGAAGTCCGTTATACTAGCCAATTATACACTTCACCTTTAAATGCACTAAAACACACCTAAGATATATTAAACCATCTGATTTGTCATTCTAAAGCATTGTTTAGAACATTTTGCATCTATGTATAAACATCCTAATGACTAAATCAGGATGAAAAAGTCATTGTGAACAAAGAGGTGAAAAGGTAACACACTTTCATAGCGATGAATGTGAGAGCAATTATACAGACCTTTCCTGTCTGTGACACACACACACACACACACACACCCAGTCTCATACTGTCACACTCTCCCTCCGTTCTGCGCCGTGAGAAAGAGAGAACAGAACTAAACGCTTGCTCTGCTGTGCCCTGCAGTCTTTAATTGGCTTCTCCAGCCTGGAAAAGGAAAAGAGAATAGAGAGAATAAAAGAGAACAAGAGAACCACCTTACAGAGGAAAAAAAACTGAGAGAAGGAGACTAAGACAAATAGCAGGCAGTTTATATAAATGCATTCAATGTATGTGTGTGTGTCCTTTTAAATAGACTCTATAGAAGATTAGATCCTTTGAGGACAAAGGAAATATTATTTCACTCTAAAGGTGAATGCGCATACAAAATATAAAGGAAACAAAATGATAAACAATGAAAATGACAAATGTAACTATTAATGATCCCTCTTGCAAATGTTGCACCGGATCGTCAGTTGGACAATCTAAACAGATCAGCTCTACTGTAACTGTTAAACTGTTGTATTATCGTAATTGAATCCCTAAAGGTACATAAACAGCTCAGATTCAGCCTAACTTGTCTGTTTTTCTCTTTATTCAGACTCTCCAGGGATCTCTGAGTCTCGACCCCTTTCAACATCCCTGTGCACGTGTCTGCTGAGAAAAAGCATGAAGGAGGGTTGCACACTGTACTGCAAGGTAACAAAAATGATCCAGTTCAAATGAACAAAGCTTTAACTGTGCTTGCAGTTTAGACAACTTAGACTTGTGCTACATGCATGCATTATAGATTTTGTAATACCGCATTAAAATGCTCTAGTTATAAAAAATAAAACGGTTTACATTCGAGCAAATGATAGGACAATAAAACCCAAAGATTATACTCTACAAAGCAGTCTGCAAGCTATGCAATGCAATAAAACTAGACAGGTTTTAATCAGTGAAGTTGACTACACTGCAAGTGACATGACACAAAACTATGCTCACAATCGTTGAAGCTGTCTACACTGCAAGCATGCATTGCAACAAAATATTTCTTATAATTAATCAAGTTGACTACACTGTAAGTGACAGTGCAACACATCAATGCTAGAACATTCCTGCTATTATCAACAAAGTTGTGCAAGCATGCAACACATGCATGCAAAGAGCAATGCAACATATCTTGCTTACCTTTTATAATCTGAAGAAACCTTTTGTGAAACAGAAAGGTTTATCAGATGTTAAAGGTGTTTTATAGAACCATTTAGACACTATTTAGCACCTTTATTTTTAATAAGCGTATGCCATGCATAATGATAAAAAATAGAATGCTCACATTAACAATGTTAAAATCATTTTAAAATCTGTCTATATTGCCAGCACACAACACAAACACTTAAACAGTCTTGTAATGACATTAAAACTAGAAATGTGTACAAGTACTTGTGCACAAGTGGTACTCCAAATACAGTTTAGTTAGAATTTTGATATCAGTCTCGAGCGATATGTCAGTAATTATGTTAATAAACTTGGAACTACACTTAGTTTAAAATAAATGCATTTTAAATCTATTACTGTTTTACTATGATGCAACAAAGCATTCCTGTTTTCAGGGCTGCCCCCTAACAGTCGACAATGCTCAACCAAAATTGTTTTAGTCGCAGAAAAAAAAAATATTTCAGGAAGTATCTTGTCAAGTAACACAGTCCATGATGGACAGATCATTAATCGTCATCTTGTACATCTTTCGAAACTGTAGACTCTGCGTTTATTTGTGTGCACTCAGAATAACAACAAAACATTGCACTTTTGTAAAATAATTAAAGCAAAAAGAATTTCTGTCATCTCGGTCTCTGTGAAGTTGAATGCGAAACTTTTAAACTCTGTGAATACTTGCCTTACAGACATGAAAAACAAATCTTTAGAGAGTGAAATGTCTACTTTTAAATAAACCAATTCAAATGAAAAACAAATATTTTCAGATTATGATTATTCTGTGTCGCTGACTTCTTCTCTTAAACCGAAAACAAAGAAAGCACTGGTTTATCCATGAATTAATAATACATTAATGCAATCTCAATTTTTCCCTGACACATTCAGAATTATTATATCTGCCGGTCCGCTGTGGCAAGTTTAGTCGAGAGCAGCCCTACCTGTTATAATAAACACATTTTTGCAGGTATGCAACATATGCATTGAAAATAAGCAGAACAACATGCAACACAAAATCTATAAATTCTGTAGTAATGCTATGCATAATGAAAACTAGAATGCTCCCATGAGAATGCGCTCATCCTTCAGTAGCAATCGCTCCAGTGCCCTCGTTTTGCTTCCACGACTTTCAGACTCACCCTGCTTCATATGACAGTGACCTTAACAAGACTTTAATCTATTAGCTACATGATTTCTGCCTGAGTCCCTTCGGATTGCATCGATTGCAACTACTATTCTGCCCTCCAAAGGCAAAGCGCAGTAACTACACATTTGGTCAAAATTGAATTAATGCTTAAAGTGGACTTTGTGACAACTTTTTTGTCCTATGGCAAAGTCTCCGGGTACATTTTTGTCCTGTTTCAGAGGAACGAGAGTGTCAAAATGTTTGACTAGCTGGTGTAAAACTTTTAAAGGCATTTTTCTCTGTTTCAGTGTTGGCGTAGTTACTGCACTTTGCCTTTGGAGGGCAGCATTATACTACAGGGCCACTGAATGCTTGAATCTGATTGGTTGACGAACGTTCTAGAGGTGTGCATTATTTTCTGTGGAACACACGTTCCACAAACACAGTTCCAGGCAGCTTTTGACCGCAGTTCATGTCTATATCACTTCACCACACGATTTCAGTTATTTCAAAGGTCCTTACAGCACAAAACAGCAAAATAACTAAAACCCACAACGACACTGGCCAAACTAAAAAATACAGTAAACAAAGGATAAAAACGACAGATTATGTCCATGTTTTTTCCACAATATTATGTTTTATAATGTACAGAAAGCACAAATTCTATTTCTCTCGTTCTCTCTCACTCACAGACGCACACACATACAGTTAGCACTTGCGTTAGCATTTGCGCTAATGTTGTTAGCGCTGCTCTGACGATTAACAACTTAAAAACTACAGGACAGCTCTGACAAGCGAGGTAACAACGGCGTGGTCTTGAAGAAAATGACTTAAAGTTTAACTGTTAGTAGAGACGATGCTGCCAGTCACCTTTTGAGAGACACACAGACTTGAGAGAGGTAATTCATGCACTAAATATCTCTCTCCCTCTCTCTTTCTATCCGTCTGCTTGTCTGTCGGTCTGTCTAAACTGTATTATTAACTGCATTAGTTTGCTATCAACGGCTCAAGCATCGTTACTAGGTCTAAAATGATGTTTTGGCACTAGCAACGAAGCTGTTGGATGAGCTGCGTAAGAAATGAATCCTACTCACAATAGCGTTTTAAGGATGAAAACCGGACGAATGTCTTGAAATATATAATTTGATCGATGTCTTTAGGGTTGGTAACTGTAGTATAAGCGGAATAATTGACTTCAGTCCATAGAATTCTTAGAAAATAATGCACTCCCGGGTGTGCATTATTTTCAAAGAATTCTACGGCCCGTCATCAGTTATTCCTTACTGATTCCACACTCTATCACAGCGCCATCACGGCGCCTTTGGTTCTTTGTTTGTTTTGAATATGCGCCCTTTAGTGGTGAAAACGCACATATTGTGCCTTTAAAAACAATGGATCTGTCTATATTACAAGCATGTAACACAACATAAAGTCTCGTAATGATCAATGAAGCTGCTACAAAGTTGCAAGTGAGCGACGTGACCAACTAGCAAAGTCGCGCACTTGCAACTATAATCAACAAAACAATCTACACTGCAAGAAATGCAATGCAACCCACAATCAATGAAAATTACATCACAAGTGCAACAACTGGAAAGTTTTTTCTATATAATTAATGACGTTAACTACACTGCAAGTGATATGATGCAACAAAACTAGAACATTCCTGTTATAATAAACGCATTTTTGCAAGCATGCAATATATGCATGCAAACAAGCAATGCAACAAATCTAAAACATTGTAGTTGCATCGGAAGCATGCAAAACAAAAACTATAAATTCTGTAGTAATGCACAAAAAAGGACAAACATGCATAATGATAAAAACTAGAACTCTCCTTTCTTTATTACAAGCAGGCAACACAAAAAATTAAACAGTCTCATAATGATCAACAAAGACTCCTACAAAGTTGCAAGTGAGCGATGTGACCAAACTGGCAAAGTCATGCACTTGCAGCGCAGACCGCGCTGTTGATTACAACCGGAGCATTGCAAGTGTGAATCTGAGAAAGTAAGTGGGTAAATTAGCAGCAGAAAAAGACAGAAAAAGGGAGACAATCAAGAGAGATGTAATGAGTCTAAAAATAAACTGCGCGAAGAATGAGCGAACACTTGCTGCTGTTGCTGCAAAATGTCTCTCGTCAACGTCTCCCATGAGCTACACGATGACACAAAGGGAACAACGTGAAATAAAAAACTCTCGTTCTCTCTTCCATCATTTCCCCTTTCACTTTTTCCCTCCAGTAGCTGTACTGGTGTTATTGATCGTAATCTGTCCGTGTGTTTTGTGAGGTCTCTCTTGTTTTTTAACTCCTACAGTAAATATACTTTGACTCAAGCTCCTAATTTGTTCCCTGGAGATGTTTGTGTAACCTTCCCTTCTTGCTGCCGTTGCTAGTCAGTGTGAGGGGTGTTTTTTCCAATGGGTTATGAGATCTCTGTGAGAGATCTTAATGACTACAGAACTCACATAGAGAGACAGAGCCCCTCTCTCTGACATACACATCCCGCAGGCTAAAGGATTCTTTAATGGCATTAGGAAACAAATACTGTGGGGTACAGAAAAGATGGAGTTCATCTCTGCTATATTTCTTTTAAATAGCAACAGAATAGTGCATCAAACGCTAATGCTGTCTCGTTTTGGAGCCCAGGGGTTCACTAAAGACCATACTTAATATGTTTTAAATGTTTAAAATTGTTCAAAAGTTTGGGGTTAGTAAAGATGTTTAAAATGTTACAAAATATTTACATTTTAAAGTAAATGCTGTGCTATTGAATTTTCTATTTATCAGTGAATCCTAAAGTATCATGCTTTCCACAAAAATATGAAGCAGCACAACTTTTTTTCAAAATTAGTAATAATCAAAAATGTTTTTTGAGCAGCAAATCAGCATATTAGAATGATTCCCAAAGGATCATATGACACTGAAGACTAGAGTAATAATGCTGAAAATTCAGCATGACATCACAGAAATAAATTATATATTACAATATATTACAATAGAAGAAAGTTGTTTTAAATTGTAATAATATTTCGCAATATTACTGTTTTTACTGTATTTTTCATTAAAGGTCCCATATTGTCAAAATCGAAATTTCCTGGCTTTTTTCATGATAACTGAGGTCTAGGGGCTATGTAACTACCATATGAGTTTCAAAACAGTCAATCCACAGTAAACTGCACACAGCCTGCTTAAAGTAGCTGTTCATTTTCACGAGCCACTGTGACTTCCGTAACGATGTGACGTCCGATCTACTCAGTCACCAACCCGAACACCAACCACTGTCCCACCCTCCTTTTGTCAAACCCAGACAACAACGCATCCATTCCATTGTTGAGCAACAACAACACGAAAACAAGTCGAGAAAACCCTGTTCAGTCCATGGATGTCAGGAAACTACATCATTGCACAGGCTTCCGAACAACGTTAATATAAGAGACCAGTGGCAGTCAACTTCAGCCTCTTTCACTCAGCGATTCCGGTAAATACACAGATAATGTGTCCCATGATTTGTTCCGGAGTTGTTTAATTTGGTTCATTCACAGTTGTTTTCCGGAATCTGTGCGTGCTTTACACACAACCCATAAAGACATGTGACATTTGGATGTGAGATGTAATGCGACGCATACGATTCACTAAACCTAAACTAACCTGAACAAACTGTGCTTCAGCGCTGATAGTGAGGAGCTGGCTCTGCCCGATCGCCGCTTCATTCCACTTTGCACGTATTTTTTCGTTGTGAAGAGTCGCATGATAACGTGCATCATCACTACAACACTGCCTTTATGGTTCTGGCTTTTGTTCACACAGCGCTCGTTCCCGTAATTTTCCAGAATCAGCGCGCATTGTGAAAGGGGCTTTACTGAAGCAACAGTTATGTAGCTTACTGCATTCGGTGTTTGAAAAAGAAAAAACATTAATGATCATTCTGAAATATCCTGTTGAGTATCAGCAGGCTAGGCTCTCTCTATGGCTCTGGGCTCGGCTAAAGCATACATGACCTTAGTTAACTGTGGTTGGCCTGGCTGTGCGTCACTCAGAAAACAACAGGCCAATCAGAAGAGAGGCTCATGAATATTAATTAAATGGGCCAAAATCGACCTGTTTTTGACAGAGCTCCTAAAAAAGGAGCTGTAAAAATATATTGAGATGGATTTTGGCACTTATACCGCAAATATATATTCTTAAGGACATCAACAACTAAAATAAACCTCCAGAAATGTGTACAATATGGGAGCTTTAAATAAATGCAGCCTTGGTGAGCATATAGTTAAATATAGAAGATTTAGTGTATTAACTTTGAACACTAAATTCAAATAATAATAAGTTGGATTTGAAACTGAATTATAAAGTTGCTAGAATGAATTAAACTAAAACTGAAATTGAGATAAATAAAAGCTAAACTAATAGAAATGACAAAAATATGTAGCGAAAAAATCCTGAAACTAAAATTAACATTACACTACAATTCAAAGTAATACATACTATAGTTGTAATGAGCAGAAATATGTATAAACTTTGTAATCATACTTTCTGTATGCAGTAATGTATATACAAATAACAGAATATTCAGTTTTGCTTGGGGATATCTAGTTAACTTGCTACAAAATGTGTCAAACCAAACTTTGAATATATTTTAAAGATTTAATTCTACAAACCTGGGAAATCCATTGATTATTTCATCTTCAAAAATTATTGCTACATGGCAGTTTTTGACTTCAGGAAACCTGTCTGGAAACACAATTGTTTCGCAGTTCCATTTGGTGCCACTAGTGTCGCAAAAGTCACACTTCACCTTTAATGCACTCTCTTACACACACACACACACACACACACACACACACACACACACACAGCACCACCTGTGTTTCTATGTTTTGTTGTGCATGAGTCACTCTCTTACATCATCACAGTGGGACGTCTGGACTAACTTCGTAGATGCCAACAAGCCCATATCAGATGCGCTCAAAAAAAAAAAAAAAGTCACGACAAGCTCGAAGACACACAAACACACATACAGAAACACACTTTCTGGCTGTGAAGTGTGTGTGTGTTTGAGAGAGAGAGAGATAGAGAGGCTCCGGGCGGCAGTCCAGACACTAAATGAAGGGCAAAATGATGGTGGAAGTTGTGACCTCGATCCGCTCCACAGGTCAAACCAGAATGGGCCGTGATAAAGATAGGTCAGAGGTCATGGACGCATGAAAGAGCCCAGTAATATTGGGAGATCAGATGATGATATGTGTAGTTTACAGAGGAACAGAATGAAAAAGTAGAAAGATGGAGAGAGGAGGGGAGATCTGGCACTGCCGGACAAAACAGATGGACCCGAGTGTGTGTGTGTGTGTGTGTGTGTGTGTGTGTGTGTGTGTGTGTGTGTGTGTGTGCTGTTAATGTGTCCAAGTACTGCACTCAACAATGTGAGAAAGAAAGAAAGAAGACTAAAAGAAAGAAAAATAATGCCAAATAAAATAGAAGCGCAGAGGTGAACAGACAGTGGATTGAAACACCAAAGTTTACAGACATTTGTGGCTTTTATCATTTAATTACATTGTGTTTATACAAAGCAAATCAAGTTTTATATCCAAACCAGACCATCTCATAAACTCTTTGGGCCAGTTTTATTAACAGCTTGCGCCAGCGCAATCCGTCCTTTGGCATTAAAATTGTACTGTCAGGTTTTAGTAAAGACGTGCAGTGAAGAATTTGCACTGAATAGGTGTGGACACAGTTTTTTTGCATCTGACCTTATTGAATATGGATTTGTTGGAGTTTCCCTTTCAGACTCAAAATTATGTGATGTTTCATTAACAAATTTCAGGAGGAGCTCGCGCAGATAATTAACACGGCCAATTCATCATCAGCAATCACTCCCTATCCAATCACTCTCCCTATCCAATTACTACAGTCCCCTTAAATAACCAAGCAGTCCTACCTTCAGTTATCTCTGATTTCAGCATCCCTCCCACCCCCCCTTTTTATTTTTTCTTCACCTCCAGCTAGGGGGGGGGAGCGCTTTTGGGTTCGGGCAAAATGCCGAGCTCGGACCCCTCTCCCTGGGCAGGGGGAGTGCCCCGGGCTCGGGAATGACTACCGAGCTCGGAGCCCTCTCCCGGACAGCATGCCAAACACGCTTAACTTTTACGCTGTTTATTATATGCAAGAGCGAACTCGTGAACCACAAATAATGTTTTTTTTCACTCAAAAACTGAGGTATGTAAACTCAGATTAATATGACCTATAAACAATTAGTTCCAAAAATAAACACAAACCCAGTGCTAACTGAAGGAAAACAGCCTGATAAAAAGATTGATACCAATATTTGGTGATAATATTGCACAACAAGAGATTCATAAGCTATTTGTGGTAGGCCGTTGATTTTTGACCAGGAACACCATGAGTGTGACAAAATAAAAAGTTTTTAAAACAAATTTCTTGGTTAAACATTAGAGCATGCTAGTGTGAGTGTTCATTTTTTTCATATTATATTTAATATTGACAAAATTATCCATAAATACAGTTCCAAAAATAAACACAAAAAAGAGTCCTAATTGAAAGAAAAGAAGTTGACAAAAAAGATTGATACCAATATAGGTGATACTATTGCATAACAAGTGATTTATAGGCTATTTTTGTATGCCAGTCATTTTTGACCGGGAACACTACAAGTGTAACAAAGATGTTTTACGAAAACTAACAATTGTTGCAGTCAAAGTAGTTATATCCTGTGTGAACAAAGTCAGTAAACCTTAGTCCAATGTGATAACATTAAGTAACATTTTCGGGAGAAAGAAAATTCTCTCCAGGTCAAAATGACCTGAACACAACGTGAGGGGTTCATTTATGGCCCTCGGTTCTTTTCAACATACTGTGACTTCTTTATTTCTTTATTCTTTATTTGCAACTATGCTATTTTGTGCTGAGCATGGTATATTGTGTTGGTCAATCTGTAAATTAGATGTTGTGTCTGTGTTCTGTAATTTGCACATTATTTAGTAAATCACCCGCAGAAATGTCCAAAATTGGCACTGTTTTAGAATTGCGCTCTCACGCTTATTTTCCCAGTTTAGTAAAACTAGCCCTTTGCATTTGGATTCAAGAAAAAATCCATTAAAAATTATTTAAAAAAAAAATGAAAATGTACTCTCATAATAGATGAGTTTGTTCAGGGTTGCCAGGTTTTCACAATAAAGCCCGCCCAATTGCTACTAAAAACTATTTTTGGTAGGGTTCCCCTTGTAAAATTTGCATTCCAGGGGATAAATATCACATTATTGGGGTCGCTTCAACCCACGGACATAAAAAACAACCCAGGGCAACAGGAAAACTGCTGACTTGGCAACACTGAGTTTGTTTCTTCATCGGATTTGAAGAAATTTAGCATTGCATCACTTGATCACCAATGGATCCTCAGCAGTAAATGGGTGCCGTCAGATTAAGTCCAAGAGTCCAAACAGCTGATAAAAACACCCCAATAATCCACAAGTAGTCAATACGATTCCAGTCCAGCAATGAATGTCTTGTGAAGAGAAAAGCTGTGTGTTTGTAAGAAACAATGAGTCCATAATCCATTATATCGCTTACTCCAGGGAACATCAACATCAAAACATTAAATTAACATCAAAATCCACTTTTTTTAGATCTGCTTTGGACTGTTTTTACTGTGCATGTTTTTTCTCCTGATTCAGACAAGACAACGTTTTCGTCAATATTATGGATCGATGAAAGCTTTTCACTTCTTAAGATATAATTGATGAACTGGAGTGGTGTGGATTACTTGTGAATTATTGTGATGTTTTTATCAGCTGTTTGGACTCTCATTCTGACGGCACCCATTCACTGCAGAGGATCCATTGGCGAGCAAGTGACGGAATGCTAAATTTCTCCAAATCTGATAAAGAAACAAACTCATCTACATCTTGGATGGCCTGAGGATGAGTACATTGTCAGCAAGTTCTCATATTAGGTGATCTTTTCCTTTAAAGTCAAAATCATTTTTTTTGGTGCTTCCAAACAAAATAGTTTTAATCTATGTAATCTTTTATCAACAATAAAATAAATGCTCTCCCTCTGAGAGTCACAGAGGCCATGCAGGCTATATGATAATGCAGTCATTAGCCAGATAACAGCATGAGTGGGCAGCCTGCAAAACAACAGCCGGAGACTTCTGGCAAGAACACACATTTGCTTCTGTGAAGCCATTCAGAGATTTTGGATGCCAGAATGATGAACTTAAAGTGAACTGAGACCAAGTTTCACAATGAAACTGCAGTGAGTGAATCATTTATTAATATAATTCAATAAGGCCAAGGACAATAGATTTTTAATAGACTGAGAAAATCATTTAATTGAACTTGTACAGTGTACACATATTTTTTATCATATGTGACCCTGGACCACAAAACCAGTCATAAGGTTAAATAATAAAAAAAAAAGATGTATACATCATTTGAAAGCTCAATAAATAAGCTTTCTATTGATGTATGGTTTGTTAGGATAGGACAATATTTGGCCGAGATACATTTATTTGAAAATTAGGAATCTGAGGGTAAATACTGAGAAAATCACCTTTAAAGTTGTCATTTGTCAAAAATGACATTTTGATATATTTACAGTAGGAATTTTTCAAAAAATTTTCATAGACATGATCTTTACTTAATTTCCTAATGATTTTTGGCATAAAAGAAAAATCAAAAATTTTGACCCATGCAATTTATTTTTGGCTATTGCTACAAATATACCCCAGCGACTTAACACTGGTTTTGTGGTCCAGGGTCACATATATGCAATATACTATCGTTTGAGGTTGCTATGATTATTTTAATTAAAAAACTCGCTTTGGCTCACCAAGGCTGCATGTATTTGATCAGAAATACAGAAAAAACTGTAATAATCTGAAATATTATTACAATTTAAAATATGTGTTTTATATTTGAATACATTTTCAAATGTAATTTATTCCTGTGAGGCAAAACTGAATTTTCAGCATCATTACTGCAGTCAGTGCAATCAGTGTCACATGATTCTTTAGAAATCATAATATGCTGATTTGTGTTAGCCTCTGTGCATTTTACCATTTAAATCAAAATAAAAACAGAATCTACATACAAACTTTAGTCAGATCAACAATAACACAGAGATCCCTCTCATTACATCCTGTCACAAGATACGTTCCCGCTGAAAGTCGTGCAACAAGATTCATTAACGCAGACAGTTTGGCTTTAAGCATCCGTCTCGGTGCAGTAACACGTCTAAATCAGACATGACATTAAAGAGCAGTGGATTCACAGCACTGGAGGTGCGAACACGCGTGTGATTACAGCTTTATATTGTTCTAGGCATCAGGTAAGAAAAACATCAAACAACAGCCCCTGATGGCACGTTTATCGCACACAGACGCAATTAAATCACACAGCTGTCCAGAGCTGATAATAAGTGTTGAAATAGCTTTACAGCGCTGTTGTCATTTACACACTCCTGGAGTGTGACCTCGTGTTAAACAGTAATTGGATCGGATCTCGCGCTCTCTCTCCGAGGATGCTTTGGGTTCGGAGACAAAATGGCTCGTTTCGACTTTAGATCGCCCTTCTGTCTGGTACATTTGACAAATAACATAAATAAAATTCCATACTAAGTTAATCACATAAATCAACAGCATTTTTTCCTTGCAACTAAATAAATATTTGATTTTTTTTTTCTAAATTAGCTGAAAATATTACTTTAATATATACAAATAAATCATTTATATATTATTAAACAAATAATACATTTTGTAAGTTTTATTTTTATTTTTTATTCATCTTTTTCTTCTTGTATAACTTTTTAAAATGTAATTAAGTCACATAAATCAATTTATGTGTTTTTATGCAAATTTGGAGATACAGCATTAAACATTCTGTATGGAAACAGCAGGACTAATGTTAAAAAAAAAGAAGATAATTTTAACTAAAGAAGCTGTTTACTCCATAAATGTGCAGTTTAATTCTTATATGTTATGGCGTAAAAGATGTTTTCTTCATTATATGGACATTTATTATTTAGTATTACTTACATATTAATACATACAAATAAATAATTGATATTTTTTGAGAGAAAATAATATATGGTGTAATTTTCATCTCCCTATTTTAGTTTAGATTTATTTTTTCTTCATCCTTTTCTTCTGGAATTTTTTTGTGTTAAATATTCAAGCTCTGATACATTTTTTTTTTAATTGCATAATTATGCAAATTTTGAGATGTAACATTATAAATGCTGTATGAAAACCAAAGAAGCTGTTTACAACATAAATTCTTAGTGTAATTATTACAGGTCATGAAAGATATTTTCTATATACTTTTTTTTTCTATAAGAAAAATCAAATAAATATAAATGTATTAAATATTTTTTAAAAATGATATTACTCAAATATATGAAAATAAATTATGTATATATTGTTAAACATATAATGTTGTAAATTTCACCTACCTGTTCCTGTCATGAGTCTCTTGTTTGTTCTGCCTGCTGTTCTTCAGAAAAATCTTTAAGGTCCCATAGATTCTTTGGTTTTTCAGCATTTTTGTGTATTTGAATCCTTTCCAATAATGACTGTATGATTTTAAGATCCATATTTTCACACTGAGGACAACTGAGGGACTCATATGCAGCTATTACAGAAGGTTCAAACGCTCACTGATGCTCCAAATAGGAAAACCATGCATTAAGAGCCGGGGGTGAAAACTTTTGAACAGAATGAAAATGTGTACAATTTTCTTATTTTGCTTAAATATAATACTTTTTTCATTTAGTACTGCCCTCCAGAGGCTACAGAAGATAGTTACTGTTTCCTAGAGGACAAAATAAGTTAAATTTCCCTTTAAAATCAAAAGTTTTGCACAATTTGGAAGGAAACACGCATGTAGCTACAATCTGCTTAGAAAAGCTCATTTAAAGATGCTTTAAAAGCATTACACTGTCTAAATTCAAACCTTGTCTTGTCACGACTGGTAAGGACATGTTCTAAGGATGTCTGAGAAACTAAACTGCTAATGAACCCCATGTGAATAGACTCACATGAGGCAGCTGTTTTATTGAGTATAACTTGGTATCTCATACACATATGTTTGTTCAGAAGGTGAGAGGCGCATGTTTTCTCAAATGACCCGAGCGTATCAGAGTGGGAGCGAAAGGACAGAGCTAGATTTGAATGCAGCCTTGCAAGGAATTAAACCCCTACAGGCCCGAGCTACAAATCTGGTGCCAGTGCCAAAGCTGTCCAACACTACATGACCCAACGAGAGTGTTTCTGCTGCATACTAAACAGCCTGGACAGGACTGTGTTTCTCAAGACCCTTTAATAGTGCTGGAGCCACACATCTGGAACCACTTCGCACATTTTCTTGGGCCAGAAAACTAAGATTTACACGTTCGTGGAAAAAGTTTTTTGAGGACAACAAGAGTCTAATGTAAAAAAATAAAGAAATTATAATAAATAAATATATAAAATAGAAAGACAATTTAAAAATAAATATTTTACACTATAAACACTCAATTCTTACATGTCATACCCGCCCCCTCCATTATATGGACATATTAAAATGCAAATATATTTGACAAATGGTGTTCAGTATGAACTCAAAATGAATATTACTTGAAAATATACAAATACATTTTTATATATTGTTAAATACATAATATATGGTGTAATTTTCATCTCCCTATTCTAGTTTTTTTTTTTCTTTATTTCTACAATTTTTTGTTTTACTATATATCTGTTTGTGTGTTATAATGTTTTGAAATATTTTCTTGAATAATTTTAAACCAAAACAAAAGAAATAAGAATAGGATAGAGGAAAAAAATAATTAAAATAATTTTAATAATTATTTTGTGATATTTTTCTTGAATATTTTTAAGACAATATTTAAAGATAATAGGAAAAGGATAAAGAAGGAAAAAATCTAATTTAAACATTTTTAATGAATATTTTAAGACAACAAAGATAATAAGAAAAAGAGTAAGCAAAAAAACAAGCATAAGAATAAAAGTATGAGGAAAATAAGTATATATATATATATATATATATATACTTTTTTTGACATACGTGACCAGAAAACCAGTCATATAGGTCAATTTTTTGAGATACATAATCTGAAAGCTGAATAAATAAGCGGTCCATTGTTTTATGGTTTGTTAGGATAGGACGATATTTGGCTGAGATACAACTATTTCAAAATCTGCAATCCGAGGCTGCAAAAAATTAAACCATTGAGAAAATTGTCTTTAAAGTTGTCCAGATGTTCTGAGCAATTCATATTACTAATTAAAAATTAAGTTTTCATATACTTACAGTAGGGAATTTACAAAATATCTTCATGGAACATGATCTTTACTTAATATCCTAATGATTTTGGCATAGAAGAAAAATTTATAATTTTGACCCATACAATGTATTTTTTGACTATTTTTTTGCTAAAAATATACCCATGCTACTTTTGGTTTTGTGGTCCAGGGTCACATATTTTCATATTTTATTTGTTTTTTGCTGTTTGAACATCAGTATAAAAATATTATAAATAAAAAAAAAAAAAACTTATTTTCATATATGTTGTCTTTAGCAACTTATGTCAAAATATGTCAAATGCTCTAAGCTTGATGGACATTTCCTGAATATGTCATATTGATTTTTACAGGTTTCTGTAGCAGTATTTTAGAGCAGCCACTGTAAAATATTTAAATGGGGGCGGGGCTGGGTGAAATATTCGGATCGTTTCTGGAATAATATGTGATTCGTGACTTGCTCATTTCTCCACCTTCTCTGTCGCTCTCTCTATCGCTCTCCTCTTGCCCCTCCAGCGGGGCGGAAGAAAGAGGGATGAATTTTTCATGAGGATGGAGAGCCAGGAGAAGCAGCCGATGGAGGCGTGTGAAAATGCACAGTGCGGTTTGGGCCTCAGGCGGCTGTAGCCTTTGATATTAAAGAGTCACTTCATGTTGGATTTGTTTATGGGTGGAAAATGGTGAGAAATGGTTCGTTGGTTCATATTCAAGGAGAGTAGCATGAGCCAAACATGCACACACATAACAGCATTTATGTATATGTATGCATGCAGATGGCAGTGTGCATACATAACTCATGTCATAAACTGCAAGGCACAACAAAACGCCCACCCACTCCTCACAAGAGACTAACCGCATTTCCCCTCTGGACGTGTGTTGGCGATCAGATTTACACAGAGCATAACAATTCTGCTGAGATAGAAAGCTTTATTATTGTCTGGATGTTTACAGGTGGATTATATTTAATGTATTTGATGATGATGATGATATATTTTATTTGAGTGTCAAACACCTTAATTGGTGCCCAGCCCTCATTGCATTTTGCCCTCATTAGACACTTTGACAGATTATATACAATAGCCACGTGGCAAAATACAAAGCAAAGCACAACATATGGACACATACAAAAAGGAGAAAATTGTGTAAGTAATGTATAAGTAGGAGTCAACACTGTTTGAACTTTTTGATATGAATAGATTATACATAAGTGCATTTTGGTATAATAAGGTTTTCAAGCTCTACAGAACTGCAAACATGTGGTCTTTTAAACCAATTGAAAACTAAAAAGCGTAGATTAAAAAGTTGATGCCGCTAGAGATTTTAAAGGAATAGTTCCCCAAAAATTTTAATTTACTGAATATTTATTATAACATGTTGTGAGGTGAAAAGCTGTGTTTGTGAGAAACAAATCCAGCATTACAGTGTTTTACAGTGTTCTTCTGGCCATAATCCATAATGATGTCCTCCAGTGAAAAAGTCCATCCCCTGTTATCCTGTAATGTCAAAACCAACATATTTGTTTAGAGCTTTTTTGGACTGTTTTTATTTGGAGACGGTGTTTGATCTGTGTATATTTCTCTTAAGATTCAGACAAGACTGGAGAAAGCAATGTTAAGGATAGACAACTCATATTTTAGCCAGAAACACAATTTGAAGTTAAAGATTTCTTACACTGTAAAAAACAAACAAAAAAACCCTCCACAATTTGTTGAGTCAACTTAAAATAATCTGTTACCCTGCTGCCTTAAAATTTTCAGGCAAAAGTTCAGTCATTTCAAATAAGTTTAGTAAACTTGAAATGTTAAGTCGTACTAAGTGACAGCTTAAATATTCGAGTTGAGTAAACTAAACATTTGGTTTGTTAAAATTAAAAGCTGAGTTTGTTACCCGGCTGCCTTAAAATTTTAAGTTACATCAACTCAAATATCTAAGTTGTTACATTTCAAATTGACTAAACTTTGTTGACTGAACTTAAATCCGTAAGGCAGCGGGGTAACAATTCATTTTAAGTTGACTCATCAAATTGTTTTTTACAGTGTAACGATGGATTTGTTTCTTATAAAAACAGTTTTTCGATTCACAAGATGTTAATTAATGGATTAGAGTTGTGTGGACTACTTGTGGATTATTGTGATTGTAATTCTAACTTTCATGGCACCCATTCACTGCAGAGGATCCATTGATGAGTAAATCAAAATCTGATAAAGAAACAAACTCATCTATATCTTGGATGGCTAATTTTCATTTTGAGTTAACTATTCCTTTAAAGTAAACTTTTGGACTCATCAATTAATTGGACTGTTAGAAGCTAATTTTTTTCACAAAAAAATTAACTGTATGCCACTCAGTAAATGAGAAATGCATCATAAAACAAAGTCCTGTAACAATAATGTTTGAAATGCCTTATTTTTCCACATAGTATTTTTAAATAAATATGAAGTATATATATATATATATATATATATATATATATATTGCACAGCACACTAGAGTTTCAAACCACAGACTCACCACAGCATTGACAATGTCCACTTTGAAGTAATAGAGCAAAAGCAGTTCAAGTTGTGTGTCAAATGTCAATTTTCACCCGTCAAACACATTTTATGTCATGCCATGCACTTATACTGACTTTTAGTTTCAGGATGTCAAACCATCTTCGGGTGCTGTGGTTTCTTTCTGCGGTTCATCTCTTGAGTTGTTTTTATGTCCGTGTCAATACGAGAGAGCGAAAGCTCGTATGAGAAACTCTCAATCTCCTGCTGTGCGTGTGAATATGTGCATTAATATTTCATGCGTACTAAAGGTTACTTATGGACAAAACCATCTATAATTCATGCCCTCAGAAAAGTCAGATCCCTACACATGACATTTAGTTTGTTTGTTTTGAATAATGCATGATGTCTTTTTAAATGTGTTTGATTTTTGAATAATTAATTTTAAGCAGCCCCTCTTGGATAATTGGCACTTTTGTGTTTCTTTCTCTTTGATCTGTTTGTTCTGTTCGCACTATTCTCTCTCTCTTCTTCCTCTCCTGTCTTTCATCGCTCTAATGGTGATGTAACACGGCAAAAGCTGCATGCTGTTGAACTATCCTGTTCTGATTACCCAGCATTCTCCCACACATCCAAACAGCCCTCTGAGATTCACTGACGAGGAGAAATTTCACAGCGTTAAAGACCAAAGAGAATGGCATTCACAATGCATTTCACTTCCCTAACGTGACATACTTATGAGTGAAACGATATTCAGCAAGAAATAATGTATGCTGGGTCTTTGTCCACTGGGACTAGACTAAATCATGAGGAGGATGCATGTTTGGCTATTTAGCATCAATATAATTATTTCTCACACTTGGCGTTCGGAATTTGAACAAACCTGTTACCTTTAGAAGGGATATTTAATAATTTCTAGGGAACAGAAATATAAGAGAGACTTGTACGAGAGCTCCATGTGCTAAAAAACATGAGATAGAAAAATAGAAAAAACACAAGCAATTTAAGGAAACATCTTAATCAGATTGAAATAATACTAACAAATACATAACATGCAACATGCTGCAAATACTCACAACACAACCAAATACAGAAATGTGCTGCAAAAACTGAATCGCTCTGCAAATACTCATAACCCTGACCAAAAACAGAAACATTCTGCAAATACTCACAACACAACCAAATACAGAAATGCACTGCAAAAAACTGAATGCTTTGCAAATACTCATAACCCTAACCAAATACAGAAACACGCTGCAAGTACTCATAACACAACCAAAAACAGAAACGCACTGCAAAAATGAAATGCTCTGCAAATACTCATAACACAACCAAAAACAGAAACGCACTGCAAAAACTGAAATGCTCTGCAAGTACTCATAACACAATCAAATACAGAAAGTGACTGCAAGTACTCATAACAATTAAATACAGAAAGTGACTGCAAGTACTCATAACACAACCAAATACAGAAATGCACTGCAAAAACCGAAACACTCTGCAAATACTCATAACCCTAACTAAATACACAAACACACTGCAAATACTCACAACACAACCAAATACAGAAATGCGCTGCAAATACGCACAATGCAACCAAATACAGAAATATGCTACGAAAACAGCCACAAGTTGCAAATACTCACAACACAACCAAATACAGAAATGTGCTACAAAAAATGGAATTTGCTGCAAACACCTACAACACAATCAAATACAGTAACGCATTGCAAATACTCACAACACAACGAGATACAGAAATGCACTGCAAATATGCACAACACAACCAAATACAGAAATGCGTTGCAAACACTAACAACCCAACCAAAGACAGAAACACACTGCAAATACTCACAACACAATTAAATACAGAAACGTTCTGCAAAAAACGTAAAATCGCTGCAAATACCTACAACGCAATCAAATACAGTAACGCACTGCAGATACTCACAACAGAATCAAAGACAGAAACACACTGCAAATACTCACAACACAATTAAATACAGAAACGTTCTACAAAAACGTAAAATCGCTGCAAATACCTACAACGCAATCAAATACAGTAACGCACTGCAGATACTCACAACAGAATCAAAGACAGAAACATGCTGCAAATACTCACAACACAGTGAGATACAGAAATGTGCTGAAAATACTCACAACACAACCAGATACAGAAAGGCACTGCAAATACTTAACAACACAACCAAATACAGAAACACACTGCACTTACAATAAAATTCTAAATAATAAACAATAAATCTTATAAAACTAAAATAAATTACATTCATTTAATTTTTGACCGCCACATGAACAGCATCAGAGGGTTAATGCACTCATGAATTGTGCACAGTAAGATGTTTAAATAGGGCCTATTCAATTTCATCTCTTATGAAACAAACCAAAATGGCTTTTCTTAAGGTCAAACACAGGGATTTCTTATTCTTTATGGTCAACTTAAAAGACCTCTCAGAAGAAGATTGAAGCACACATTAGACAAACTAAAATCAGATCTCTCTCTCTCTCTCTCTCTCTCTCTCTCTCTCTCTCTCTCTCTCTCTCTCTCTCTCTCTCTCAAACACACACACACACACACACCCACACACATCTATACTGTTTTAACACACACCCCACTGCTTGTCTCCAGGGCTCGGACAACCATGAATCTATTCCTCTGTCTCTTCCACTGTTTGAAGGTGGAGGAGTGGAAGTTTACTGCTGAGAGCAGGGTGTGTGTGACGTCTGTATGAGAGCGAAAGCGTTTTGATGGTTTCCCATTTCTCACCTCATAAAACAAACCAAAATGTCAGAGTGAAGGCAACAAAGAGGATGATTTATAGGTGTGTGTGTGTGTGTGTGTGTGTGTGTGTGTGTGCGCGTATGTGACTCCCCATGCTCTTCTTTCTATAAAACCGCCTCACAGCTCGTGTTGAGACATGTAACCTTGGAGATTAAATTAGGGGCCAAAAAATATGGGCAGCTTTATAATCGATTTTGAAATAACAACACGGAAGTCCGTGAAACAACAGTTGGATGAAAAGAAAGTGAAGACTGTACTGTCATTTTTTATACATTTACAGTAACACTGGAAGCTGTGATTTCCTTGAAATTTACTGTAAAAAAAAATATATAATATGATATATATTGTGAAAAAAATTCTAAATTAACTAATTAACAAAAGCATTTTTCATTATTTTTTTATTAAAATTACACACTGTTTACAGTGTGGAAGACATATTTGAGAAACAGGTGTTAGAGCCTATAAAGTAAACAACAAAACAAATCCAAAATGTGTGAAAGATTATAAATTAGACATCAAATGAACAAAAGATGAGTAAGAGAGATGTGGTGTGTTTTGTCACTGAGTCACCTGAGGTGAGGACAAACATTTGCTGCCAGAAAATGCCACTTTCCTCTGTCTCAACCACAGTGGTGGACTCAAGAGGGTTTTCATCCTCCTTAAGGTGACAGTCTGAGGCAGGTGTGAGTTTTTAGAGTGACAATGCGCAAATATCAACCATCGCCCAATCACACACACACACACACACACACACACACACACACACACACACACACACACACACACACACACACACACACACACACACACACACACACACACACACACGCATTACACACACACACACACACACACACACACACACACACACACACACACACACACACACACACACACACATGTTGGGTTTACATGTTTTATGGGGACATTCCATAGGCGTAATGGTTTTTATACTGTACAAACCGTACTTTCTATCGCCCTACACCTACCCTACACCTAAACCTAGCCCTCACAGGAGATTGTGCACACTTTTACTTCATCAAAAAAACTCATTGTGCATGATTTATAAGCCTGTTTCCTCATGGGGACCTGAGAAATGTCCCCACAAGGTCAAAATCTACTGGTATTCCTATCCTTGTGGGGACATTTGGTCCCCACAACGTGATGAATACCAGGTACACACACACACACACACACACACACACACACACACACACACACACACACACACACACACACACACACACACACTTGTTCTAAAAAAAGTCTTCATTCACAGGCCAGAGTGTCCTGAGAGAATCACATTGGTATTACAGTGTTCTCAAATCATCCCAGACACCCGCTTTTGATGAAGTCACCGACAGATGATCCAGTAAATGCCTACATGAACAAAAAGTTGAAACTTTTCAAACTTTAAAACCTCTATAAAATCAAAATAGGACTTTTGTGGGAGTTCAGTCTATATCTGTTAGTTTTAAATAGCTTTAAATGCTGTTGCAGGTATAAACATTTAAAGTCTTGCACAAAAATAGAATAAAATATTCACAACTTACCTTGACCAATCAGATGCTCTCTACACTGAGAATGTCCCGCCCCCTAAAAGCGCCTGCCAATGGCCTGCAATACAAGCAGATAAGTTTTGTTGAGCTGTGATGTAACTTCCTGTTTCAATGGGAGATATATGAAGACAGGTAGGAAAACTTTGTTTGTTCATTTACTGAGGTCTGAAAAAAAGTGAGAGGAGCTTGTTTTTGTGTTTGTTTATCAGTTCACTTGATGGCCATTTTGGAAATGCTTCAGATGTTTACTTGTTGTTCAAGTGTTTAAGGAAAGAAAGACATCTCCAAAACTGTTTTACAGTTTTCAAGCTTATATTTGTATAATGTTGGATAACTATGATATTTTTAAGTTAAAACACTGCAGGCAAACGCACTGTTTTTTAGGCACTGGTAAATTTTGCGATTTTGGGCTGTTTTGCTTCCATAACATGCCTAGTGGAAAGAAAGCCTGCAAAATACACATTTAAATGTTTTTTTTTTTTTTTAAACTGCTCTTTATCTGTTTGCATTTTTAGATTTCAGTCGCAATATATATCTTTAAATGCCATTTTCTAAAATATTTTTTTCTGCACTTCAGCAGAACTTACTCTTTTGAGATTTTTACATCTCTCTATTTTTTTAATTGCTCTTTATCTGTATGCAACTTTAGATTTCAGTTGCAATATATATCTTTAAAGGCTTTGTTTTTTTGTTCTTCAGCAGCACTTAGTTTTTTGAGATTTATACCTCTTTATATTCTGAAGGTTTATTCATATATCCTTTCTAGGGCTGTGATGATAAATTGATGCATCGCGATTCATCAATCGCTTCTGAATACATAGCGATTGTCTCTGGAAGTTTTTAACAGCAGATGGCGCACTAATCTAGTTTTTAACCAAACGCTCAAATGCTCACGAAGAAGAGCACTTGTATTTTCGTCTGAGTTTTAAAATGCTTTTATGATGCCAGATTAGAGTAAAGCTCACTGTGAACACCCTTGTAATTCGCTTCAACATTTTTGAACTTTATGAATGATCTGAAGTGTGTGTAAGGAATTGGAATTGTAAGGTGCTGCTGTTTCTAAAGCATGCAGTGCCATCTGCTGTTAAAAACTGCTCAGAATCAATTCGAGAGAAATTCGTAATGTATTCGGAAAATCTCTGAATCGATGCAAAATCATTTCTCGATTTATTTTCCCAGCCCTAATAATTTCACCGCATTTATATAACATTTTATTCCTAAAAACAGTGATTTTTTGTTTTGGCTGTTGACAGTATTTTCAGAATTTTGTAGAGATAAAAAGAGATACAAAATCCCCTCTATAATACCTATGACTCTAATATGTCAACAAAATAAAACAAGAATTTACCTTATCCAATGTTCGAATTTCTGTTCTGAAAATATATGCAAATGTAACCTTTTTCAGGTTGTCTAATGTTTTTTAGAGGGTTTGCACATATGTCACGATTTGAATGCGCAGCCATATTGGAGATACTCGGATGTAAACAACAGTTTACCCTGGATTGCACGCTTAATGTACTACACTCTTAAAAATAAAGGTGCTTTAAAAGGTTCTTCACAGCCATGCCATAGAAGAACCATTTCTGGTTCCACAAAGAACCATTCAGTCAAAGGTTCTTTGAAGAGCAATTTCTTTCTTACCTTTTTATAATCTAAAGAACCTTATTTCGCCTTTTGTGAAACAGAAAGGTTCTTCAGATGTTAAAGGTTCTTTATGGAACCATTTAGACAAAAAAGTTCTTCTATGGCATCGTGTAGCACCTTTATTTTTAAGAGTGTACAAGATTTTTGCTCTGGAAATCCTGGTTCAGTTTGGCCAACCACAAACGCCTGTTTTCCTCAGAAATTTTTTGCACTTTTCTCCGTGATTTGTTATAACTTTTGGCAGTCTGTAGTACTCTAAAAGTTTTACCCAATCCAACCGATTAGAACAGCCTAAAACATGACAATAATTGTTCATTTGTAGCAATAATCAGAAAAATATGTGAGTTTCATTCGGTTCAGTGGCATTGTTTACGTTCAGTCCCACCAATTTGAACAATTAATGATGCTTTGTGAAACTACTCAATTAAAATACATATCTTTAAAGGCCGTTTTTTTCTGTACTTTAGCAGCACTTGCACTTTGCAGTTTTATACCCATATACATCCTGAAGGTTTGTTCAAATATAATTTTACCGCATTTATATAACATTTTATTCCTAAAAACATAGTGTTTTTTTCTGGCTGTTGGCAGTATTTTTTAGAATTTCGTAGTGATGCAACGAGGTACAAATTCCTTTCTGTAAAAACTTTTCAACAATTTGTTAATTGTAAAGCACTGTCTTTCAAAAGGTTTGCTTCAGGACCCTGATTTTACATTTGAGCTCAAGTACCAAACACAGCAGCTACAAACAGACGAGCTCATGTTTTGTTTTGTTTTGTTTTTTCACCTTGCATAGTTTAAGTATGCTGGCATCTGTGTAATTTGGCTAGCTAAGAGGCAGATGAATTTGCACCGAATTATAAAGTTTGAAAATACAAGATTTGAATTCATAGCCACTGACATACATTAGCAATAAAAGATATGGGAATAGTTTTCTCCTCTTTTCTATAACCTGGAAGCTTATTTTGTTTGCTATCCTAATGCATGATTGTTTATCTGTCTCCATCAGAAAAGACATACAGCCAACTTTTGGGTCATGACCACCTATTTAGTATTATAAAGAACAGGCGATTTCATTGTGAATACTATATATCACCTAGATATTTTTCTTTTTGAATGTGTAATGTTGAGCAGTGCAATTAGCATTTAATTTTTTTAAAAGAGCGGCTCGTCCTTATTCTGTCTCTAGTGCGGGTTTGCACGCTGATAAACTGGCTCAGTGATTTCATTAACTATGCATGCAGGCTACTGATGACAGTTACCCTTAGAGATTCCCTAAGATCACAGATGCGCAAAACAACAGCAGCGAGAAGACCAGCTTCGTTATTAGAGCTTGTATAAATGGTAGCTGTGGAAACACAGTTTTAAAACACATACAAGATGGTCTCAGGGTCAGTGTGAGTTGTGAAAATTTTTGCATGCCTGTATGATTTCAAATGAGGGTTGTCTCAGAGTAACCTGGCAAGGAGAAATACTGACATTGAATTGCATCAGACATGAACTCAGTTGTGGTGATTGTGTGGAATATTTAAAAAAAAAAAAAAGAAAAAGAAAAGGTTAGCTGTTGAAATGTCAAGTGATGTGTTGAAACTCTAGATGGCGCTGGCTGATGGGTCCTTAACGCAAACTGTTGATATTAACAGCATTTAAAGGATTAGTTCACTTTCAGACAAAAATTTACAGATAGTCACCCCCTTATCATCCGAGGTGTTCATGTCTTCCTTTCTTTAGTCGTACGGTAATTATGTTTTTGGAAGAAAAATTTCAGGATTTCTGAAATAATAATGGATTTGTATGGTGCCCCCAAGTTTGAACTTCCAAAATGCAGTTTAAATGCAGCTTCATAAATCGATGCGTCGTGGATCGAGAAATGATATTGCATTAATTCTGAGATTTTCCGAATGCATCGCGATTTTCTCTCGAATCGATTCTGAGCCTAGTTTTTAACAGCAGATGGCACTGCATGCTTTAGAAACATGTAACGTGAGTTTCATAAAACGGGATGTGACTGATTTATTAATGTTTCTTTGATGTTGTGTTTTTAAAAGTGAGAATGATAACTTGCACTGTTCTGTGTATGCGCTCAGAGGCGGAGCAGAACATGTAAAGTTATCTTTTATCTCAAGGTGCGTGCCTAAACTGTCAAATACATGCAAAAAAAAATTCTAAATGAGGCGCTTGGTGATTATTCATGTAAACCCTTGTCAGTTATGTCTTAAATGATCATAAACAGTTGAGAATGAAAATGTGTGTAACAGTAAATTGGATCCGTGTGGCTCTTAAAGTGGAAACTAATAATATTCCTTCTGCCATCTCTGTGCTTAATAGTAATAAAACTTAAAAATACAAAGAGGAAAATCACTTACTGCTCTTGAATGCAGGACTTTTGTAATTTTAATAAGAAACAAAGCATGTTTAATTCTTACAGTGAAGACGCTGTTTTATTTTACATTCAAAATATTACATTAAATTTCTGTAGTATTGTTAGACTGCTTTAGACATCAGTATTCAGATTTTTTTTTTTCAAAAAAGCACTGTTTTCTTTTTCATTTGTATCTTTTTTTTCTGTTGCATTATCTTTAAATTAATCACTAATATAGGTTTTAATAAGTTTTGGACCCAGTCATAATTGTGTTAAATAATCGTGATTGATTTTTGCCAAAATCGAGCAACCCTAATTTATATACTTTTTAAGCTCAAATGCTCATCTTGTCTCGTCTGACGCATGTGCATCGCAGAGATGAGACAAGAGGAGCATTTGAGCTTAAAAAGTATATAAATTGTCAATTTGTTTAGAAAATAACCAACCGATTCGCTAGGTAAGACCTTGGGTTGTTTAGAGCCCTTTGAAGCTGCATTTAAACTATTTTGGAAGTTCAGACTCAGGGGCACCATACATATGCACTATATGGAGAGAAATCCTGAAATGTTTTCCGCAAAAAACATAATTTCTTTATGACTTTTGAATGACAAGGGGGTGAGTACATTATCTGTACATTTTTGTTCTGAAAGTGAACTATTCCTTTAACTTCTTGGCACAAACTGATTGATTCAGGTTTCATACGCAGCTATTTAACTTGTTGCTTTAGGTTTAAATGACTGGTTAGTATTCACAAGAGCATTTCGCAGGGCCCTTTCAGAGTTACTCTGAAACCCTCCACCTTCCCCAGATCCACCTGTACGGATCTGCTATGGGTTTTTATAAATGCCATTTGTGCAGCAGCAGTGTGTCTTATCATGAATATAAATTTTAACATTGGGAGACTTTTGAAAAATAGTTTATATGGCTGTAAGGCTTCTATTATTGTTGCAT
This sequence comes from Garra rufa, assembly GCF_049309525.1. NCBI lineage: Eukaryota > Metazoa > Chordata > Actinopteri > Cypriniformes > Cyprinidae > Garra > Garra rufa. The sequence continues at coordinate 36,001,793 of NC_133379.1, forward strand.
TCAGTCTAGTCATGTATTGATTGCCGATTAGTGAACTAGTGAAGTTAAATAATCTAGATTTTTTCTGCTTTATTTATTTGTTTTAAGTAAATCCTTAATTGTAGTGCAGACGGTGATGTACTTTTGCAAGTTAAAACTCTCCTAGCATATTGAAGACCGTGGCCCCTCTCGGCCGAATTTGCTTTCCCATCATGTGGGGATTCATTTTGTAGCTCTCAGTCTAGCTTTTATTAAACAGGAGAACAAACTCAATTACACCAAGCTTGCTGGAGACTTATTAGTTGACTATTTTTTAGGCAAACCTCATTTTGACTATTACATAATGCACACAGCATTGTACACCTGAGCACATCATTCACATAGTTTATGTTGGCACTTTCTGGCTTAATACAGGACTATTTGTTATTTTTTTTGCAAGTTGCTAGAGAATAATTGGACAAAAAACAGTAAATGCATTTCATAAAGCAACTGCCAACAATGTACATTTAATAAATATGTAGCAAAATCAATATTAAAAGCTCTTGTCAAAACTGCTTTCTAGGTCTAATCATCTTAGTCCTCTGAATTTGATGGTTTACAGGAGCACCTTCATGTCATTAATAAACCATGAAAGTTCGAAGGCCCCCTGAGGAGGTTTTTTTTAAAACCAAATCGATCTCCTGCCTGATGAAATTTGTACCAGAAACCTGTAGCCGTATCAGCCTGAATCGCTCTTAATTATCCTGCATCAGAGAAGTATGTTTTTATCAACATCAATTCGTCCTGTGAAGTGCGAGAAAATGATTTTGCTTCATATTTCTGAGGGAAGTATTTCTGCGATAAGTGTAAGACATTTTTTGATGTTCAGAAACCGAGCTGGAAGAACGATTGACTGGAGTTCACAGCAGGTGAATGAAAAGAGTTTGCCTCAGCTCTCATTATAGGTCTCAAATGCTCAGAGATCAGGGCTAATTACTTCTCCTCTGTGCCTTACTTGTCTTAAATTAGATTTACTCTTACCTTTTCTTCAGACACATCCCATCCATTTAAAATAACCAATTTGTTTATGCATTCTAAGGCCTGCAGCATATGCATTCAAGCCTTATGCCTGCTGATTTATAGGATTTATCAAAAGTCTCTTTCCTAGACCTTTAACGTAATTTTTATGTTCCTTATTTTGTTTGTACATCCCAGCTGAGGTTTGTGGTTTAGGTTCAGAGTCAGACTGACATGACTTGAATATTTATAGTCTCTTTTGCATTCTGTAGTCTTCGCCCTTGACAAATGTCTTTGTTTCATTTGTGCAGCAGTAGAACAACAGAAAGAAAGTTTATTCTTGTACACCCCTGTGCATCAGTGCTTAGTGTGTAAACAGCTGCTCGTGGAGTCTCCTAAAACTGCAAACAAATCCAAAGCCACAGAAACCACATGAGCAACATTTACAGTTCAACAACACTGTTGACTATGGGAGCTTGTTTCTGGGATGAAATAAGGTAATTGCGACTTTTATCAATTTTTTCAGAGCTGCAAGTTATAAAGTCAGAATTGCCTGATAAAGTTAAAATTGCATGATATAAATTTAGAATAATGCAATATAAAGTTAGAATTGTGTGATTTAAAGTTAAAATTGCATGATGTAAATTTAGCATTGTGCCATATAAAGTTAGAATTGCCTGATAAAGTTAAAATTGCATGATATAAATTTAGAATTGTGTGGAATATAGTTAGAATTGCTCAATATAAATTTAGAATTATGCAATATAAAGTAAATGGCACAATATACAGTGAGGTTAATAAGTATTTGATCACCCTGTGATTTTGCAAGTTCTCTTACTTAGAAATCATGGAGGGGTCTACAATTTTCAGCATAGGTGCATTTGCACTGTGAGAGACAGAATCTAAAAATAAAAATCCGGAAATCACATTGTATGATTTTTTAACAATTTATTTGTGAATTACTGTGTCAAATAAGTATTTGATCACTTGAGTCAAAGAATTTTAATTTTTGGTACAGAAGCCTTTGTTAACAATTACAGAGGTCAAATGGTTCCTGTAGTTCTTCACCAGGTTTGCACACTGCAGGAGGGATTTTGGCCCACTCCTCTATACAGATCTTCTCTAGATCTGTCAGGTTTCGGGGCTGTCGCTGAGCAACACAGACTTTCAGCTCTCTCCAAAGATTTTCTATTGGATTTAGGTCTGGAGACTGGCTGGGCCACTCCAGAACCTTGATATGCTTCTTACAGAGCCACTCCTTGGTTTTCCTGGCTGTGTGCTTTGGGTCATTGTCATGTTGGAAGACCCAGCCACGACCCATCTTTAATGCTCTGACTGAGGGAAGGAGGTTTTTGTCCAATATGTCACAATACATGGCCCCGTTCATCCTCTCCTTAATACAGTGCAGTCGTCCTGTCCCCTGTGCAGAAAAACACCCCCAGAGCATGATGCTTCCAGCCCCATGCTTCACTGTAGGTATGGTATTATTGGGATGATACTCATCATTCTTCTTCCTCCAAACACGGCGAATGGAGTTAAGACCAAAAAGTTCTACTTTGGTCTCATCTGACCACAGGACTTTCTCCCATGACTCCTCTGGATCATCCAGATGGTCCCTGGCAAACTTCAGACGGGCCTGGACATGGGCTGACTTAAGCAGGGGAACCTTACGTGCGATGCAAGATTTTAAACCAATTACTGATAGTAGCCTTGGAAACGATGGTCCCAGCTCTCTTCACAGCATTGACCAGCTCCTCCCGTGTAGTTCTGGGCTGATTCTTCACCATTCTTAGCATCATTGATACCCCACGAGGAGAGATCTTCCGTGGGGCCCCAGTCCGAGGGACATTGACAGTCATCATTAGCCTCGTCCATTTTCTGACAATTGCTCCAACAGTTGTTCTTTTTTCACCAAGCTGCTTGGAAATTGCCCCGTAGCCCTTTCCAGCTTTGCGAAGGTCTACAATTTTGTCTCTTGTGTCGTTTGTCAGCTCTTTTGTTTGCCCATGGTGCCACTTAGACTTTGGCTGATTGTGGGGTGCACAGCTGTCTTTATGACAGCTAACGACCTCAAACAGGTGCTACTAATTTAGAATCATGAGCAGAGTGTAGCTGGACTATTTAAAAGCAAAATAACAGATATTTGAGGGTCAGAAATCTGGCTGATAAGCAAGTGATCAAATACTTATTTGACACAGTAATTCACAAATAAATTGTTAAATCATACAATGTGATTTCCAGATTTTTATTTTTAGATTCTGTCTCTCACAGTAGAAATGCTGAAAATTGTAGACCCCTCCATGATTTCTAAGTAAGACAACTTGCAAAATCACAGGGTGATCAAATACTTATTGACCTCACTGTAAATGTAGAATTGCCCGATATAAATGTAGAATAGCACAATATAAATGTAGAATTGCACAATATAAATTTAGAATTGTGCAATGTAAATTTAGAATTGCATTATGTAAATGTAGAATCGTGCAATGTTAAGTTAAAATTACACAATAGAAATGTAGAATTGTGCAATATAAATGTAGAATTTTGTGGTATAAGGTTAGAACTGCGTGATATAAACTTAAAAATATGTAATACAAATTTAGAATTACACCGTATAAATTTAGAATTGTGTGATATAAAGTTAGAATTGTGAAATATAAAGTTAGATTTACACAATATAAATGTAGAATCTGATGTAAATTTTGAATTTCATAATGTAAATTAAGAATTGCACGATATAAATGTAGAATTGTGTGATATAAACGTATAATTTTGTAATATAAAGCTAAAAAATGTGTAATATAAATTTAGAATTATGCAGTATAAATTTAGAATTGTGCAACATAAATGTAGAATTGTGTGATATAAATTTAGTGTTGCATGATATAAAGATAAAACTGCACAATGTTAAGTTAGAATACATTTCGAATTGCGTAATATTGAGTTAGAATTGTACAATAAAAAGTTAGAATTGCCTTTCCTAATTTTATAACCTTTTTTAATTTCTATCTAATAATAATGAACAGAAAAAATAACAGAATTATAAGAAATAAACTATTTTATACCACGGCAGGAAACATACTTCCATAGTTGACCTGTTAGAGTTTATTTCAGCTGTTAAGCATTGATTATTATTATTTTTTTTATAATTGTAACTAAAATTGTATTTCCTGTTTTTGTATATGAGAGTTCCTGTTGCTTTGTTGACTGTTCCTGTCTGGACTTGTTTTTCAATCTTGTAAAAATAGTGAGTTGTTTGATTTCAAGGGGCTTCTTTTCTCTCAATTTTGGCTTTTCAGATTTCAGAAAAAAAGTTGCATATGGGTTGAATGAACCGAGACAAACTGAACTAGAAATTTGTGGTTTATTTAACCTGTTCAGTGAAGCTTATCCTGTTAGAAATAAACTTGTGTTTTTCCATTTAGTGTGCATGCAGCGCATGTGGACTGATTTCTTCTGACAGATAAGGCATTCATATTATGTTTGCATTAAATTTGTTTATACCCCGGTCATGTGTTTGTTGGCTGATCTCCTGTAGCTGAAACTCTAAAAGCTTTTATTATTTTATAACAGTTTCTGCTGCAGATCAGAGAAATAAATGTAATCTTTTAATAATGAGATTAAAGAATAATCCTCTGTCTGTTTGTGCTGCGTCGCCGCCACATGAAAACCTGTAATGCCGAAATAGTTCTGTTGGAACTTACTGCAATATTAATTTTTTAATCTTCAATGTTCAATTAAAGCAGACTCTTTCCATGCCTGTGATCTGCTCTTGGAATCGCCCTGGGGAGAATCTGTGATCCTGCATTTTAAACAGATACTATCATATTTGTTAAACTGTTTAACTTGGCTAAATCCCATCAAATCATGATTGGCAGCATAAGGTTTGATACTTCCCACTTCAAATAAAAGATAAGCGATCACATTTCCATTTCAAGATGCTTGGAAGATTCATTTAGCTTGTTAGAGTGAGAGTAGTCTTGCATTTACACTTTTTAATAATAATAATCATAAATAGTAGTAGTATTTATATGTAGTTATTTTTAGTATTTAATATAGTTAGTATATATCATTTTATTATTAATCAATTTATTATTATTATTATTATTATTATTATATATTTTATTTTATTTATAAAAATTACAATTACCAAACATAAAACTACCAAAAAAGTGTAATTTTAGTAATTTATAATAATAATAATAATAATAATAATAATAATAATAATGTATTTAAAAATGTTCAAAAAAATATTATTATTATTATTATTATTATTAATAAAAATGTATTAGATATATAACTTGGCATAGAGACTAATAAAATATTGTAGTAATAATAATAATTAGTAGTATTTATAGTGTTTAGTTTTTAGTATTTAGTATAGTCTGTATTTATAATAAAAAAAACTAATAAAATTATTATTAATAATAATATAATTTATTATTATTATTAGATATTTTATTTATAGATTACAACTACCTAAAATGTATTGTTGTAGTAATTAATAATAATAATAATAATAATAATAATAATAATAATAATAATAAATGCATTAAATGTTAAAATATGTTTTAGTATTATTATTATTATTATTATTATTTAGACATTAAGATTTTTATAAGATTATAGTAATAATAACAATAATAATGCATTTAAAAATGTAATAATTTATTATTATTATTATTATTATTAATATAAATGTATTAGATACATAACTTATACATAGAGACTAATAAAATATTGTAGTAATAATAATAATTAGTAGTATTTATAGTATTTAGTTTTTAGTATAGTCTGTATTTATAATAAAAAAACTAATAAAATTATTATTAATAATAATATAATTTATTATTATTATTAGATATTTTATTTATAGATTACAACTACCTAAAAATGTTTTGTTGTAGTAATTAATAATAATAATAATAATGCATTAAAAATGTTAAATGTTTTATTATTATTATTTAGACATTAAGATTATTATAAGATTATAGTAATAACAATAATAATGCATTTAAAAATGTAATAATTTATTATTATTATTATTATTATTATTATTATTATTATTCATATAAATGTATTAGATATATAACTTATACATAGAGACTAATAAAATATTGTAGTAATAATAATAATAATAATAATTAGTAGTATTTATAGTATTTAGTTTTTAGTATTTAGTATAGGCCTAGTCTGTATTTATAATAAAAAAATAAAATTATTATTAATAATAATATAATTTATTATTATTATTATTATTATTATTATTATTATGAGATATTTTATTTATAGATGTAAACTACCAATTTTTTTATTGTTGTAGATATAGTAATTAATAATAATAATAATAATAATAATAATAATAATAATGCTTTAAAAAATGTTAAAATGTTTTTATTTTTATTATTATTATTATTATTAATATTTAGACATTAAGACATATTGTAATAATAATAATAATAATAATAATAATAATTATTATTATTATTATTAGTATAGTAATAACAATAATAATGCATTTAAAATGTAATAAAATGTATTATTATTATTAATATAAATGTATTATATATATATATAACTTATACAGAGACTAATACAATATTGTAGTAGTAATAATAATAATTAGTAGTATTTATAATATTTAATTTTTAGTATTTAGTATAGTCTGTATTTTTTATAAAGAAACTAATAAAATTATTATTATTAATAATATAATTTATTATTATTATTATTATTAGATATTTTATTTATAGATTAAAACTACCAAAAAATGATTGTTGTAGTAATTAATAATAATAATGCATTAAACATTTTAAAATATGTTTTATTATTATTATTATTATTTAGACATTAAGACTAATAAGATATTACATTAAGCAATAATAATTATTATAGTAATAATAACAATAATAATGCATTTAAAAATGTAATAAAATGTATTATTATTATTATTATTATTATTATTATCGTTATCACTATTATTATTATTATTATAAATGATTTGATATATAACTTATACATAGAGACTAATAAAATATTGTACTAATAATAATAATCGGTATTATTTGTAGTATTTAGTTTTTAGTATTTAGTATATTTTGTATTTATAATTTAAAAAATTGTAATAAAATAATGTTATTTTATATAATAAAATAATACTATTTATTATTATTATTATTATTATTAATATTAGATGTTTTATTTATAGATTAAAACTACCAAAATAATTTTAATGTTGTATTTGTAGTAATTAATAATAATAATAATAATAATAATAATAATAATAATAATGCATTAAAAATGTTAAAATATGTTTTATTATTATTATTAATCAAAATATATGAGATATTTTATTAAGATGTTAGGACTAATAAAATATTGTATTAATAATAATAATAATAATAATAATAATGCATTTAAACATTATTATTAGTAGTAGTATTAATTTATAGTATTTAGTATTGATTTATATTTTTAGTATTTATAGTATCTAGTTATATGAGAAAAATCTAATTATTATTAATACAATTTATTGTTATTATTGTTGTTGTTATTTTTATTTATAGATTAACACTACCACAAAAAGTTGTGTAATTGTAAAATAATAATAATAGTAATAATAATTGTATTATTATTATTATTATTACATATTGTTTTAATTTATTATTTTAAACATGATTTTGAGGGGCAGATAAACGGGTTAAATTGTGATTTTATTTATTTATTTATTTATTAATTTATTTATTTATTTTTGAAGGTCGGCAACCCATTGCTGTATACATTTGATCTAAAGAAAATCTTATTTACTTGAGTGAAAGTCTTAAAGTCTTAAATATTTAATGCAATGTTTTTTGTGACATTTAGCATGGCTAATTCCTTCTCAAAAGCCCTCATTGTCATCCTGCCATCTTGTTTGCCTTGACTACTTTCTCGCTAAACCAGTTAAATACCTGTACAGCCCAACTCCTGTAATTTGCATAAATGCACCAATCAGATTGAAGTTTGTTGTTTTGCAAAAGCTTGACTGTGCAATATGCAGATTTGTCAAAGGCCTAGAGTCTTTCTATAAATCTTTTCTGCACATATTTGTTATTTTAGCTCAGTAACTCTCATTATTAGCTATCAGGGGTTGTTCAGTGACCTTTGAGGACTCAAATAAATCATGTTTGTTTCAAAGCAAATATAACATCACAGCTTCAGTCTCACATTAGCACACACACAGCGCCGATGCCCTTGAGACGACCCCCCTTAGATTCAGTGGCAAGTTTGAGCCTGCTGGCGTTGTGACAGAGACAATCTATTATCCAGCACAGAAAGAGAGTGTGCGGCCCACAGACTGATGGGACGTTCACTAATGTATGCGAGAGACGGAGGAAAGGATCAAGAGCAGAAATGAATGGATTCACGTTGTGGCAAGAAATGAGAGGAATGTGGAAAGTCTCATGTTTTATTTGTCTGTTATTTCACACCTCCATCCGACCTCGTTTTCCACTTTGTCCTCATATTGTATTTCACTACTTAATGTTCATTCTCTCTTAGTGGCGGGAAGTCTGTGAAGCCCAACCGTGAGACAAACTGGCCATTTATGAATGCTTTTAATGCATTTATGCTCCAGAGTAGGTGCAACTGTGCTTTCGAATAAACTAACAGATGTAACCGCAGTTTAATTGGTTCGTGATAGCCTGAAGGGTCCTCCAGTATGTCATTGTTTTTGATCTCATTGCAGTTCATGTCTCTGTAATGTCATAATGCACATCTCGGCCTATCCTAACAAACCATACTTCAATGGAAAGCTTATTTATTCAGCTTTTAGTCTATTTTTAAATCTCAATTTTAAAAAATTGACCCTTAAGACTGATTTTGTGGTTCAGGGTCACATTTATAGACATTTAATTGCAAAGGTTGCTATTTCAAACAAATTATGTTCTTTTGAACTTTTGAAAAGTAAATGTGTCACAGTTTCCACAAAAATATTAAGCGGCACAAGTGTTTTTTTTAACATTAGGGCTCTATGATTTCTGCGATGTGGAAACAGCGGACAGAATAGCAAAATCCAGTCATAAAAATAAAATACATAATAATATTGTTTTATAAAATCAATTAATTAGAGATGCTTTTGATTATTAAAATTGAATAAAACCAATAAAATGGAATACAAAAAATGAATGGAAAAGAAAATACCAGAAATTATCAGAAATTTACCAGAATTTGGTAAAAACAAAACAGAATTTGAGAAAAAAAAAAAAAACAGATATTTCATAGGGCCTTAAAAATTTAATTTTTGTTAAACTTTAAATAAATTGCTATTAAATTGTGTACATTATGATTTATGATTTCACATTTTATGATTTCAATTAATGCATGCTTTTTGATTTATATATATATGATAATTTTTTAAATTATTATTATTATTATTTATTATTTAACGATTAAAACAGAGTGTAGAAAAATTTTAATGGACAATCTAAATGGAATCCAGAGAAACTAAAATTTAAATTTGAAAATAAAACATAAAATGGAATTTGGGAAAAATGAAACAGTAATAATTGTAATAATATTAACATTATTTATTATTGAGATGCTTTTATAATTTTTGTTAATATTTAGAATTATTTCTCATTTTTATAATTTCAGTTTTTTTCTGTTCTTGTTTTACAAAAAGTTTAGTAATTTTGTTTTATTTTTTATTATTATTTGTTTTTTTATGTCTAAATAGTTTTTGTAAATTACAGTTTGTTTGTAATTTATTTTTATTTATTTTTTAGTTAATTTAGTACATCGGTTTAAGAAAAATAGAAAAAAATAGTTGCTTTGCCAGTAATTGGAATAATTTATATCATTTAAAGAGATAATTCACCCAAAAATAAAAATTCTGTCATTAATTACTCAAGACCTTCGTTCATCATCAGAACACAAATTAAGATATTTTTGATGAAATCTGAAAGCTTTCTAATGCACCGTCATACTCTCGTGAAACGTGTCGACGATGAGGGGGAAAAGTGTTGAAGAAATATATATATATATATATTTTTTTTTTTGCACAAACAAATGTATTCACGTATCTTCATGTAAGGTTGAACCACTGATGTCATATGGACTTTCTAATCCTTCAAAGTGTCAATTGGATCGCTGTCTATGCAGGGTCAGAAAGCTCTGGGATTTCATCAAAATATCTTAATTTGTTTTCCGAAGATAAACGAAGGTCTTATGGGTTTGGAACGTAATGAGGGTGAGTAATTAATGACAGAATTATCATTTTTGGGTGAAGTCATTGTTTATTTTTTTTTTTCATGATTTTTTAAAAACTTTTTTTTTAAAGCATACTACAAAAGAAAACAGTTATTTTTAATTATAATAATATCAACATTATTGATTATTGAGATGTTTATAATTGTTGTTAATATTTAGAATTATTTCAAATTTTTCTGTTCTTGTTTTACAAAAAAATTTTGTAATTTTTTTTTGTTTATTTATATTCTATTTTTTTTAATATGTCTAAATAGTTTTTGTAAATTTTTATTTTAGTTAGTTTGTTTGTAATTTATTTAAATTTATTTTTTAGTTTATTTAGTATATCAGTTTAAACAAATAAAAAATAGAAATGTTGCTTTGCCAGTAATTGGAATAATTTAATTATTATTTAAAGAGATAATTCACCCCAAAATGAAAATTGTTCATTGTTTATTTTTTTCATGATTTTAATTTTAGTTTTAGTTAATTATAACCCTATTTTGAATCAGCCTTTGGCCTCAGTAGTGCGCCTATATAAATTGTTCCCTAGGTAGGCAGCATACTAGGTTTTGGAACATCGTCAAATTTTGTAAGGAAGCTGTGAATTTTATTGCCTGTTGCTTTACAGCGTCACCCCTGTTTGATCACAGTGTTTGGAGAGATCATTCAGTGCTCCCTTTTCAGCCTCTGTCTTGTTGTTCTCGCTCCGCATTTGTCACAGCGACACATTTCAGTGATCTCAGACCTTTGAAGTGCATCAGTGTCACTTGTGATTGAATCTGATGGTTTGCAGTAATTAAATATTCAGAATATTAAGCGGCTGGTGGCTTAATGCGTCCGTGATTAAATCCCTATTCATTCAGGAGTAGCAAGCTTTTGATGGATGGCGTCCTGTGTGCATTGTTTTATCCAGACGATTCAGTGAGATTGGAGATGACGTGGTTTGTACAGGCCGTGAGTGTAAAAATGATGAATTTTGTTGATGGAGGCTGAGAGAGCAATGAGAACATCAGGACCTCCATATTAATCGGCTGTGTGTGTCCTTGTCTGATCTCCATCCGCATGATCTGCTTCTGTTTCACTCAAGGACTCTGATTTGATCTGATTTTCAGCTCATGGTCAGATGGATGTCACTAAGCAGTTTCACAGAGAATGTTTCAGCATCATTCCTATATACATGAACTGTAGAATGATTCTTTAAAAGAAATATTATGGATATTTTAAATGATATGCCACACATTTGGCATTGTATCAACTGCCATGGATTTTTGACTATCTCAGTTTGCATAAGTGTGATTTTTCACAATATTTAAAAAAAAATAATTAAATGAATAAATGTTTATGGTTGATATTGAATTGGTCAATTATTTGTGTGTGTGTGTGTGTGTGCTTTTGAGTAATTACATTTTATATAATATTTTAATATTGCATGTTTATGGTGTTTATATATTTTTATAATATTTAAATGGTTAAGTCTTGAATGGTTAAATGTGAATTTATCCCTCTCAGATTTATTCATTTATTTATGTTTTTTTTTTTATTAAATGTGTATATATATTTTAATCTTTGTTTAATTCTTGCATTCGATTTTTTGCAAATGCAATTTGTTTTTATCACAATCTTTTAATCTTTAAAAATAAACTAAAAAATTAATTAATACAATTTTAATTTAAATTTTAATAACATAAAATAATAAAAAATATATTTTTTAATAAAATAATAAACAAATTTTATAATGTTTTATATTTTAAGTGTTTCTATTCAGTAATTTCTTAATTGATTTCATATTTTAAATATTTATCATGTTCATTAAGTACATTTATTTATATATATTTTTAATTTTTAGTTTTTGTTTAATTCTTGGAGATTTAGATTTTTTGCAAATGTAAAAAAAATATTTTTAGTTTTTATCACAATTTTTTATTCTTTAAAAATGAACTGAAAAATAAATTAATACAATTTTAAATTTTAACATAAAATAATAAAAAATATATATTTTTTAAATAAAATAATAAACACGTCTTCCCTATACCTGCATGTCAATTTAAAAAATATATAATTTATATATAAAGTTTTATATTTTAAGTGTTTCTATTCAGTAACTTCTTACTGATTTCATATTTTGAATGTTTATCATGTTTGTTATTCATTAAGTACATATTTATTTATATATATTTTTGTTTTTAATTCTTGCAGATTTAGATTTTTTTGCAAATGTAAAAAATATTTTTAGCTTTTATCATGATCTTTCAATCTTTACAAATAAAAAAATGAAATTTTTAAATTAAATAATTTCCCCTATACCTGCATATAATTTTTTTTATATAATTTGTTTTATTTTATATTTTCTATTTTTTTATATTATATATATTTTATATTTCTATAATTATATATATTTCTATATTTTTTTTAAACAAATGCACTTTTCTTTCCCCTGTATGTGAAGTGACAGGAAAGCACCTCACTAGCTGTCCAATTAGTATGTGAATCAAATATTTCACTCATTTTACCCTAGTCTCGCGACTGACGGCTGAAGGTCTGGAATTCATGGCAGCTTTCATTGGCCAAGACCCGCCCATAAGACTGTTTGATCGACATGTCAAACAACCAATCACAGTTCGTTTCGTTCAGTGTCACGTTTCGGTCCATGGAAATGCCCCCACAACAACAGACTGGCGTGCAACAAGTCAGTCATCGAAATAGCCAGCATTGAAAGATAACGAAGAAGAGGGAGAACAAGCAGTAAGTCAGTAATTTGTTCGCGAACGTCGCAAATGTGTATAACAACAATGGCATCTGCATAAGCACCTTTTAGCAAAACGCGAGTACATCAGTCTGCGCTTTGTTTCCCGGCGGACCGAAAATAAACGCGACACTCGCGTCTCCCAGAATTCCGGTCAAATTCAACTAATCAGATGACGACTTCGACATTCCTGAAGTGTTTCCAGTTAAGTGTACCATATGCATCAGACGTTCAGCCAACGTTCCGTGGGCGTGACGTCTGAGGCTGAAACTAATTTTACCCTGACAAGTTTTCATTTATTCCAAAAGCTTATAGTCCAAATTCCACACAGGAGGTTTTAGTTCCCAGAATGTCATTTAACACTCAAAATTGGATTGAACTAGTCAGAATACAGCTTGAAAATTGCTTGACAATCACAGCAGAGGCAAAGTATAAAAAGCGAAAATGTTGAGGCTGTGCTTTATGGTGGTTTTACTACAGCTAAATACATATAAATGATAAAATCTCTAATAAATAATTACATTAAATAACAACTATGTTAACTCCAAGAAATGTAGTTCATCAGCCTCAAGCAACTTGTCTTTTGAATACAGATTTCAACTAATAGGTGTGTGCATTGCACACCAGCTTCAAATGTGCCTCATCCAATCAGTTATTAGAGCCTGAACTATTTAATGTTAAATGCAAATCTTCTGTTTTCAGTTTGTCTGCGTTGACAGGTGACACTAAGAGACTCTTTATATGTTCTTTTGAGTGCTTCAGGGTCGTTTGTCTTCATTCTAACCTCAGATTCCCTCAAACTAATCTCCACTAATCACTGCCTGCCCTATTATGCATTTACTGTAATGGAGTTGATTGATAGGATGCTTTAAAGGCCTGTTTCCAATACTGACCTCCATATAATCAGTGTGTGAGGCGCATACATTAGACTGCTTCACTCTGACATCCACTTAGCACTGTGGTTTCTGGGATCAATTCAAGCACACGCACACACAATGGCCTTTCAGGGCCCTTTTCTTGGCCCTCCGGTCTACTGTTAATCTCTGCTCATTTTGTCTGTGTTCGTATCTGGCCAGGAAAGATCAATATGGTCAGATCATCTGTCCTGTTATCTTCCTGTTTACCATCTCTTGATTTATTTTATCTCACTCTCTCAACCTTTCCTTCCTGTACAACAATCAATGAAATTTTTGTTGTTTAAAGTGGTGTACAGCAATGAATTTATAGGGGTTTTATGTTATGGCAAATGCCAAAAAGGCAGTAGAATAATGTACTTTGTTGCAAACAATGCAATGCAAATGCAATTATCTTTAGAACCCTGATAAAGAATCTAAATGCAAAAATAACTTCAGTATTTTCAAGATCACCCCTCCCCCACCCCCCGCAGATTAAATGAAAAAATAATATATAAAATTTATATATTATTTAAATATTAATTATTTAAATGTATTTATATTTACATTTACTTATATTTACATATTTATAGTATATATTTATTTGTAGATTTCATTGTATTTTTTGTTAATTATTATAATAATTGTTTAATATTTCTTTTCAATTTAAAAATAATTAAAAAAATAAATAATAAATGAACATAAAAAATAGATAAAATATATATAGTCTTTTTTGCTTTCAATTATGAAGTATTTTTCATATGATTCACCCTCTTATTTCTACAATGTTATCTGTAGCGGTGTCTGTGAAATATGGTCAGGGTTGGAGAGCAGGTCTTTGTAATCTCCCGCTTTTTTCTCTTGTACGTAATGAAGCAGGATGCCGCCGGCTCTCTTGCTGTCGGCCACAGGAGCAGCAGGTCATCTGCTAAGAGCAGCGATTTAATCTGTGAGTCCTGCAGAGAGGCCAGAGGATGCAGCCAATTCCAACTACACTCCAAACTCATTAATATAAATGCAGGAGTGAGCCGAAGCCCTGCGGAAACGCCTCTCTGCAGAATCTTTAAACTCCCTGTGTTTATTGCTCCTTTCACCATTGATTTATTTTCCAAATGCATTGATCGCACTGATGCCACCCTGCAAAATTTTTCCAGCAACATCCGTCACCCTAAATAAAATCAAATGCTTCAAAGAAAAAACCCTGTTGGATTTTTCAAAAATGTATTTATTAATTCATTTATTCATTGCATTTATTTATTTATTTGTTCATTTATTAATTGCATTACTTTATCCATTCACTTATTTTATGCATTAATTTATTTATTCATTTATTGCATGCATTATTTTAATGCATTAATTAACGCATGCAAACATTTTAAAATTAATTTATTATTTAATGCATTTATTTATTAATTTAATGCTTGTATTAATTTTTTTCAAGCATTAATTAATGCATGCATTCATTTTAAAACGTATGTATTAATCCATGCATTAATTTTCATTTATTAATTAATAATTGCATGCATTAATTAATTTATGCATTTGTTTATTTATTAATTTAATGCATACATTCAATTTTTCATGCATTAATTAATGCATGTATTTTTTAAATTAAATTATTCATGCATTAATTTTCGTTTATTAATTTACTATTCTATGCAATACTTTTCATGTATTAATTTATTAATGCATGCATTTATTTTAAAATGTGTTTATACATTTATTCATTTATTCATTTATTTATTGCATACATTAATTAATGCAAGCGATCATTTTAAAATGAATGTGTTAATTTATGAATGCATTCATTTTCATTTATTAATTTATTAATGCATGCTTTCATTTTAACATTTATTTATTTATGCATTCATTTATATATTAAATGTGTGCATTCTTTTTTCGGATTAACTAATGAATGCCTTAATTTAAAAATTAATTCAATTCAATTAATTCATTTTTTATTCATTTGTTAACTGAATAAATGATAAGTGAATAAATGTAATTGATGCATGCATGCATTCATTTTAACATTTATTTATTTATGCTTTTATTTATTTATTTATTCAATGCATGCATAATCATTTTAAAATTAATTATTTATGCATTCATTTATTAATTAATTTAATGCGTGCATTATTTTTCATGTATTAATACATTCATTTGTTTATTAATTTAAAGCATGCATAATCATTTTAAAATTTATTTTTAATTAATGCATGCATTCATTTTAAAATGTATTAATTTATAATTAATTATGCATTCATGTATTAATTTAATGCATGCATTCATTTTTTCATGCAATAATGCATGCATTTGTTTTAAAATTAATTAATTATTTATGCATTCATTTGTTTATTAATTTAATACATGCATTCATTTTTTCATGCATTAATGCATGCATTCATTTTAAAATTCATTTATTTATTAATGCATTCATTTTCATTTTTTAATGTATTAATGCATGCATAATCATTTAAAATGTCATTTAATTAATGCATTAATTTTCATTTATTAATTTATTAATGCATGCATGCATTTTTAAATTAATTAATTTACAATTATTTATTGCAAAATTAGTTCATTTATTTATTAATACATGTACATACATTCTTTTTTTTCATGCATTAGTTAATGCATGTGTTCATTTTAAAATTTAAATTTATTTATCATTTTGTTTATTTGCTTGCCTTAGTCCCATCCGACTCAAATTCTATTAAAAGTTTTTATAGCCTGGACATGTTTACATCCAGATTTGATAATATTAAAGTATTATATATTTTTTTGGATTTTTTTTTTTTTTAAATCCTAGTCAGATCAGATTTGAAATCGTCATTTTTTGGTTTATTTGGGAATGGTCCATGAAATCTTTTGCACATATGTGCTTACATGACCATCTAAGTTTAAAAGCTTGTTTTAGCTCACTTCTTTATATTTGCTTGAATGCTAGAGTTTGCAAGCACAGTGCAGATGAACGTGGTTGAAGTTAAAATGCTTTGGACCCATTTAACCTTTTCATTGTCATCCTGTTTCACAGGGGTTTCTCGAATCAAGTCTGGCCAGTCAGTCCTACAGATCAAATTTAAAAAACAAATTATGTTTGTGTGCAGAGCGTCTCTTGGGTGAGCAGGGTCAGTAGTGGAGAAATTCTTGGGAATTTTGATCTGCATGTAGGATATTGCATCATTTTCTTTGCCAGCCTTTTTCTGAGCTCCTCTAAAATCTTTCTCTTGTCAGTTTCTTCACTTCTGATTTTATCCAGGCCACAAGTTCCTTCTTGATACATTTTGATATTCAGAGACCAATAGTAGTCCGTTGATCCATATTGTTAAATTTGGTTTTGAAACTTGCAGATTTTATATGACTTTCTATGCATGGTCTTATAGGTTTTTTTTTTTTTTTTCTCGAATTCTGTTTTTATTTTAAGTATTCTGTACAGTTTATTTCTGTAATATTTTCTTCAAGTTAAACCATTATTATTAGCCAAATTATTTTGGCTTTCTGATTTGTACATTTGTTTTTCAGATGAACAAAATATGCATCTTTCTACCTTTTTTGATATGATTTATTATAGCAGTGCTAATCTGATTTGTCAGTTGTTTTTGTTTCAGAAACAGCTGGCAGAGGCGACTAGCTCTTTTGGGGCTCAGCTTTTGTTTTGAATCTGGTTTTGGTCTTGATTTTAACAGCTTGCAGTGTTTTTGGCTGAATGTGTCAATCGCTTCAGAATATATAGGTCTATGATTACATATTCAAACCTATAATTACACTGGCTGTGTCCTGTCTGTGTCTGTGTAAGCATTGATTGAGTTTTATTCATCAGTGCTAGTCTGTTTTCGGTTTCAGAACCAGATGGCAGAGGTAACTGGTTTTCGTACTCAACTCTTGTTTTCAACCTTGTTTTGGTCTTGATTTTAACAGCTTTATGTTGCAGTGTGTCCAAAATTTGAGAAGTCATTGTTAAATATATAGACCTATAATTACATATTCAAAGCTATAATTACACTGGCTGTGTCCAGTCTGTCAATGGATGAGTATTGATTGGCTTTTGTTCAGCAGGGCTTGTCTGATTTGTTGTGTGTTATTTGACCAGCTGGCATTGTTTTTAACATGGTTTTGGACTTGATTTTAACAGGTTTATGTTATAGTGTGTTTGGGGAACGCAAGTGAAAACGTGTTTAGAATTGTAATATAGTGTCCATTATATAAAGGCCTATAATTATGTATTTAGATTCATAATTGCATCAGCTACGTCTAGTCTGTCAAGTCAAGATTATATATTAGATTCATACAGCGCTTTTTACAATACAAGTTGTGTCAAAGCAACCTTACAGTATTAAAATAATAAAGTAAAATGTCAATAATAATGCAAGAGTTCCATATTGCAACAAAGTCAAATTGGGAAGGACTCATCTGGTTCCCATGGCCTTGTGCCGGTGGCAGTTTAGGGTAGGAGTTCTTTCTTGATGATCTGTCTCTGGGGCTCATCTAGTTGACACGGTATCCGCTGACATTCGGCTGTAGGTGTTGATCCACCATCTGCTCTTGGTTTGGACTGGATACGGGGGACTGCAGAGACCATCTGATCTGGATACGGACTGGATCTGGTGGCTATGGTGACCTGGGAATAAGAAACAAACAGATTAATATTAATGTAGATGCAAGAGTTCCAAGTTGCCACAAAATCAGATTGGAGAGGACTCATCTGGTTTTCGCTGTCTTGCGTCGATGGCCATCTAGGTGATGTGGTCTTCACTGATGATCTGTCTCTGGGGCTCATCTAGTTGATGTGGTCTCTGCTGACATTCAGGGCTGTAGAGGATATCTCTGGGCGCTGATGGGCACGGACTAGATCCGGGAGACTGCAGTGACCGTACAGGTGGCTACGGTGACCTCGGAATAAGAAGGAAAGATACTAATATTAGCGTAGATGCCATTCTTCTTCTGATGCAACAAGTACATCAGGTGTTATAGGAAGTGTCCCTGGTTCCGGTTGACCTAAATAATGCAGCCTAACAATCCTTTAACGTATTTGGATTATGAAATGTATTAAGTGTAGGCCAGGTTAAAGAGATGGGTCTTTAATCTAGATTTAAACTGACAGAGTGTGTCTGCCTCCCGAACAGTGTTAGGTAGATTGTTCCAGAGTTTGGGCGCTAAATGTGAAAAAGATCTGCCGCCCGCAGTTGATTTTGATATTCTAGGTACTATCAAATTGCCGGAATTTTGAGAACGCAGCGGACATGAGGGACTATATGTGATAAGAGCTCGCTCAAGTACTGAGGAGCTAAACCATTCAGTGCTTTATAAGTAATTAGCAAGATTTTAAAATCTATACGATGTTTAATAGGGAGCCAGTGCAGTGTTGACAGAACCGGGCTAATATGCTCATACTTTCTGGTTCTAGTAAGAACTCTAGCTGCATTTTGGACCAGCTGGAGTTTGTTTATTAAGCGTGCAGAAAAACCACCCAATAAAGCATTACAATAATCTATCCTTGAGGTCATGAACGCATGGATTAACGTTTCTGCATTTGACATTGTGAGCATAGGTCGTAATATCAATATATTTTTTAGATGAAAAAATGCGGTTTTGCAAATGCTAGAAATGTGGCTTTCGAAGGAAAGATTGCTATCGAATAGCACACGTAG
>NC_133379.1:36021782-36113214 GCF_049309525.1 Garra rufa
TGGATCTCTATGTAAAAAAAATAAAATTATATATATATATATTATTTAATATATATTAAATTATTTAATATATTTAAAAAAAATAAACAGTCTCTTACATGCTAATCGATCTCTATGTGTGCTGCTTAAAATATAATAATATAATAATATATAATAATAAAATCAAAATCTAATATATATATAAAAATAAATAAATAATTATATATATATATATATATATATATATATATATATATATATATATATATATATATATATATATAGTAAGAGAGGGCATTGAGAAATAAATAAAATACAATTATTTAAAATATTTAAATAAATAAAATAATAAAAAACAATCAATTAATAATACTTCATAAAAGACAGTATATGATAATCATGTACTGTATTTGAATAATTTTAAATAATTCTCCCCTTGCTCTTTTAGAAGTCCTGCAATACAGTGATTAAACCAAACTAGTATCACAAAACACACACACACACACACACACACACACACACACACACACACACACACTGGTTTACATGTTTTATGGGGACATTCCATAGGCGTAATGGTTTTTATACTGTACAAACCGTATTTTCTATCGCCCTAACCCCTACCCTACACCTAAACCTAGCCCTCACAGGAGATTGTGCACACTTTTACTTCCTCAAAAAAACTCATTGTGCATGATTTATAAGCCTGTTTCCTCATGGGGACCTGAGAAATGTCCCCACAAGGTCAAAATTTACTGGTATTCCTATCCTTGTGGGGACATTTGGTCCCCACAACGTGATGAATACCAGGTACACACACACACACACACACACACATGTTGGGTTTACATGTTTTATGGGGACATTCCATAGGCGTAATGGTTTTCATACTGTACAAACCATATTTTCTATCGCCCTACACCTAAACCTAGCCCTCACAGGAGATTGTGCACTTTTACTTCCTCAAAAAAACTCATTGTGCATGATTTATAAGCCTGTTTCCTCGTGGGGACCTAAGAAATGTCCCCACAAGGTCAAAATCTACTGGTATTCCTATCCTTGTGGGGACATTTGGTCCCCACAACGTGATGAATACCAGGTACACACACACACACACACACACACATACATTTATTTCTCACTCATTCTACCCCATTTTCACTTTAAAGTGAAAAGAAAACAACAGCGGATTCGTTAAACCCTCACTGCAGACATCACAAGCTGACCCAGTTAAAAGTGTGTGTGTGTGTGTGTGTGATACCTGGAGAGAAGGGAAATATCTAGAGCTCTACTTCACCCAATTAACACAAATGAGGTTTATGCTGTATTCTGTTTTTATTTTTGGAATTCCTTGATATCGTTTATTTTTTGTGCAGCACGTTTGTGCACCATGCAGTTTATTTATTCAGTGCGAAATAACTGAGGGTGGGATTTTTTTTTTTTTTTTTGATATTAATGACTAATATTATTTTCTGCTGGTTGTACAGTTATAGTTACACCAAAAGAAAAATTGCTGAGTGTTTAACATAGTTTGCACTTTTGAAAATACTGTGTATGATCACAAAATACATGAAGAGTGCATAAAAACACAATTTGCATGTACAATATGTTGTAAAATGTTTATTTGATAAGGATTTCATTTCTTATAGAGAATTTACTTGCAGCCAATCCCAGTGTGTTCCAGTGTTTTAGCATGCGTTCCAGAGTCGCCCCCAGGGTGTTCTGGGATGTCAGGCTGGAGGGTTTTCTGGCTCAGAGCGGCTCCAGAAGCGTCCAGGAGAGAGCTGGAATGAGCCCAGTGAACAGAATGATAGACACGAATGAAATATTGGAACGGAGCGCTTCTGGCATTTTAATGCGGTATATAACGGGTGTTTCTTCATGGTCACTTTTGCCCCTGTGTACTTTTAGAAAATAAACTAAAAACATCATTTATAGCAAGCATTTTATGTGTGATAAATATAAATGTCATTTCAATGACATTTCAAACTTCGTGCATAATTTGACAAAATTACAGCTGGATTGGAAATTATGAACAAAGAAGTGATATTTGAAGAAAAAACTGAAAAAGACATACTAATTCTTAAAAGTTGCAAAAACAGTCCTGAACACTGTGAGAATAAAAAGCTGTGAGAGAGTTTTCATTTGAATAAGATTATAGAAAAAAATTACATAATTAATACTGAAATGGTTTACGATTATTTATTATTGCAGGTTTTTTAAATGGATTTATACATTGTAATATATTGAAAGTCTTTGTCTGAGACAACACAGCAAAATCTCTAAATATAAGATAAATGAAAACTAATTTCTATAATTTCTTTCAGCAAAAAAATAAAGAAAGAAATGTCAAGCTTTTAATTTTACAAAGTTTTTTTTTTCTAAATTTCAAATAAATGCTGATCTTTGGATCTTTCTACAGTATTTAATAAAGAATCCTGAATAATTTAGTCAACTGTTTTAAATATTGATAATAATAATAATACTAAAATCATGAGATCATGAGACTTTAAAGACTGGAGTAATGATGCTGAAAATTCAGCTTTGATCACAGGAATAAATTACATTTTAAAACATATTCAAATAGAAAACAGTTATTTTAAATAGTAAAAATATTTCAAAATATTCTGTACTTTCAGTACTTTGGATTAAATAAATGCAGGCTTGGTGACCAGAAGAGACTTCTTTAAAGTGCCCCTATTATGCCTTTTCAAATATGATATTTCATGTAGTGTGTCATGTAGCTGTATGTGAACATAAACTATCTGCAAAGTTGTGACGCCGACAGTGCACTATAAATAAAGTTTTTGTCTAACAAAAAAAAGAGTCGGCTCACATTCGCCTAAACGAGTCGTCAGCAATTCGAATCTTTTTTCTGTAACGGCCACACGTCACGAGCTACACATTTGCGTAATGTCCGCCCACGCTCAAGAAGACGCCCTGCGCTGTGACAGCCTGTGAGAGTGAATTTGTTTTATATGCCCTTCCGAAAGATGAAACTACCAAGAATGAGTGGTTAACATTAATTTTTTCAACACCTCAGTCCAATGCCAATCTTGTGTTGTGTTCGCGTCATTTTACTGATGACTGCTTTTCCAATCTTGGGGAGTAACGTTACAACGCGAGATTCACCAAACGCTTGGTTTTAAAAAATGGATCAGTGCCCAGTTTATTTGGACCGGCTTGCTCCTCTGAACTTCTACCTGTAAGTATGATTAATAATTGATGATTGTATTTTCTAGCGATCGTTCAAAATACGTTTTTGTGTACGTTATGGTGTGTAACAACCCCGCACATGTCTTGGTAACCGGTTAACTTGCGTTTCTGTAGTTCTGTTGTTCAGCTGTGAGTGCAATGTAGTCTAAAAAGTCTTGTGATTGATGCAGCTTGACTGTCTGTCTGCCTTATTAGTTTAAGTAATGATAATGATAAACGATGGCTTAACGCAGTGTTATGGATTGTACAGTGTTGAAGTTCACAACGTAGAGGTGTGTCCGGTTTGCTTACAAAAGCAAATTGCAAGCACTTTCCACAGTTATAATATGACACCCACTGAGAAACGTCCTGCTCCGGTCGTGCTTGCAAAACAGTTTCTTGTCGATGTGACACTTCAACAGTTTCATCGTCAGACTCCGGCTCGAATTGATAGGGTAAAATCGAGGCTATCTTTTCTATGCATTAACAGGTCTCCGCAGCTGTCATTCAGTTATGCCAATGGGCGTTTCGTTTTGCGCTGTAGCGGTAGACCAATCCAAAAGGACTGCACCATCTGACCAATCACAGCAGTGAGGGCTCACTGAAAGGAGGGGTTTAGAGAGACTGATTCTTCGAACTGCTTCACACGAGTCGTTTACGAATCATTTAGAAACGGGGTAAAAATAAATCTAATTTTGGAGAAAACTAAAGTGTTTTTTGAACTTGCATACATGTAAACCTGTTTTAAGAGACCATTACAACAATATTAACTACCTTTAAAATGGCATAATAGGGGCACTTTAAAAAACATAAAAAAATATTACTGTTTTTGTAGTGTATATACTGTATATGTGTGTGTCATCAAACTGGCAAAAAGTCCAAATTTACCTGAATTTAACCAACATTATTTGTATGTTATGGCACCTGTATATTGTTTGTATGTTTGTATGTTATAGGAGTGAGCAGTAAGTCAGTTTTGAAGTCCGTTATACTAGCCAATTATACACTTCACCTTTAAATGCACTAAAACACACCTAAGATATATTAAACCATCTGATTTGTCATTCTAAAGCATTGTTTAGAACATTTTGCATCTATGTATAAACATCCTAATGACTAAATCAGGATGAAAAAGTCATTGTGAACAAAGAGGTGAAAAGGTAACACACTTTCATAGCGATGAATGTGAGAGCAATTATACAGACCTTTCCTGTCTGTGACACACACACACACACACACCCAGTCTCATACTGTCACACTCTCCCTCCGTTCTGCGCCGTGAGAGAGAGAGAACAGAACTAAACGCTTGCTCTGCTGTGCCCTGCAGTCTTTAATTGGCTTCTCCAGCCTGGAAAAGGAAAAGAGAATAGAGAGAATAAAAGAGAACAAGAGAACCACCTTACAGAGGAAAAAAACTGAGAGAAGGAGACTAAGACAAATGGCAGGCAGTTTATATAAATGCATTCAATGTATGTGTGTGTGTCCTTTTAAATAGACTCTATAGAAGATTAGATCCTTTGAGGACAAAGGAAATATTAGTTCACTCTAAAGGTGAATGCGCATACAAAATATAAAGGAAATAAAAATGATAAACAATGAAAATGACAAATTTAACTATTAATGATCCCTCTTGCAAATGTTGCACCGGATCGTCAGTTGGACAATCTAATCAGATCAGCTCTACTGTAACTGTTAAACTAACTGTTGTATTATCGTAATTAAATCCCTAAAGGTACATAAACAGCTCAGATTCAGCCTAACTTGTCTGTTTTTCTCTTTATTCAGACTCTCCAGGGATCTCTGAGTCTCGACCCCTTTCAACATCCCTGTGCACGTGTCTGCTGAGAAAAAGCATGAAGGAGGGTTGCACACTGTACTGCAAGGTAACAAAAATGATCCAGTTCAAATGAACAAAGCTTTAACTGTGCTTGCAGTTTAGACAACTTAGACTTGTGCTACATGCATGCATTATAGATTTTGTAATACCGCATTAAAATGCTCTAGTTATAAAAAATAAAACGGTTTACATTCGAGCAAATGATAGGACAATAAAACCCAAAGATTATACTCTACAAAGCAGTCTGCAAGCTATGCAATGCAATAAAACTAGACAGGTTTTAATCAGTGAAGTTGACTACACTGCAAGTGACATGACGCAAAACTATGCTCACAATCGTTGAAGCTGTCTACACTGCAAGCATGCATTGCAACAAAATATTTCTTATAATTAATCAAGTTGACTACACTGTAAGTGACAGTGCAACACATCAATGCTAGAACATTCCTGCTATTATCAACAAAGTTGTGCAAGCATGCAACACATGCATGCAAAGAGCAATGCAACATATCTTGCTTACCTTTTATAATCTGAAGAAACCTTTTGTGAAACAGAAAGGTTTATCAGATGTTAAAGGTGTTTTATAGAACCATTTAGACACCATTTAGCACCTTTATTTTTAATAAGTGTATGCCATGCATAATGATAAAAAATAGAATGCTCACATTAACAATGTTAAAATCATTTTAAAATCTGTCTATATTGCCAGCACACAACACAAACACTTAAACAGTCTTGTAATGACATTAAAACTAGAAATGTGTACAAGTACTTGTGCACAAGTGGTACTCCAAATACAGTTTAGTTAGAATTTTGATATCAGTCTCGAGCGATATGTCAGTAATTATGTTAATAAACTTGGAACTACACTTAGTTTAAAATAAATGCATTTTAAATCTATTACTGTTTTACTATGATGCAACAAAGCATTCCTGTTTTCAGGGCTGCCCCCTAACAGTCGACAATGCTCAACCAAAATTGTTTTAGTCGCAGAAAAAAAAAATATTTCAGGAAGTATCTTGTCAAGTAACACAGTCCATGATGGACAGATCATTAATCGTCATCTTGTACATCTTTCGAAACTGTAGACTCTGCGTTTATTTGTGTGCACTCAGAATAACAACAAAACATTGCACTTTTGTAAAATAATTAAAGCAAAAAGAATTTCTGTCATCTCGGTCTCTGTGAAGTTGAATGCGAAACTTTTAAACTCTGTGAATACTTGCCTTACAGACATGAAAAACAAATCTTTAGAGAGTGAAATGTCTACTTTTAAATAAACCAATTCAAATGAAAAACAAATATTTTCAGATTATGATTATTCTGTGTCGCTGACTTCTTCTCTTAAACCGAAAACAAAGAAAGCACTGGTTTATCCATGAATTAATAATACATTAATGCAATCTCAATTTTTCCCTGACACATTCAGAATTATTATATCTGCCGGTCCGCTGTGGCAAGTTTAGTCGAGAGCAGCCCTACCTGTTATAATAAACACATTTTTGCAGGTATGCAACATATGCATTGAAAAGAAGCAGAACAACATGCAACACAAAATCTATAAATTCTGTAGTAATGCTATGCATAATGAAAACTAGAATGCTCCCATGAGAATGCGCTCATCCTTCAGTAGCAATCGCTCCAGTGCCCTCGTTTTGCTTCCACGACTTTCAGACTCACCCTGCTTCATATGACAGTGACCTTAACAAGACTTTAATCTATTAGCTACATGATTTCTGCCTGAGTCCCTTCGGATTGCATCGATTGCAACTACTATTCTGCCCTCCAAAGGCAAAGCGCAGTAACTACACATTTGGTCAAAATTGAATTAATGCTTAAAGTGGACTTTGTGACAACTTTTTTGTCCTATGGCAAAGTCTCCGGGTACATTTTTGTCCTGTTTCAGAGGAACGAGAGTGTCAAAATGTTTGACTAGCTGGTGTAAAACTTTTAAAGGCATTTTTCTCTGTTTCAGTGTTGGCGTAGTTACTGCACTTTGCCTTTGGAGGGCAGCATTATACTACAGGGCCACTGAATGCTTGAATCTGATTGGTTGACGAACGTTCTAGAGGTGTGCATTATTTTCTGTGGAACACACGTTCCACAAACACAGTTCCAGGCAGCTTTTGACCGCAGTTCATGTCTATATCACTTCACCACACGATTTCAGTTATTTCAAAGGTCCTTACAGCACAAAACAGCAAAATAACTAAAACCCACAACGACACTGGCCAAACTAAAAAATACAGTAAACAAAGGATAAAAACGACAGATTATGTCCATGTTTTTTCCACAATATTATGTTTTATAATGTACAGAAAGCACAAATTCTATTTCTCTCGTTCTCTCTCACTCACAGACGCACACACATACAGTTAGCACTTGCGTTAGCATTTGCGCTAATGTTGTTAGCGCTGCTCTGACGATTAACAACTTAAAAACTACAGGACAGCTCTGACAAGCGAGGTAACAACGGCGTGGTCTTGAAGAAAATGACTTAAAGTTTAACTGTTAGTAGAGACGATGCTGCCAGTCACCTTTTGAGAGACACACAGACTTGAGAGAGGTAATTCATGCACTAAATATCTCTCTCCCTCTCTCTTTCTATCCGTCTGCTTGTCTGTCGGTCTGTCTAAACTGTATTATTAACTGCATTAGTTTGCTATCAACGGCTCAAGCATCGTTACTAGGTCTAAAATGATGTTTTGGCACTAGCAACGAAGCTGTTGGATGAGCTGCGTAAGAAATGAATCCTACTCACAATAGTGTTTTAAGGATGAAAACCGGACGAATGTCTTGAAATATATAATTTGATCGATGTCTTTAGGGTTGGTAACTGTAGTATAAGCGGAATAATTGACTTCAGTCCATAGAATTCTTAGAAAATAATGCACTCCCGGGTGTGCATTATTTTCAAAGAATTCTACGGCCCGTCATCAGTTATTCCTTACTGATTCCACACTCTATCACAGCGCCATCACGGCGCCTTTGGTTCTTTGTTTGTTTTGAATATGCGCCCTTTAGTGGTGAAAACGCACATATTGTGCCTTTAAAAACAATGGATCTGTCTATATTACAAGCATGTAACACAACATAAAGTCTCGTAATGATCAATGAAGCTGCTACAAAGTTGCAAGTGAGCGACGTGACCAACTAGCAAAGTCGCGCACTTGCAACTATAATCAACAAAACAATCTACACTGCAAGAAATGCAATGCAACCCACAATCAATGAAAATTACATCACAAGTGCAACAACTAGAAAGTTTTTTCTATATAATTAATGACGTTAACTACACTGCAAGTGATATGATGCAACAAAACTAGAACATTCCTGTTATAATAAACGCATTTTTGCAAGCATGCAATATATGCATGCAAACAAGCAATGCAACAAATCTAAAACATTGTAGTTGCATCGGAAGCATGCAAAACAAAAACTATAAATTCTGTAGTAATGCACAAAAAAGGACAAAAATGCATAATGATAAAAACTAGAACTCTCCTTTCTTTATTACAAGCAGGCAACACAAAAAATTAAACAGTCTCATAATGATCAACAAAGACTCCTACAAAGTTGCAAGTGAGCGATGTGACCAAACTGGCAAAGTCATGCACTTGCAGCGCAGACCGCGCTGTTGATTACAACCGGAGCATTGCAAGTGTGAATCTGAGAAAGTAAGTGGGTAAATTAGCAGCAGAAAAAGACAGAAAAAGGGAGACAATCAAGAG
The DNA here is from genome assembly GCF_049309525.1 of Garra rufa. Classification (NCBI taxonomy): domain Eukaryota; kingdom Metazoa; phylum Chordata; class Actinopteri; order Cypriniformes; family Cyprinidae; genus Garra; species Garra rufa. Next base: position 36,030,525 of record NC_133379.1, read on the forward strand.
AGATGTAATGAGTCTAAAAATAAACTGCGCTAAGAATGAGCGAACACTTGCTGCTGTTGCTGCAAAATGTCTCTCGTCAACGTCTCCCATGAGCTACACGATGACACAAAGGGAACAACGTGAAATAAAAAACTCTCGTTCTCTCTTCATCATTTCCCCTTTCACTTTTTCCCTCCAGTAGCTGTACTGGTGTTATTGATCGTAATCTGTCCGTGTGTTTTGTGAGGTCTCTCTTGTTTTTTAACTCCTACAGTAAATATACTTTGACTCAAGCTCCTAATTTGTTCCCTGGAGATGTTTGTGTAACCTTCCCTTCTTGCTGCCGTTGCTAGTCAGTGTGAGGGGTGTTTTTTCCAATGGGTTATGAGATCTCTGTGAGAGATCTTAATGACTACAGAACTCACATAGAGAGACAGAGCCCCTCTCTCTGACATGCACATCCTGCAGGCTAAAGGATTCTTTAATGGCATTAGGAAACAAATACTGTGGGGTACAGAAAAGATGGAGTTCATCTCTGCTATATTTCTTTTAAATAGCAACAGAATAGTGCATCAAACGCTAATGCTGTCTCGTTTTGGAGCCCAGGGGTTCACTAAAGACCATACTTAATATGTTTTAAATGTTTAAAATTGTTCAAAAGTTTGGGGTTAGTAAAGATGTTTAAAATGTTACAAAATATTTACATTTTAAAGTAAATGCTGTGCTATTGAATTTTCTATTTATCAGTGAATCCTAAAGTATCATGCTTTCCACAAAAATATGAAGCAGCACAACTTTTTTTCAAAATTAGTAATAATCAAAAATGTTTCTTGAGCAGCAAATCAGCATATTAGAATGATTCCCAAATGATCATATGACACTGAAGACTAGAGTAATAATGCTGAAAATTCAGCATGACATCACAGAAATAAATTATATATTACAATATATTACAATAGAAGAAAGTTGTTTTAAATTGTAATAATATTTCGCAATATTACTGTTTTTACTGTATTTTTCATTAAAGGTCCCATATTGTCAAAATCGAAATTTCCTGGCTTTTTTCATGATAACTGAGGTCTAGGGGCTATGTAACTACCATATGAGTTTTAAAACAGTCAATCCACAGTAAACTGCACACAGCCTGCTTAAAGTAGCTGTTCATTTTCACGAGCCACTGTGACTTCCGTAACGATGTGACGTCCGATCTACTCAGTCACCACCCCGAACACCAACCACTGTCCCACCCTCCTTTTGTCAAACCCAGACAACAACGCATCCATTCCATTGTTGAGCAACAACAACACGAAAACAAGTCGAGAAAACCCTGTTCAGTCCATGGATGTCAGGAAACTACATCATTGCACAGGCTTCCGAACAACGTTAATATAAGAGACCAGTGGCAGTCAACTTCAGCCTCTTTCACTCAGTGATTCCGGTAAATACACGGATAATGTGTCCCATGATTTGTTCCGGAGTTGTTTAATTTGGTTCATTCACAGTTGTTTTCCGGAATCTGTGCGTGCTTTACACACAACCCATAAAGACATGTGACATTTGGATGTGAGATGTAATGCGACGCATACGATTCACTAAACCTAAACTAACCTGAACAAACTGTGCTTCAGCGCTGATAGTGAGGAGCTGGCTCTGCCCGATCGCCGCTTCATTCCACTTTGCACGTATTTTTTCGTTGTGAAGAGTCGCATGATAACGTGCATCATCACTACAACACTGCCTTTATGGTTCTGGCTTTTGTTCACACAGCGCTCGTTCCCGTAATTTTCCAGAATCAGCGCGCATTGTGAAAGGGGCTTTACTGAAGCAACAGTTATGTAGCTTACTGCATTCGGTGTTTGAAAAAGAAAAAAACATTAATGATCATTCTGAAATATCCTGTTGAGTATCAGCAGGCTAGGCTCTCTCTATGGCTCTGGGCTCGGCTAAAGCATACATGACCTTAGTTAACTGTGGTTGGCCTGGCTGTGCGTCACTCAGAAAACAACAGGCCAATCAGAAGAGAGGCTTATGAATATTAATTAGATGGGCCAAAATCGACCTGTTTTTGACAGAGCTCCTAAAAAAGGAGCTGTAAAAATATATTGAGATGGATTTTGGCACTTATACCGCAAATATATATTCTTAAGGACATCAACAACTAAAATAAACCTCCAGAAATGTGTACAATATGGGAGCTTTAAATAAATGCAGCCTTGGTGAGCATATAGTTAAATATAGAAGATTTAGAGTATTAACTTTGAACACTAAATTCAAATAATAATAAGTTGGATTTGAAACTGAATTATAAAATTGCTAGAATGAATTAAACTAAAACTGAAATTGAGATAAATAAAAGCTAAACTAATAGAAATGACAAAAATATGTAACGAAAAAAATCCTGAAACTAAAATTAACATTACACTACAATTCAAAGTAATACATACTATAGTTGTAATGAGCAGAAATATGTATAAACTTTGTAGTCATACTTTCTGTATGCAGTAATGTATATACAAATAACAGAATATTCAGTTTTGCTTGGGGATATATAGTTAACTTGCTACAAAATGTGTCAAACCAAACTTTGAATATATTTTAAAGATTTAATTCTACAAACCTGGGAAATCCATTGATTATTTCATCTTCAAAAATGATTGCTACATGGCAGTTTTTGACTTCAGGAAACCTGTCTGGAAACACAATTGTTTCGCAGTTCCATTTGGTGCCACTAGTGTCGCAAAAGTCACACTTCACCTTTAATGCACTCTCTTACACACACACACACACACACACACACACACACAGCACCACCTGTGTTTCTATGTTTTGTTGTGCATGAGTCACTCTCTTACATCATCACAGTGGGACGTCTGGACTAACTTCGTAGATGCCAACAAGCCCATATCAGATGCGCTCAAAAAAAAAAAAAAAGTCACGACAAGCTCGAAGACACACAAACACACATACAGAAACACACTTTCTGGCTGTGAAGTGTGTGTGTGTTTGAGAGAGAGAGAGATAGAGAGGCTCCGGGCGGCAGTCCAGACACTAAATGAAGGGCAAAATGATGGTGGAAGTTGTGACCTCGATCCGCTCCACAGGTCAAACCAGAATGGGCCGTGATAAAGATAGGTCAGAGGTCATGGACGCATGAAAGAGCCCAGTAATATTGGGAGATCAGATGATGATATGTGTAGTTTACAGAGGAACAGAATGAAAAAGTAGAAAGATGGAGAGAGGAGGGGAGATCTGGCACTGCCGGACAAAACAGATGGACCCGAGTGTGTGTGTGTGTGTGTGTGTGTGTGTGTGCTGTTAATGTGTCCAAGTACTGCACTCAACAATGTGAGAAAGAAAGAAAGAAGACTAAAAGAAAGAAAAATAATGCCAAATAAAATAGAAGCGCAGAGGTGAACAGACAGTGGATTGAAACACCAAAGTTTACAGACATTTGTGGCTTTTATCATTTAATTACATTGTGTTTATACAAAGCAAATCAAGTTTTATATCCAAACCAGACCATCTCATAAACTCTTTGGGCCAGTTTTATTAACAGCTTGCGCCAGCGCAATCCGTCCTTTGGCATTAAAATTGTACTGTCAGGTTTTAGTAAAGACGTGCAGTGAAGAATTTGCACTGAATAGGTGTGGACACAGTTTTTTTGCATCTGACCTTATTGAATATGGATTTGTTGGAGTTTCCCTTTCAGACTCAAAATTATGTGATGTTTCATTAACAAATTTCAGGAGGAGCTCGCGCAGATAATTAACACGGCCAATTCATCATCAGCAATCACTCCCTATCCAATCACTCTCCCTATCCAATTACTACAGTCCCTTTAAATAACCAAGCAGTCCTACCTTCAGTTATCTCTGATTTCAGCATCCCTCCCACCCCCCCTTTTTATTTTTTCTTCACCTCCAGCTAGGGGGGGGGGAGCGCTTTTGGGTTCGGGCAAAATGCCGAGCTCGGACCCCTCTCCCTGGGCAGGGGGAGTGCCCCGGGCTCGGGAATGACTACCGAGCTCGGAGCCCTCTCCCGGACAGCATGCCAAACACGCTTAACTTTTACGCTGTTTATTATATGCAAGAGCGAACTCGTGAACCACAAATAATGTTTTTTTTCACTCAAAAACTGAGGTATGTAAACTCAGATTAATATGACCTATAAACAATTAGTTCCAAAAATAAACACAAACCCAGTGCTAACTGAAGGAAAACAGCATGATAAAAAGATTGATACCAATATTTGGTGATAATATTGCACAACAAGAGATTCATAAGCTATTTGTGGTAGGCCGTTGATTTTTGACCAGGAACACCATGAGTGTGACAAAATAAAAAGTTTTTAAAACAAATTTCTTGGTTAAACATTAGAGCATGCTAGTGTGAGTGTTCATTTTTTTCATATTATATTTAATATTGACAAAATTATCCATAAATACAGTTCCAAAAATAAACACAAAAAAGAGTCCTAATTGAAAGAAAAGAAGTTGACAAAAAGATTGATACCAATATAGGTGATACTATTGCATAACAAGTGATTTATAGGCTATTTTTGTATGCCAGTCATTTTTGACCGGGAACACTACAAGTGTAACAAAGATGTTTTACGAAAACTAACAATTGTTGCAGTCAAAGTAGTTATATCCTGTGTGAACAAAGTCAGTAAACCTTAGTCCAATGTGATAACATTAAGTAACATTTTCGGGAGAAAGAAAATTCTCTCCAGGTCAAAATGACCTGAACACAACGTGAGGGGTTCATTTATGGCCCTCGGTTCTTTTCAACATACTGTGACTTCTTTATTTCTTTATTCTTTATTTGCAACTATGCTATTTTGTGCTGAGCATGGTATATTGTGTTGGTCAATCTGTAAATTAGATGTTGTGTCTGTGTTCTGTAATTTGCACATTATTTAGTAAATCACCCGCAGAAATGTCCAAAATTGGCACTGTTTTAGAATTGCGCTCTCACGCTTATTTTCCCAGTTTAGTAAAACTAGCCCTTTGCATTTGAATTTAAGAAAAAATCCATTAAAAATTATAAAAAAAAAAAACTGAAAATGTACTCTCATAATAGATGAGTTTGTTCAGGGTTGCCAGGTTTCCACAATAAAGCCCGCCCAATTGCTACTAAAAACTATTTTTGGTAGGGTTCCCCTTGTAAAATTTGCATTCCAGGGGATAAATATCACATTATTGGGGTCGCTTCAACCCACGGACATAAAAAACAACCCAGGGCAACAGGAAAACTGCTGACTTGGCAACACTGAGTTTGTTTCTTCATCGGATTTGAAGAAATTTAGCATTGCATCACTTGATCACCAATGGATCCTCAGCAGTAAATGGGTGCCGTCAGATTAAGTCCAAGAGTCCAAACAGCTGATAAAAACACCCCAATAATCCACAAGTAGTCAATACGATTCCAGTCCAGCAATGAATGTCTTGCGAAGAGAAAAGCTGTGTGTTTGTAAGAAACAAATCCATTGTTAAGGCATCTGGCCAAAAAATGAGTCCATAATCCATTATAGCGCTTACTCCAGGGAACATCAACATCAAAACATTAATTTAACATCAAAATCCACTTTTTTTAGATCTGCTTTGGACTGTTTTTACTGTGCATGTTTTTTCTCCTGATTCAGACAAGACAACGTTTTCGTCAATATTATGGATAGATGAAAGCTTTTCACTTCTTAAGATATAATTGATGGACTGGAGTGGTGTGAATTATTGTGATGTTTTTATCAGCTGTTTGGACTCTCATTCTGACGGCACCCATTCACTGCAGAGGATCCATTGGCGAGCAAGTGATGGAATGCTAAATTTCTCCAAATCTGATAAAGAAACAAACTCATCTACATCTTGGATGGCCTGAGGATGAGTACATTGTCAGCAAGTTCTCATATTAGGTGATCTTTTCCTTTAAAGTCAAAATCATTTTTTTTGGTGCTTCCAAACAAAATAGTTTTAATCTATGTAATCTTTTATCAACAATAAAATAAATGCTCTCCCTCTGAGAGTCACAGAGGCCATGCAGGCTATATGATAATGCAGTCATTAGCCAGATAACAGCATGAGTGGGCAGCCTGCAAAACAACAGCCGGAGACTTCTGGCAAGAACACACATTTGCTTCTGTGAAGCCATTCAGAGATTTTGGATGCCAGAATGATGAACTTAAAGTGAACTGAGACCAAGTTTCACAATGAAACTGCAGTGAGTGAATCATTTATTAATATAATTCAATAAGGCCAAGGACAATAGATTTTTAATAGACTGAGAAAATCATTTAATTGAACTTGTACAGTGTACACATATTTTTTATCATATATGCAATATACTATCGTTTGAGGTTGCTATGATTATTTTAATTAAAAAACTCGCTTTTGCTCACCAAGGCTGCATCTATTTGATCAGAAATACAGAAAAAACTGTAATAATCTGAAATATTATTACAATTTAAAATATGTGTTTTATATTTGAATATATTTTCAAATGTAATTTATTCCTGTGAGGCAAAACTGAATTTTCAGCATCATTACTGCAGTCAGTGCAATCAGTGTCACATGATTCTTTAGAAATCATAATATGCTGATTTGTGTTAGCCTCTGTGCATTTTACCATTTAAATCAAAATAAAAACAGAATCTACATACTAACTTTAGTCAGATCAACAATAACACAGAGATCCCTCTCATTACATCCTATCACAAGATACGTTCCCGCTGAAAGTCGTGCAACAAGATTCATTAACGCAGACAGTTTGGCTTTAAGCATCCGTCTCGGTGCAGTAACACGTCTAAATCAGACATGACATTAAAGAGCAGTGGATTCACAGCACTGGAGGTGCGAACACGCGTGTGATTACAGCTTTATATTGTTCTAGGCATCAGGTAAGAAAAACATCAAACAACAGCCCCTGATGGCACGTTTATCACACACAGACGCAATTAAATCACACAGCTGTCCAGAGCTGATAATAAGTGTTGAAATAGCTTTACAGCGCTGTTGTCATTTACACACTCCTGGAGTGTGACCTCGTGTTAAACAGTAATTGGATCGGATCTCGCGCTCTCTCTCCGAGGATGCTTTGGGTTCGGAGACAAAATGGCTCGTTTCGACTTTAGATCGCCCTTCTGTCTGGTACATTTGACAAATAACATAAATAAAATTCCATACTAAGTTAATCACATAAATCAACAGCATTTTTTCCTTGCAGCTAAATAAATATTTGATTTTTTTTTTCTAAATTAGCTGAAAATATTACTTTAATATATACAAATAAATAATTTATATATTATTAAACAAATAATACATTTTGTAATTTTATTCTGTTTTAGTTTTATTTTTTATTCATCTTTTTCTTCTTGTATAATTTTTTAAAATGTAATTAAGTCACATAAATCAATTTATGTGTTTTTATGCAAATTTGGAGATACAGCATTAAACATTCTGTATGGAAACAGCAGGACTAATGTTAAAAAAAAGAAGAAGATAATTTTAACTAAAGAAGCTGTTTACTCCATAAATGTGCAGTTTAATTCTTATATGTTATGGCGTAAAAGATGTTTTCTTCATTATATGGACATTTATTATTTAGTATTACTTACTTATTAATACATACAAATAAATAATTAATATTTTTTGAGAGAAAATAATATATGGTGTAATTTTCATCTCCCTATTTTAGTTTAGATTTATTTTTTCTTCATCCTGTTCTTCTGGAATTTTTTTGTGTTAAATATTCAAGCTCTGATACATTTTTTTTTTAAATTGCATAATTATGCAAATTTTGAGATGTAACATTATAAATGCTGTATGAAAACCAAAGAAGCTGTTTACAACATAAATTCTTAGTGTAATTATTACAGGTCATGATAGATATTTTCTATATACTTTTTTTTTCTATAAGAAAAATCAAATAAATATAAATGTATTAAATATTTTTTAAAAATGATATTACTCAAATATGTGAAAATAAATTATGTATATATTGTTAAACATATAATGTTGTAAATTTCACCTACCTGTTCCTGTCATGAGTCTCTTGTTTGTTCTGCCTGCTGTTCTTCAGAAAAATCTTTAAGGTCCCATAGATTCTTTGGTTTTTCAGCATTTTTGTGTATTTGAATCCTTTCCAATAATGACTGTATGATTTTAAGATCCATATTTTCACACTGAGGACAACTGAGGGACTCATATGCAGCTATTACAGAAGGTTCAAACGCTCACTGATGCTCCAAATAGGAAAACCATGCATTAAGAGCCGGGGGTGAAAACTTTTGAACAGAATGAAAATGTGTACAATTTTCTTATTTTGCTTAAATATAATACTTTTTTCATTTAGTACTGCCCTCCAGAGGCTACAGAAGATAGTTACTGTTTCCTAGAGGACAAAATAAGTTAAATTTCCCTTTAAAATCAAAAGTTTTGCACAATTTGGAAGGAAACACGCATGTAGCTACAATCTGCTTAGAAAAGCTCATTTAAAGATGCTTTAAAAGCATTACACTGTCTAAATTCAAACCTTGTCTTGTCACGACTGGTAAGGACATGTTCTAAGGATGTCTGAGAAACTAAACTGCTAATGAACCCCATGTGAATAAACTCACATGAGGCAGCTGTTTTATTGAGTATAACTTGGTATCTCATACACATATGTTTGTTCAGAAGGTGAGAGGCGCATGTTTTCTCAAATGACCCGAGCGTATCAGAGTGGGAGCGAAAGGACAGAGCTAGATTTGAATGCAGCCTTGCAAGGAATTAAACCCCTACAGGCCCGAGCTACAAATCTGGTGCCAGTGCCAAAGCTGTCCAACACTACATGACCCAACGAGAGTGTTTCTGCTGCATACTAAACAGCCTGGACAGGACTGTGTTTCTCAAGACCCTTTAATAGTGCTGGAGCCACACATCTGGAACCACTTCGCACATTTTCTTGGGCCAGAAAACTAAGATTTACACGTTCGTGGAAAAAGTTTTTTGAGGACAACAAGAGTCTAATGTAAAAAAATAAAGAAATTATAATAAATAAATATATAAAATAGAAAGACAATTTAAAAATAAATATTTTACACTATAAACACTCAATTCTTACATGTCATACCCGCCCCCTCCATTATATGGACATATTAAAATGCAAATATATTTGACAAATGGTGTTCAGTATGAACTCAAAATGAATATTACTTGAAAATATACAAATACATTTTTATATATTGTTAAATACATAATATATGGTGTAATTTTCATCTCCCTATTCTAGTTTTTTTTTCTTTATTTCTACAATTTTTTGTTTTACTATATATCTGTTTGTGTGTTATAATGTTTTGAAATATTTTCTTGAATAATTTTAAACCAAAACAAAAGAAATAAGAATAGGATAGAGGAAAAAAATAATTAAAATAATTTTAATAATTATTTTGTGATATTTTTCTTGAATATTTTTAAGACAATATTTAAAGATAATAGGAAAAGGATAAAGAAGGAAAAAATCTAATTTAAACATTTTTAATGAATATTTTAAGACAACAAAGATAATAAGAAAAAGAGTAAGCAAAAAAACAAGCATAAGAATAAAAGTATGAGGAAAATAAGTATATATATACTTTTTTTGACATACGTGACCAGAAAACCAGTCATATAGGTCAATTTTTTGAGATACATAATCTGAAAGCTGAATAAATAAGCGGTCCATTGTTTTATGGTTTGTTAGGATAGGACGATATTTGGCTGAGATACAACTATTTCAAAATCTGCAATCCGAGCCTGCAAAAAATTAAACCATTGAGAAAATTGTCTTTAAAGTTGTCCAGATGTTCTGAGCAATTCATATTACTAATTAAAAATTAAGTTTTCATATACTTACAGTAGGGAATTTAAAAAATATCTTCATGGAACATGATCTTTACTTAATATTCTAATGATTTTGGCATAGAAGAAAAATTTATAATTTTGACCCATACAATGTATTTTTTGACTATTTTTTTGCTACAAATATACCCATGCTACTTTTGGTTTTGTGGTCCAGGGTCACATATTTTCATATTTTATTTGTTTTTTGCTGTTTGAACATCAGTATATTAAATATTATTAAAAAAAAAACTTATTTTCATATATGTTGTCTTTAGCAACTTATGTCAAAATATGTCAAATGCTCTAAGCTTGATGGACATTTCCTGAATATGTCATACTGATTTTTACAGGTTTCTGTAGCAGTATTTTAGAGCAGCCACTGTAAAATATTTAAATGGGGGCGGGGCTGGGTGAAATATTCGGATCGTTTCTGGAATAATATGTGATTCGTGACTTGCTCATTTCTCCACCTTCTCTGTCGCTCTCTCTATCGCTCTCCTCTTGCCCCTCCAGCGGGGCGGAAGAAAGAGGGATGAATTTTTCATGAGGATGGAGAGCCAGGAGAAGCAGCCGATGGAGGCGTGTGAAAATGCACAGTGCGGTTTGGGCCTCAGGCGGCTGTAGCCTTTGATATTAAAGAGTCACTTCATGTTGGATTTGTTTATGGGTGGAAAATGGTGAGAAATGGTTCGTTGGTTCATATTCAAGGAGAGTAGCATGAGCCAAACATGCACACACATAACAGCATTTATGTATATGTATGCATGCAGATGGCAGTGTGCATACATAACTCATGTCATAAACTGCAAGGCACAACAAAACGCCCACCCACTCCTCACAAGAGACTAACCGCATTTCCCCTCTGGACGTGTGTTGGCGATCAGATTTACACAGAGCATAACAATTCTACTGAGATAGAAAGCTTTATTATTGTCTGGATGTTTACAGGTGGATTATATTTAATGTATTTGATGATGATGATGATATATTTTATTTGAGTGTCAAACACCTTAATTGGTGCCCAGCCCTCATTGCATTTTGCCCTCATTAGACACTTTGACAGATTATATACAATAGCCACGTGGCAAAATACAAAGCAAAGCACAACATATGGACACATACAAAAAGGAGAAAATTGTGTAATGTATAAGTAGGAGTCAACACTGTTTGAACTTTTTGATATGAATAGATTATACATAAGTGCATTTTGGTATAATAAGGTTTTCAAGCTCTACAGAACTGCAAACATGTGGTCTTTTAAACCAATTGAAAACTAAAAAGCGTAGATTAAAAAGTTGATGCCGCTAGAGATTTTAAAGGAATAGTTCCCCAAAAATTTTAATTTACTGAATATTTATTATAACATGTTGTGAGGTGAAAAGCTGTGTTTGTGAGAAACAAATCCAGCATTACAGTGTTTTACAGTGTTCTTCTGGCCATAATCCATAATGATGTCCTCCAGTGAAAAAGTCCATCCCCTGTTATCCTGTAATGTCAAAACCAACATATTTGTTTAGAGCTTTTTTGGACTGTTTTTATTTGGAGACGGTGTTTGATCTGTGTATATTTCTCTTAAGATTCAGACAAGACTGGAGAAAGCAATGTTAAGGATAGACAACTCATATTTTAGCCAGAAACACAATTTGAAGTTAAAGATTTCTTACACTGTAAAAAACAAACAAAAAAACCCTCCACAATTTGTTGAGTCAACTTAAAATAATCTGTTACCCTGCTGCCTTAAAATTTTCAGGCAAAAGTTCAGTCATTTCAAATAAGTTTAGTAAACTTGAAATGTTAAGTCGTACTAAGTGACAGCTTAAATATTCGAGTTGAGTAAACTAAACATTTGGTTTGTTAAAATTAAAAGCTGAGTTTGTTACCCGGCTGCCTTAAAATTTTAAGTTACATCAACTCAAATATCTAAGTTGTTACATTTCAAATTGACTAAACTTTGTTGACTGAACTTAAAATCGTAAGGCAGCGGGGTAACAATTCGTTTTAAGTTGACTCAGCAAATTGTTTTTTTACAGTGTAACGATGGATTTGTTTCTTATAAAAACACAGTTTTTCGATTCACAAGATGTTAATTAATGGATTAGAGTTGTGTGGACTACTTGTGGATTATTGTGATTGTAATTCTAACTTTCATGGCACCCATTCACTGCAGAGGATCCATTGATGAGTAAATCAAAATCTGATAAAGAAACAAACTCATCTATATCTTGGATGGCTAATTTTCATTTTGAGTTAACTATTCCTTTAAAGTAAACTTTTGGACTCATCAATTAATTGGACTGTTAGAAGCTAATTTTTTTCACAAAAAAATTAACTGTATGCCACTCAGTAAATGAGAAATGCAGTGGTCATAAAACAAAGTCCTGTAACAATAATGTTTGAAATGCCTTATTTTTCACATAGTATTTTTAAAAAAATATGAAGTGTATATATATATATATATATATATATATATATATATATATATATATTGCACAGCACACTAGAGTTTCAAACCACAGACTCACCACAGCATTGACAATGTCCACATTGAAGTAATAGAGCAAAAGCAGTTCAAGTTGTGTGTCAAATGTCAATTTTCAACCGTCAAACACATTTTATGTCATGCCATGCACTTATACTGACTTTTAGTTTCAGGATGTCAAACCATCTTCGGGTGCTGTGGTTTCTTTCTGCGGTTCATCTCTTGAGTTGTTTTTATGTCCGTGTCAATACGAGAGAGCGAAAGCTCGTATGAGAAACTCTCAATCTCCTGCTGTGCGTGTGAATATGTGCATTAATATTTCATGCGTACTAAAGGTTACTTATGGACAAAACCATCTATAATTCATGCCCTCAGAAAAGTCAGATCCCTACACATGACATTTAGTTTGTTTGTTTTGAATAATGCATGATGTCTTTTTAAATGTGTTTGATTTTTGAATAATTAATTTTAAGCAGCCCCTCTTGGATAATTGGCACTTTTGTGTTTCTTTCTCTTTGATCTGTTTGTTCTGTTCGCACTATTCTCTCTCTCTTCTTCCTCTCCTGTCTTTCATCGCTCTAATGGTGATGTAACACGGCAAAAGCTGCATGCTGTTGAACTATCCTGTTCTGATTACCCAGCATTCTCCCACACATCCAAACAGCCCTCTGAGATTCACTGACGAGGAGAAATTTCACAGCGTTAAAGACCAAAGAGAATGGCATTCACAATGCATTTCACTTCCCTAACGTGACATACTTATGAGTGAAACGATATTCAGCAAGAAATAATGTATGCTGGGTCTTTGTCCACTGGGACTAGACTAAATCATGAGGAGGATGCATGTTTGGCTATTTAGCATCAATATAATTATTTCTCACACTTGGCGTTAGGAATTTGAACAAACCTGTTACCTTTAGAAGGGATATTTAATAATTTCTAGGGAACAGAAATATAAGAGAGACTTGTACGAGAGCTCCATGTGCTAAAAAACATGAGATAGAAAAATAGAAAAAACACAAGCAATTTAAGGAAACATCTTAATCAGATTGAAATAATACTAACAAATACATAACATGCAACATGCTGCAAATACTCACAACACAACCAAATACAGAAATGTGCTGCAAAAACTGAATCGCTCTGCAAATACTCATAACCCTGACCAAAAACAGAAACATTCTGCAAATACTCACAACACAACCAAATGCAGAAATGTGCTGCAAAAACTGAATCGCTCTGCAAATACTCATAACCCTAACCAAATACAGAAATGTGCTGCAAAAACTGAATCGCTCTGCAAATACTCATAACCCTGACCAAAAACAGAAACATTCTGCAAATACTCACAACACAACCAAATACAGAAATGCACTGCAAAAAACTGAATGCTTTGCAAATACTCATAACCCTAACCAAATACAGAAACACGCTGCAAGTACTCATAACACAACCAAAAACAGAAACGCACTGCAAAAATGAAATGCTCTGCAAATACTCATAACACAACCAAAAACAGAAACGCACTGCAAAAACTGAAATGCTCTGCAAGTACTCATAACACAATCAAATACAGAAAGTGACTGCAAGTACTCATAACAATTAAATACAGAAAGTGACTGCAAGTACTCATAACACAACCAAATACAGAAATGCACTGCAAAAACCGAAACACTCTGCAAATACTCATAACCCTAACTAAATACACAAACACACTGCAAATACTCACAACACAACCAAATACAGAAATGCGCTGCAAATACGCACAATGCAACCAAATACAGAAATATGCTACGAAAACAGCCACAAGTTGCAAATACTCACAACACAACCAAATACAGAAATGTGCTACAAAAAACGGAATTTGCGGCAAACACCTACAACACAATCAAATACAGTAACGCATTGCAAATACTCACAACACAACGAGATACAGAAATGCACTGCAAATATGCACAACACAACCAAATACAGAAATGCGTTGCAAACACTAACAACACAACCAAAGACAGAAACACACTGCAAATACTCACAACACAATTAAATACAGAAACGTTCTGCAAAAAACGTAAAATCGCTGCAAATACCTACAACGCAATCAAATACAGTAACGCACTGCAGATACTCACAACAGAATCAAAGACAGAAACACACTGCAAATACTCACAACACAATTAAATACAGAAACGTTCTACAAAAACGTAAAATCGCTGCAAATACCTACAACGCAATCAAATACAGTAACGCACTGCAGATACTCACAACAGAATCAAAGACAGAAACATGCTGCAAATACTCACAACACAGTGAGATACAGAAATGTGCTGAAAATACTCACAACACAACCAGATACAGAAAGGCACTGCAAATACTTAACAACACAACCAAATACAGAAACACACTGCACTTACAATAAAATTCTAAATAATAAACAATAAATGTTATAAAACTAAAATAAATTACATTCATTTAATTTTTGACCGCCACATGAACAGCATCAGAGGGTTAATGCACTCATGAATTGTGCACAGTAAGATGTTTAAATAGGGCCTATTCAATTTCATCTCTTATGAAACAAACCAAAATGGCTTTTCTTAAGGTCAAACACAGGGATTTCTTATTCTTTATGGTCAACTTAAAAGACCTCTCAGAAGAAGATTGAAGCACACATTAGACAAACTAAAATCAGATCTCTCTCTCTCTCTCTCTCTCTCTCTCTCTCTCTCTCTCTCTCTCAAACACACACACACACACACACACCCACACACATCTATACTGTTTTAACACACACCACACTGCTTGTCTCCAGGGCTCGGACAACCATGAATCTATTCCTCTGTCTCTTCCACTGTTTGAAGGTGGAGGAGTGGAAGTTTACTGCTGAGAGCAGGGTGTGTGTGACGTCTGTATGAGAGCGAAAGCGTTTTGATGGTTTCCCATTTCTCACCTCATAAAACAAACCAAAATGTCAGAGTGAAGGCAACAAAGAGGATGATTTATAGGTGTGTGTGTGTGTGTGTGTGCGCGTATGTGACTCCCCATGCTCTTCTTTCTATAAAACCGCCTCACAGCTCGTGTTGAGACATGTAACCTTGGAGATTAAATTAGGGGCCAAAAAATATGGGCAGCTTTATAATCGATTTTGAAATAACAACACGGAAGTCCGTGAAACAACAGTTGGATGAAAAGAAAGTGAAGACTGTACTGTCATTTTTTATACATTTACAGTAACACTGGAAGCTGTGATTTCCTTGAAATTTACTGTAAAAAAAATATATAATATGATATATATTGTAAAAAAAATTCTAAATTAACTAATTAACAAAAGCGTTTTTCATTATTTTTTTATTAAAATTACACACTGTTTACAGTGTGGAAGACATATTTGAGAAACAGGTGTTAGAGCCTATGAAGTAAACAACAAAACAAATCCAAAATGTGTGAAAGATTATAAATTAGACATCAAATGAACAAAAGATGAGTAAGAGAGATGTGGTGTGTTTTGTCACTGAGTCACCTGAGGTGAGGACAAACATTAGCTGCCAGAAAATGCCACTTTCCTCTGTCTCAACCACAGTGGTGGACTCAAGAGGGTTTTCATCCTCCTTAAGGTGACAGTCTGAGGCAGGTGTGAGTTTTTAGAGTGACAATGCGCAAATATCAACCATCGCCCAATCACACACACACACACACACACACACACACACACACACACACACACACACACACACACACACACACACACACACACACACACACACATGTTGGGTTTACATGTTTTATGGGGACATTCCATAGGCGTAATGGTTTTTATACTCTATAAACCGTACTTTCTATCGCCCTACACCTACCCTACACCTAAACCTAGCCCTCACAGGAGATTGTGCATACTTTTACTTCCTCAAAAAAAACTCATTGTGCATGATTTATAAGCCTGTTTCCTCATGGGGACCTGAGAAATGTCCCCACAAGGTCAAAATCTACTGGTATTCCTATCCTTGTGGGGACATTTGGTCCCCACAACGTGATGAATACCAGGTACACACATCACACACACACACACACACACACACACACACACACACACACACACACACACACACACACACACACACACACACACACACACACACACACACACACACACACACACACACACACACACACGTTCTAAAAAAGTCTTCATTCACAGGCCAGAGTGTCCTGAGAGAATCACATTGGTATTACAGTGTTCTCAAATCATCCCAGACACCCGCTTTTGATGAAGTCCAGTAAATGCCTACATGAACAAAAAGTTGAAACTTTTCAAACTTTAAAACCCCTATAAAATCAAAATAGGACTTTTGTGGGAGTTCAGTCTATATCTTTTCATTTTAAAGTAGCTTTAAATGCTGTTGCAGGTATAAACATTTAAAGTCTTGCACAAAAATAGAATAAAATATTCACAACTTACCTTGACCAATCAGATGCTCTCTACACTGAGAATGTCCCGCCCCCTAAAAGCGCCTGCCAATGGCCTGCAATACAAGCAGATAAGTTTTGTTGAGCTGTGATGTAACTTCCTGTTTCAATTGGAGATATATGAAGACCGGTAGGAAAACTTTGTTTGTTCATTTACTGAGGTCTGAAAAAAAGTGAGAGGAGCTTGTTTATGTGTTTGTTTTTCAGTTCACTTGATGGCCGTTTTGGAAATGCTTCAGATGTTTACTTGTTGTTCAAGTGTTTAAGGAAAGAAAGACATCTCCAAAACTGTTTTACAGTTTTCAAGCTTATATTTGTATAATGTTGGATAACTATGATATTTTTAAGTTAAAACACTGCAGGCAAACGCACTGTTTTTTAGGCACTGGTAAATTTTGAGATTTTGGGCTGTTTTGCTTCCATAACATGCCTAGTGGAAAGAAAGCCTGCAAAATACACATTTAAATGTTTTTTTTTTTAACTGCTCTTTGTCTGTTTGCATTTTTAGATTTCAGTCGCAATATATATCTTTAAATGCCATTTTCTAAAATATTTTTTTCTGCACTTCAGCAGAACTTACTCTTTTAAGATTTATACATCTCTCTATTTTTTTAATTGCTCTTTATCTGTATGCAACTTTAGATTTCAGTTGCAATATATATCTTTAAAGGCTTTGTTTTTTTGTTCTTCAGCAGCACTTAGTTTTTTGAGATTTATACCTCTCTATATTCTGAAGGTTTATTCATATATCCTTTCTAGGGCTGTGATGATAAATTGATGCATCGCGATTCATCAATCGCTTCCGAATACATAGCGATTCTCTCTAGAAGTTTTTAACAGCAGATGGCGCACTAATCTAGTTTTTAACCAAATGCTCAAATGCTCACGAAGAAGAGCACTTGTGTGTTCGGCTGAGTTTTAAAATGCTTTTATGATGCCAGATTAGTGTAAAGCTCACTGTGAACACCCTTGTAATTCGCTTCAACATTTTTGAACTTTATGAATGATCTGAAGTGTGTGTAAGGAATTGGAATTGTAAGGTGCTGCTGTTTCTAAAGCATGCAGTGCCATCTGCTGTTAAAAACTGCTCAGAATCAATTCGAGAGAAATTCGTAATGTATTCGGAAAATCTCTGAATCGATGCAAAATCATTTCTCGATTTATTTTCCCAGCCCTAATAATTTCACCGCATTTATATAACATTTTATTCCTAAAAACAGTGATTTTTTGTTTTGGCTGTTGACAGTATTTTCAGAATTTTGTAGAGATAAAAAGAGATACAAAATCCCCTCTATAATACCTATGACTCTAATATGTCAACAAAATAAAACAAGAATTTACCTTATCCAATGTTCGAATTTCTGTTCTGAAAATATATGCAAATGTAACCTTTTTCAGGTTGTCTAATGTTTTTTAGAGGGTTTGCACATATGTCACGATTTGAATGCGCAGCCATATTGGAGATACTCGGATGTAAACAACAGTTTACCCTGGATTGCACGCTTAATGTACTACACTCTTAAAAATAAAGGTGCTTTAAAAGGTTCTTCACAGCCATGCCATAGAAGAACCATTTCTGGTTCCACAAAGAACCATTCAGTCAAAGGTTCTTTGAAGAGCAATTTCTTTCTTACCTTTTTATAATCTAAAGAACCTTATTTCGCCTTTTGTGAAACAGAAAGGTTCTTCAGATGTTAAAGGTTCTTTATGGAACCATTTAGACAAAAAAGTTCTTCTATGGCATCGTGTAGCACCTTTATTTTTAAGAGTGTACAAGATTTTTGCTCTGGAAATCCTGGTTCAGTTTGGCCAACCACAAACGCCTGTTTTCCTCAGACATTTTTTGCACTTTTCTCCGTGATTTGTTATAACTTTTGGCAGTCTGTAGTACTCTAAAAGTTTTACCCAATCCAACCGATTAGAACAGCCTAAAACATGACAATAATTGTTCATTTGTAGCAATAATCAGAAAAATATGTGAGTTTCATTCGGTTCAGTGGCATTGTTTACGTTCAGTGCCACCAATTTGAACAATTGATGCTTTGTGAAACTACTCAATTAAAATACATATCTTTAAAGGCCGTTTTTTTCTGTACTTTAGCAGCACTTGCACTTTGCAGTTTTATACCCATATACATCCTGAAGGTTTGTTCAAATATAATTTTACCTCATTTATATAACATTTTATTCCTAAAAACATAGTGTTTTTTTCTGGCTGTTGGCAGTATTTTTTAGAATTTCGTAGTGATGCAACGAGGTACAAATTCCTTTCTGTAAAAACTTTTCAACAATTTGTTAATTGTAAAGCACTGTCTTTCAAAAGGTTTGCTTCAGGACCCTGATTTTACATTTGAGCTCAAGTACCAAACACAGCAGCTACAAACAGACGAGCTCATGTTTTGTTTTTGTTTTTTTACCTTGCATAGTTTAAGTATGCTGGCATCTGTGTAATTTGGCTAGCTAAGAGGCAGATGAATTTGCACCGAATTATAAAGTTTGAAAATACAAGATTTGAATTCATAGCCACTGACATACATTAGCAATAAAGGATATGGGAATAGTTTTCTCCTCTTTTCTATAACCTGGCATGATTGTTTATCTGTCTCCATCAGAAAAGACATACAGCCAACTTTTGGGTCATGACCACCTATTTAGTATTATAAAGAACAGGCGATTTCATTGTGAATACTATATATCACCTGGATATTTTTCTTTTTGAATGTGTAATGTTGAGCAGTGCAATTAGCATTTAATTTTTTTTAAAGAGTGGCTCGTCCTTATTCTGTCTCTAGTGCGGGTTTGCACGCTGATAAACTGGCTCAGTGATTTCATTAACTATGCATGCAGGCTACTGATGACAGTTACCCTTAGAGATTCCCTAAGATCACAGATGCGCAAAACAACAGCAGCGAGAAGACGAGCTTCGTTATTAGAGCTTGTATAAATGGTAGCTGTGGAAACACAGGTTTAAAACACATACAAGATGGTCTCAGGGTCAGTGTGAGTTGTGAAAATTTTTGCATGCCTGTATGATTTCAAATGAGGGTTGTCTCAGAGTAACCTGGCAAGGAGAAATACTGACTTTGAATTGCATCAGACATGAACTCAGTTGTGGTGATTGTGTGGAATATTTAAAAAAAAAAAAAGAAAAGAAAAAGAAAAGGTTAGCTGTTGAAATGTCAAGTGATGTGTTGAAACTCTAGATGGCGCTGGCTGATGGGTCCTTAACGTAAACTGTTGATATTAACAGCATTTAAAGGATTAGTTCACTTTCAGACAAAAATTTACAGATAATCACCCCCTTATCATCCGAGGTGTTCATGTCTTCCTTTCTTTAGTCGTAGGCTACGGTAATTATGTTTTTGGAAGAAAAATTTCAGGATTTCTGAAATAATAATGGATATGTATGGTGCCCCCAAGTTTGAACTTCCAAAATGCAGTTTAAATGCAGCTTCATAAATCGATGCGTCGTGGATCGAGAAATGATATTGCATTGATTCTGAGATTTTCCGAATGCATCGCGATTTTCTCTCGAATCGATTCTGAGCCTAGTTTTTAACAGCAGATGGCACTGCATGCTTTAGAAACATGTAACGTGACTTTCATAAAACAGGATGTGACTGATTTATTAATGTTTCTTTGATGTTGTGTTTTTAAAAGTGAGAATGATAACTTGCACTGTTCTGTGTATGCGCTCAGAGGCGGAGCAGAACATGTAAAGTTATCTTTTATCTCAAGGTGCGCGCCTAAACTGTCAAATACACGCAAAAAAAAATTCTAAATGAGGCGCTTGGTGATTATTCATGTAAACCCTTGTCAGTTATGTCTTAAATGATCATAAACAGTTGAGAATGAAAATGTGTGTAACAGTAAATTGGATCCGTGTGGCTCTTAAAGTGGAAACTAATAATATTCCTTCTGCCATCTCTGTGCTTAATAGTAATAAAACTTAAAAATACAAAGAGGAAAATCACTTACTGCTCTTGAATGCAGGACTTTTGTAATTTTAATAAGAAACAAAGCATGTTTAATTCTTACAGTGAAGACGCTGTTTTATTTTACATTCAAAATATTACATTAAATTTCTGTAGTATTGTTAGACTGCTTTAGACATCAGTATTCAGAATTTTTTTTTTTTTTCAAAAAAGCACTGTTTTCTTTTTCATTTGTATCTTTTTTTTTTCTGTTGCATTATCTTTAAATTAATCACTAATATAGGTTTTAATAAGTTTTGGACCCAGTCATAATTGTGTTAAATAATCGTGATTGATTTTTGCCAAAATCGAGCAACCCTAATTTATATACTTTTTAACCTCAAATGCTCGTCTTGTCTCGTCTGACGCATGTGCAAGTTAAAACTCTCCTAGCATATTGAAGACCGTGGCCCCTCTCGGCCGAATTTGCTTTCCCATCATGTGGGGATTCATTTTGTAGCTCTCATTCTAGCTTTTATTAAACAGGAGAACAAACTCAATTACACCAAGCTTGCTGGAGACTTATTAGTTGACTATTTTTTAGGCAAACCTCATTTTGACTATTACATAATGCACACAGCATTGTACACCTGAGCACATCATTCACATAGTTTATGTTGGCACTTTCTGGCTTAATACAGGACTATTTGTTATTTTTTTGCAAGTTGCAAGAGAATAATTGGACAAAAAACAGTAAATGCATTTCATAAAGCAACTGCCAACAATGTACATTTAATAAATATGTAGCAAAATCAATATTAAAAGCTCTTGTCAAAACTGCTTTCTAGGTCTAATCATCTTAGTCCTCTGAATTTGATTGTTTACAGGAGCACCTTCATGTCATTAATAAACCATGAAAGTTCGAAGGCCCCCTGAGGAGTTTTTTTTAAAACCAAATCGATCTCCTGCCTGATGAAATTTGTACCAGAAACCTGTAGCCGTATCAGCCTGAATCGCTCTTAATTATCCTGCATCAGAGAAGTATGTTTTTATCAACATCAATTCGTCCTGTGAAGTGCGAGAAAATGATTTTGCTTCATATTTCTGAGGGAAGTATTTCTGCGATAAGTGTAAGACATTTTTTGATGTTCAGAAACCGAGCTGGAAGAACGATTGACTGGAGTTCACAGCAGGTGAATGAAAAGAGTTTGCCTCAGCTCTCATTATAGGTCTCAAATGCTCAGAGATCAGGGCTAATTACTTCTCCTCTGTGCCTTACTTGTCTTAAATTAGATTTACTCTTACCTTTTCTTCAGACACATCCCATCCATTTAAAATAACCAATTTGTTTATGCATTCTAAGGCCTGCAGCATATGCATTCAAGCCTTATGTCTGCTGATTTATAGGATTTATCAAAAGTCTCTTTCCTAGACCTTTAACGTAATTTTTATGTTCCTTATTTTGTTTGTACATCCCAGCTGAGGTTTGTGGTTTAGGTTCAGAGTCAGACTGACATGACTTGAATATTTATAGTCTCTTTTGCATTCTGTAGTCTTCGCCCTTGACAAATGTCTTTGTTTCATTTGTGCAGCAGTAGAACAACAGAAAGAAAGTTTATTCTTGTACACCCCTGTGCATCAGTGCTTAGTGTGTAAACAGCCGCTCGTGGAGTCTCCTAAAACTGCAAACAAATCCAAAGCCACAGAAACCACATGAGCAACATTTACAGTTCAACAACACTGTTGACTATGGGAGCTTGTTTCTGGGATGAAATAAGGTAATTGCGACTTTTATCAATTTTTTCAGAGCTGCAAGTTATAAAGTCAGAATTGCCTGATAAAGTTAAAATTGCATGATATAAATTTAGAATAATGCAATATAAAGTTAGAATTGTGTGATTTAAAGTTAAAATTGCATGATGTAAATTTAGCATTGTGCCATATAAAGTTAGAATTGCCTGATAAAGTTAAAATTGCATGATATAAATTTAGAATTGTGTGGAATATAGTTAGAATTGCTCAATATAAATTTAGAATTATGCAATATAAAGTAAATGGCACAATATACAGTGAGGTTAATAAGTATTTGATCACCCTGTGATTTTGCAAGTTCTCTTACTTAGAAATCATGGAGGGGTCTACAATTTTCAGCATAGGTGCATTTACACTGTGAGAGACAAAATCTAAAAATAAAAATCCGGAAATCACATTGTATGATTTTTTTTAACAATTTATTTGTGAATTACTGTGTCAAATAAGTATTTGATCACTTGAGTCAAAGAATTTTAATTTTTGGTACAGAAGCCTTTGTTAACAATTACAGAGGTCAAATGGTTCCTGTAGTTCTTCACCAGGTTTGCACACACTGCAGGAGGGATTTTGGCCCACTCCTCTATACAGATCTTCTCTAGATCTGTCAGGTTTCGGGGCTGTCGCTGAGCAACACGGAGTTTCAGCTCCCTCCAAAGATTTTCTATTGGATTTAGGTCTGGAGACTGGCTAGGCCACTCCAGAACCTTGATATGCTTCTTACAGAGCCACTCCTTGGTTTTCCTGGCTGTGTGCTTTGGGTCATTGTCATGTTGGAAGACCCACCCACGACCCATCTTTAATGCTCTGACTGAGGGAAGGAGGTTTTTGCCCAATATGTCACAATACATGGCCCTGTTCATCCTCTCCTTAATACAGCGCAGTCGTCCTGTCCCCTGTGCAGAAAAACACCCCCAGAGCATGATGCTTCCAGCCCCATGCTTCACTGTAGGTATGGTATTATTAGGATGACACTCATCATTCTTCTTCCTTCAAACACGGCGAATGGAGTTAAGACCAAAAAGTTCTACTTTGGTCTCATCTGACCACAGGACTTTCTCCCATGACTCCTCTGGATCATCCAGATGGTCCCTGGCAAACTTCAGACGGGCCTGGACATGGGCTGATTTAAGCAGGGGAACCTTACGTGCGATGCAAGATTTTAAACCAATTACTGATAGTAGCCTTGGAAACGATGGTCCCAGCTCTCTTCACAGCATTGACCAGCTCCTCCCGTGTAGTTCTGGGCTGATTCTTCACCATTCTTAGCATCATTGATACCCCACGAGGAGAGATCTTCCGTGGGGCCCCAGTCCGAGGGACATTGACAGTCATCATTAGCCTCGTCCATTTTCTGACAATTGCTCCAACAGTTGTTCTTTTTTCACCAAGCTGCTTGGAAATTGCCCCGTAGCCCTTTCCAGCTTTGCGAAGGTCTACAATTTTGTCTCTTGTGTCTTTTGTCAGCTCTTTTGTTTGCCCATGGTGCCACTTAGACTTTGGCTGATTGTGGGGTGCACAGGTGTCTTTATGACAGCTAACGACCTCAAACAGGTGCTAATTTAGAATCATGAGCAGAGTGTAGCTGGACTATTTAAAATAACAGGTATTTGAGGGTCAGAAATCTGGCTGATAAGCAAGTGATCAAATACTTATTTGACACAGTAATTCACAAATAAATTGTTAAATCATACAATGTGATTTCCAGATTTTTATTTTTAGATTCTGTCTCTCACAGTAGAAATGCTGAAAATTGTAGACCCCTCCATGATTTCTAAGTAAGAGAACTTGCAAAATCACAGGGTGATCAAATACTTATTGACCTCATTGTAAATGTAGAATTGCCCGATATAAATGTAGAATAGCACAATATAAATGTAGAATTGCACAATATAAATTTAGAATTGTGCAATGTAAATTTAGAATTGCATTATGTAAATGTAGAATCGTGCAATGTTAAGTTAAAATTACACAATAGAAATGTAGAATTGTGCAATATAAATGTAGAATTTTGTGGTATAAGGTTAGAACTGCGTGATATAAACTTAAAAATATGTAATACAAATTTAGAATTACACCGTATAAATTTAGAATTGTGTGATATAAAGTTAGAATTGTGAAATATAAAGTTAGATTTACAAAATATAAATGTAGAATCTGATGTAAATTTTGAATTTCATAATGTAAATTAAGAATTGCACGATATAAATGTAGAATTGTGTGATATAAACGTATAATTTTGTAATATAAAGCTAAAAAATGTGTAATATAAATTTAGAATTATGCAGTATAAATTTAGATTGTGTAACATAAATGTAGAATTGTGTGATATAAATTTAGTGTTGCATGATATAAAGATAAAACTGCACAATGTTAAGTTAGAATACATTTCGAATTGTGCAATAAAAAGTTAGAATTGCCTTTCCTAATTTTATAACCTTTTTTAATTTCTATCTAATAATAATGAACAGAAAAAATAACAGAATTATAAGAAATAAACTATTTTATACCACGGCAGGAAACATACTTCCATAGTTGACCTGTTAGAGTTTATTTCAGCTGTTAAGCATTGATTATTATTATTTTTTTTATAATTGTAACTAAAATTGTATTTCCTGTTTTTGTATATGAGAGTTCCTGTTGCTTTGTTGACTGTTCCTGTCTGGCCTTGTTTTTCAATCTTGTAAAAATAGTGAGTTGTTTGATTTCAAGGGGCTTCTTTTCTCTCAATTTTGGCTTTTCAGATTTCAGAAAAAAAGTTGCATATGGGTTGAATGAACCGAGACAAACTGAACTAGAAATTTGTGGTTTATTTAACCTGTTCAGTGAAGCTTATCCTGTTAGAAAGAAACTTGTGTTTTTCCATTTAGTGTGCAATGCAACGCATGTGGACTGATTTTTTTCCGACAGATAAGGCATTCATATTATGTTTGCATTAAATTTGTTTGTACCCCGGTCATGTGTTTGTTGGCTGATCTCCTGTAGCTGAAACTCTAAAAGCTTTTATTATTTTATAACAGTTTCTGCTGCAGATCAGAGAAATAAATGTAATCTTTTAATAATGAGATTAAAGAATAATCCTCTGTCTGTTTGTGCTGCGTCGCCGCCACATGAAAACCTGTAATGCCGAAATAGTTCTGTTGGAACTTACTGCAATATTAATTTTTTAATCTTCAATGTTCAATTAAAGCAGACTCTTTCCATGCCTGTGATCTGCTCTTGGAATCGCCCTGGGGAGAATCTGTGATCCTGCATTTTAAACAGATACTATCATATTTGTTAAACTGTTTAACTTGGCTAAATCCCATCAAATCATGATTGGCAGCATAAGGTTTGATACTTCCCACTTCAAATAAAAGATAAGCGATCACATTTCCATTTCAAGATGCTTGGAAGATTCATTTAGCTTGTTAGAGTGAGAGTAGTCTTGCATTTACACTTTTTAATAATAATAATCATAAATAGTAGTAGTATTTATATGTAGTTATTTTTAGTATTTAATATAGTTAGTATATATCATTTTATTAATAATAATAATAATAATACAATTTATTATTATTATTATTATTATTATAGATTTTATTTTATTTATAAAAATTACAATTACCAAACATAAAACTACCAAAAAAAGTGTAATTTTAGTAATTTCTAATAATAATAATAATAATAATAATAATAATAATAATGTATTTAAAAATGTTCAAAAAAATATTATTATTATTATTAATAAAAATGTATTAGATATATAACTTGGCATAGAGACTAATAAAATATTGTAGTAATAATAATAATTAGTAGTATTTATAGTGTTTAGTTTTTAGTATTTAGTATAGTCTGTATTTATAATAAAAAACTAATAAAATTATTATTAATAATAATATAATTTATTATTATTATTATTAGATATTTTATTTATAGATTACAACTACCTAAAATGTATTGTTGTAGTAATTAATAATAATAATAAAAATAATAATAATAATAATAATAATAATAATAATAATAAATGCATTAAATGTTAAAATATGTTTTATTATTATTATTATTATTATTATTTAGACATTAAGATTATTATAATATTATAGTAATAATAACAATAATAATATTATAGTAATGGTAACACTTTACAATAAGGTTCATTAGTTAACATTAGTTAACCACATTAGTTAACATGAACTAATAATGAACTGCACTTCTACAGCATTTATTAATCGTTGTTAATGTTAATTTCAACATTTACTAATGCATTAATAAAATTTTGTTAACATTAGTTAATGCAGTGTGAACTAACATGAACAAACAATGAACAACTGTATTTCCGTTAACTAACGTTATTAAAGATTAGTAAATACAGTAACAAATGTATTGCTCATGGTTAGTTCATGTTACTTAATACATTAACTAATGTTTAACTAATGAACCTTATTGTAAAGTGTTACCACAATAATAATGCATTTAAAAATGTAATAATTTATTATTATTATTATTATTATTATTATTATTATTATTGTTAATATAAATGTATTAGATACATAACTTATACATAGAGACTAATAAAATATTGTAGTAATAATAATAATTAGTAGTATTTATAGTATTTAGTTTTTAGTATAGTCTGTATTTATAATAAAAAACTAATACAATTATTATTAATAATAATAATATAATTTATTATTATTATTAGATATTTTATTTATAGATTACAACTACCTAAAAAATGTTTTGTTGTAGTAATTATACATAGAGACTAATAAAATATTGTAGTAATAATAATAATAATAATAATTAGTAGTATTTATAGTATTTAGTTTTTAGTATTTAGTATAGGCCTAGTCTGTATTTATAATAAAACAAATAAAATTATTATTAATAATAATATAATTTATTATTATTATTATGAGATATTTTATTTATAGATGTAAACTACCATTTTTTTTTATTGTTGTAGATGTAGTAATTAATAATAATAATAATAATAATAATAATAATGCTTTAAAAAATGTTAAAATGTTTTTATTATTATTATTATTATTATTATTATTATTATTATTATTATAGTAATAACAATAATAATGCATTTAAAATGTAATAAAATGTATTATTATTATTAATATAAATGTATTATATATATAACATACATTAACATACAAGAGACTAACATATACATAGAGACTAATACAATATTGTAGTAGTAATAATAATAATTAGTAGTATTTATAATATTAAATTTTTAGTATTTAGTAT
Organism: Garra rufa; assembly: GCF_049309525.1. Lineage (NCBI taxonomy): Eukaryota > Metazoa > Chordata > Actinopteri > Cypriniformes > Cyprinidae > Garra > Garra rufa. The sequence continues at coordinate 36,058,264 of NC_133379.1, forward strand.
AGTCTGTATTTTTTATAAAGAAACTAATAAAATTATTATTATTAATAATATAATTTATTATTATTATTATTATTATTATTATTAGATATTTTATTTATAGATTAAAACTACCAAAAAATGATTGTTGTAGTAATTAATAATAATAATGCATTAAAAATGTTAAAATATGTTTTATTATTATTATTATTTAGACATTAAGACTAATAAGATATTACATTAGCAATAATAATTATTATAGTAATAATAACAATAATAATGCATTTAAAAATGTAATAAAATGTATTATTATTATTATTATTATTATTATTATTATTATTATCATTATCACTATTATTATTATTATAAATGATTTGATATATAACTTATACATAGAGACTAATAAAATATTGTACTAATAATAATAATCAGTATTATTTGTAGTTTTTAGTTTTTAGTATATTTAGTATTTATAATGAAAAAAAATTGTAATAAAATAATGTTATTTTATATAATATAATAATAATACTATTTATTATTATTATTATTATTATTATTATTAATATTAGATATTTTATTTATAGATTAAAACTACAAAAAATAATTGTAATGTTGTAGTTGTAGTAATTAATAATAATAATAATAATAATAATAATAATAATAATAATAATGCATTAAAAATGTTAAAATATGTTTTATTATTATATTATTATTATTAATCAAAATATATTAGATATTTTATTAAGACGTTAAGACTAATAAAATATTGTATTAATAATAATAATAATAATAATAATAATGCATTTAAAAATAAATATTATTATTAGTAGTATTAATTTATAGTATTTAGTATTTATTTATATTTTTAGTATTTATAGTATCTAGTTATATGAGAAAAATCTAATTATTATTAATACAATTTATTGTTATTATTGTTGTTATTTTTATTTATAGATTAACACTACCACAAAAAGTTGTGTAATTGTAAAATAATAATAATAGTAATAATAATTGTATTATTATTATTATTACATATTGTTTTAATTTATTATTTTAAACATGATTTTGAGGGGCAGATAAACGGTTGAATTGTGATTTTATTTATTTATTTATTTATTTATTTATTTTTGAAGGTCGGCAACCCATTGCTGTATACAGTTGATCTAAAGAAAATCTTATTTACTTGAGTGAAAGTCTTAAAGTCTTAAATATTTAATGCAATGTTTTTTGTGACCTTTAGCATTCATTGGCTAATTCCTTCTCAAAAGCCCTCATTGTCATCCTGCCATCTTGTTTGCCTTGACTACTTTCTCGCTAAACCAGTTAAATACCTGTACAGCCCAACTCCTGTAATTTGCATAAATGCACCAATCAGATTGAAGTTTGTTGTTTTGCAAAAGCTTGACTGTGCAATATGCAGATTTGTCAAAGGCCTAGAGTCTTTCTATAAATCTTTTCTGCACATATTTGTTATTTTAGCTCAGTAACTCTCATTATTAGCTATCAGGGGTTGTTCAGTGACCTTTGAGGACTCAAATAAATCATGTTTGTTTCAAAGCAAATATAACATCACAGCTTCAGTCTCACATTAGCACACACACAGCGCCGATGCCCTTGAGACGACCCCCCTTAGATTCAGTGGCAAGTTTGAGCCTGCTGGCGTTGTGACAGAGACAATCTATTATCCAGCACAGAAAGAGAGTGTGCGGCCCACAGACTGATGGGACGTTCACTAATGTATGCGAGAGACAGAGGAAAGGATCAAGAGCAGAAATGAATGGATTCACGTTGTAGTGGCAAGAAATGAGAGGAATGTGGAAAGTCTCATGTTTTATTTGTCTGTTATTTCACACCTCCATCCGACCTCGTTTTCCACTTTGTCCTCATATTGTATTTCACTACTTAATGTTCATTCTCTCTTAGTGGCGGGAAGTCTGTGAAGCCCAACCTTGAGACAAACTGGCCATTTATGAATGCTTTTAATGCATTTATGCTCCAGAGTAGGTGCAACTGTGCTTTCGAATAAACTAACAGATGTAACCGCAGTTTAATTGGTTCGTGATAGCCTGAAGGGTCCTCCAGTATGTCATTGTTTTTGATCTCATTGCAGTTCATGTCTCTGTAATGTCATAATGCACATCTGGGTCATAGCTAAGAAGAAGAATTATATTCCCATAAATCTGTTTTACAGATACACTATTTTCACTTAAAAAAAAAAAAAAAAAGAATACTTATATTCAGCAAGGATGCATTAATTTGATCAAAAATTACATTTGTGACCCTGGACCACAAAACCAGTCATCATTAGTAGCACAAAAATACATTGTATTTGATCGATTTTGCTTTTATGCCAAAAATCATTGGGATATTAAGTAAAGATCATGTTCCATGAAGATATTTTGTAAATTTCATTCCGTAAATATATTCAAACTTAATTTTTGATTAGTAATATGCATTGCTGAGAACTTCATTTTGATTTTTTTTTTGCACCCTCAGGTTCCAGATTTTTTAAAATGGTTGTATCTCGGCCTATCCTAACAAACCATACTTCAATGGAAAGCTTATTTATTCAGCTTTTAGTCTATTTTTAAATCTCAATTTTAAAAAATTGACCCTTAAGACTGATTTTGTGGTTCAGGGTCACATTTATAGACATTTAATTGCAAAGATTGCTATTTCAAACTAATTATGTTCTTTTGAACTTTTGAAAAGTAAATGTGTCTCAGTTTCCACAAAAATATTAAGCGGCACAAGTGTTTTTTTTAACATTAGGGCTCTATGATTTCTGCGATGTGGAAACAGCGGACAGAATTGCAAAATTCAGTCATAAAAATAAAATACATAATAATATTGTTTTATAAAATCAATTAATTAGAGATGCTTTTGATTATTAAAATTGAATAAAACCAATAAAATGGAATACAAAAAATGAATGGAAAAGAAAATACCAGAAATTATCAGAAACTTACCAGAATTTGGTAAAAACAAAACAGAATTTGAGAAAAAACAACAACAGATATTTCATAGGGCCTTAAAAATGTAATTTATGTTAAACTTTAAATAAATTGCTATTAAATTGTGTACATTTTATGATTTCAATTAATGCATGCTTTTTGATTTATATATATATATATTATTGTTTTTAAAATTATTATTATTATTATTATTATTTTTTTTTTTTTTAATTTAACGATTAAAACAGAGTGTAGAAAAATTTCAATGGACAATCTAAATGGAATCCAGAGAAACTAAAATTTAAATTTGAAAATAAAACATAAAATGGAATTTGGGAAAAATGAAACAGTAATAATTTTAATAATATTAACATTATTTATTATTGAGATGCTTTTATAATTTTTATTAATATTTAGAATTATTTCTAATTTTTATAATTTCATTTTTTTCTGTTTTTGTTTTACAAAAAGTTTTATTAATATTTATTAACATTTATATGTCTAAATAGTTTTTGTAAATTACAGTTTGTTTGTTTGTAATTTATTTTTATTTATTTTTTAGTTAATTTAGTACATCGGTTTAAGAAAAATAGAAAAAAATAGTTGCTTTGCCAGTAATTGGAATAATTTATATCATTTAAAGAGATAATTCACCCAAAAATAAAAATTCTGTCATTAATTACTCAAGACCTTTGTTCATCATCAGAACACAAATTAAGATATTTTTTGATGAAATCTGAAAGCTTTCTAATGCACCGTCATACTCTCGTGAAACGTGTCGACGATGAGGGGGAAAAGTGTTGAAGAAATATATATATAATTTTTTTTTTGTTGCACAAACAAATGTATTCACGTATCTTCATGTAAGGTTGAACCACTGATGTCATATGGACTTTCTAATCCTTCAAAGTGTCAATTGCATCGCTGTCTATGCAGGGTCAGAAAGCTCTGGGATTTCATCAAAATATCTTAATTTGTTTTCCGAAGACAAACAAAGGTCTTATGGGTTTGGAACGTAATGAGGGTGAGTAATTAATGACAGAATTATCATTTTTGGGTGAAGTCATTGTTTTTTTTTTTTTTCATGATTTTTTAAAAACTTTTTTTTAAAGCATACTACAAAAGAAAACAGTTATTTTTAATTATAATAATATCAACATTATTGATTATTGAGATGTTTATAATTGTTGTTAATATTTAGAATTATTTCAAATTCTTGTTTTACAAAAAAATTTTGTAATTTTTTTTGTTTATTTATATTCTATTTTTTTAATATGTCTAAATAGTTTTTGTAAATTTTTATTTTAGTTAGTTTGTTTGTAATTTATTTAAATTTATTTTTTAGTTTATTTAGTATATCAGTTTAAACAAATAAAAAATAGAAATGTTGCTTTGCCAGTAATTGGAATAATTTAATTATTATTTAAAGAGATAATTCACCCCAAAATGAAAATTGTTCATTGTTTATTTTTTTCATGATTTTAATTTTAGTTTTAGTTAACTATAACCCTATTTTGAATCAGCCTTTGGCCTCAGTAGTGCGCCTATATAAAGTGTTCCCTAGGTAGGCGGCATACTAGGTTTTGGAACATCGTCAAATTTTGTAAGGAAGCTGTGAATTTTATTGCCTGTTGCTTTACAGCGTCACCCCTGTTTGATCACAGTGTTTGGAGAGATTATTCAGTGCTCCCTTTTCAGCCTCTGTCTTGTTGTTCTCGCTCCGCATTTGTCACAGCGACACATTTCAGTGATCTCAGACCTTTGAAGTGCATCAGTGTCACTTGTGATTGAATCTGATGGTTTGCAGTAATTAAATATTCAGAATATTAAGCGGCTGGTGGCTTAATGCGTCCGTGATTAAATCCCTATTCATTCAGGAGTAGCAAGCTTTTGATGGATGGCGTCCTGTGTGCATTGTTTTATCCAGACGATTCAGTGAGATTGGAGATGACGTGGTTTGTACAGGCCGTGAGTGTAAAAATGATGAATTTTGTTGATGGAGGCTGAGAGAGCAATGAGAACATCAGGACCTCCATATTAATCGGCTGTGTGTGTCCTTGTCTGATCTCCATCCGCATGATCTGCTTCTGTTTCACTCAAGGACTCTGATTTGATCTGATTTTCAGCTCATGGTCAGATGGATGTCACTAAGCAGTTTCACAGAGAATGTTTCAGCATCATTCCTATATACATGAACTGTAGAATGATTCTTTAAAAGAAATATTATGGATATTTTAAATGATATGCCACACATTTGGCATTGTATCAACTGCCATGGATTTTTGACTATCTCAGTTTGCATAAGTGTGATTTTTCACAATATAAAAAAAAAATAATTAAATGAATAAATGTTTATGGTTGATATTGAATTGGTCAATTATTTGTGTGTGTGTGTGTGTGTGTGTGTGTGTGTGTGTGTGTGTGTGTGTGTGTGCTTTTGAGTAATTACATTTTATATAATATTTTAATATTGCATGTTTATGGTGTTTATATATTTTTATAATATTTAAATGGTTAAGTCTTGAATGGTTAAATGTGAATTTATCCCTCTCAGATTTATTCATTTATTTGTTTTTTGTTTTTTTATTATTAAATGTGTATTTTTTTTTTTAATCTTTGTTTAATTCTTGCATTCGATTTTTTGCAAATGCAAAAAATTTTTTTGGTTTTATCACAATCTTTTAATCTTTAAAAATAAACTAAAAAATAAATTAATACAATTTAAATTTAAATTTTAATAACATAAAATAATAAAAAATATATTTTTTAATCAAATAATAAACAAATTTTATAAATTTTTATATTTTAAGTGTTTCTATTCAGTAATTTCTTAATTGATTTCATATTTTAAATGTTTATCATGTTCATTAAGTACATATTTATTTATATATATTTTTAATTTTTAGTTTTTGTTTAATTCTTGGAGATTTTGATTTTTTGCAAATGTACAAAATATTTTTAGTTTTTATCACAATCTTTTATTCTTTAAAAATGAACTGAAAAATAAATTAATACAATTTTAAATTTTAACATAAAATAATAAAAAATATATATTTTTTAAATAAAATAATAAACACGTCTTCCCTATACCTGCATGTCAATTTTTAAAAAATATAATTTATATATAAAGTTTTATATTTTAAGTGTTTCTATTCAGTAACTTCTTACTGATTTCATATTTTGAATGTTTATCATGTTTGTTATTCATTAAGTACATATTTATTTATATATATTTTTGTTTTTAATTCTTGCAGATTTTTTGCAAATGTAAAAAATATTTTTAGCTTTTATCATGATCTTTCAATCTTTACAAATAAAAAAATGAAATTTTTAAATTAAATAATTTCCCCTATACCTGCATATAATTTTTTTTATATAATTTATGTTTTATTTTATATTTTAAATGTTTCTATTTTTTATATTATATATATTTTATATTTCTATAATTATATGTGACTCTGGACCACAAAACCAGTCATAAGGTAAAATTTTACAAAACTGAGATGTATACAACATATGAAAGCTCAATAAATAAGCTTTCTATTGATGTATGGTTTGTTAGGATAGGACAATATTTGGCCGAGATACATCTATTTGAACATCTGGAATCTGAGGGTGCAAAAAAATCAAAATACTGAGAAAAACACCTTTAAAGTTGTCCAAATTAAGTTCTTAACAATGCATATTACTAATCAAAAATTACATTTTGATATATTTATAGTAGGAATTTTACAAAAAATCTTAATGGAACATGATCTTTACTCAATTTCCTAATGATTTTTGGCATAAAAGAAAAATCAATAATTTTGACCCATACTATGTATTTTTGGCTATTGCTACAAATATACCCCAGCGACTTAAGACTGGTTTTGTGGTCCAGGGTCACATATATATTTCTATTTTTTTTTAAACAAATGCACTTTTCTTTCCCCTGTATGTGAAGTGACAGGAAAGCACCTCACTAGCTGTCCAATTAGTATGTGAATCAAATATTTCACTCATTTTACCCTAGTCTCGCGACTGACGGCTGAAGGTCTGGAATTCATGGCAGCTTTCATTGGCCAAGACCCGCCCATAAGACTGTTTGATCGACATGTCAAACAACCAATCACAGTTCGTTTCGTTCAGTGTCACGTTTCGGTCCATGGAAATGCCCCCACAACAACAGACTGGCGTGCAACAAGTCAGTCATTGAAATAGCCAGCATTGAAAGATAACGAAGAAGAGGGAGAACAAGCAGTAAGTCAGTAATTTGTTCGCGAACGTCGCAAATGTGTATAACAACAATGGCATCTGCATAAGCACCTTTTAGCAAAACGCGAGTACATCGGTCTGCGCTTTGTTTCCCGGCGGACCGAAAATAAACGCGACACTCGCGTCTCCCAGAATTCCGGTCAAATTCAACTAATCAGATGACGAGTGTTTCCAGTTAAGTGTACCATATGCATCAGACGTTCAGCCAACGTTCCGTGGGCGTGACGTCTGAGGCTGAAACTAATTTTACCCTGACAAGTTTTCATTTATTCCAAAAGCTTATAGTCCAAATTCCACACAGGAGGTTTTAGTTCCCAGAATGTCATTTAACACTCAAATTTGGATTGAACTAGTCAGAATACAGCTTGAAAATTGCTTGACAATCACAGCAGAGGCAAAGTATAAAAAGCTAAAATGTTGAGGCTGTGCTTTATGGTGGTTTTACTACAGCTAAATACATATAAATGATAAAATCTCTAATAAATAATTACATTAAATAACAACTATGTTAACTCCAAGAAATGTAGTTCATCAGCCTCAAGCAACTTGTCTTTTGAATACAGATTTCAACTAAGAGGTGTGTGCATTGCACACCAGCTTCAAATGTGCCTCATCCAATCAGTTATTAGAGCCTGAACTATTTAATGTTAAATGCAAATCTTCTGTTTTCAGTTTGTCTGCATTGACAGGTGACACTAAGAGACTTTATATGTTCTTTTGAGTGCTTCAGGGTCGTTTGTCTTCATTCTAACCTCAGATTCCCTCAAACTAATCTCCACTAATCACTGCCTGCCCTATTATGCATTTACTGTAATGGAGTTGATTGATAGGATGCTTTAAAGGCCTGTTTCCAATACTGACCTCCATATAATCAGTGTGTGAGGCGCATACATTAGACTGCTTCACTCTGACATCCACTTAGCACTGTGGTTTCTGGGATCAATTCAAGCACACGCACACACTGGCCTTTCAGGGCCCTTTTCTTGGCCCTCCGGTCTACTGTTAATCTCTGCTCATTTTGTCTGTGTTCGTATCTGGCCAGGAAAGATCAATATGGTCAGATCATCTGTCCTGTTATCTTCCTGTTTACCATCTCTTGATTTATTTTATCTCACTCTCTCAACCTTTCCTTCCTGTACAACAATCAATGAAATTTTTGTTGTTTAAAGTGGTGTACAGCAATGAATTTATAGGGGTTTTATGTTATGGCAAATGCCAAAAAGGCAGTAGAATAATGTACGTTGTTGCAAACAATGCAATGCAAATGCAATTATCTTTAGAACCCTGATAAAGAATCTAAAAGCAAAAATAACTTCAGTATTTTCAAGATCCCGCCCCCCCCCCCCAGATTAAATGAAAAAATAATATATAAAATTGATATATTATTTAAATATTAATTATTTAAATGTATTTATATTTACATTTACTTATATTTACATATTTATAGTATATATTTATTTGTAGATTTCATTGTATTTTTTGTTAATTATTATAATAATTGTTTAATATTTCTTTTCAATTTAAAAATAATTAAAAAAATAAATAAAATAATAAAAGAACATAAAAAATAGATTAAAAAAAAAATATAGTCTTTTTTGCTTTAAATTATGGAGTATTTTTCATATGATTCACCCTCTTATTTCTCCAATGTTATCTGTAGCGGTGTCTGTGAAATATGGTCAGGGTTGGAGAGCAGGTCTTTGTAATCTCCCGCTTTTTTCTCTTGTACGTAATGAAGCAGGATGCCGCCGGCTCTCTTGCTGTCGGCCACAGGAGCAGCAGGTCATCTGCTAAGAGCAGCGATTTAATCTGTGAGTCCTGCAGAGAGGCCAGAGGATGCAGCCAATTCCAACTACACTCCAAACTCATTAATATAAATGCAGGAGTGAGCCGAAGCCCTGCGGAAACGCCTCTCTGCAGAATCTTTAAACTCCCTGTGTTTATTGCTCCTTTCACCATTGATTTATTTTCCAAATGCATTGATCGCACTGATGCCACCCTGCAAAATTTTTCCAGCAACATCCGTCACCCTAAATAAAATCAAATGCTTCAAAGAAAAAACCCTGTTGGATTTTTCAAAAATGTATTTATTAATTCATTTATTCATTGCATTTATTTATTTATTTGTTCATTTATTAATTGTATTACTTTATCCATTCACTTATTTTATGCATTCATTTATTTATTCATTTATTGCATGCATTATTTGAATGCATTAATTAACGCATGCATACATTTTAAAATTCATTTATTATTTAATGCATTTATTTATTAATTTAATGCTTGTATTAATTTTTTTCAAGCATTAATTAATGCATGCATTCATTTTAAAACGTATGTATTAATCCATGCATTAATTTTCATTTATTAATTAATAATTGCATGCATTAATTTATTTATGCATTTGTTTATTTATTAATTTAATGCATACATTCATTTTTTTCATGCATTAATTAATGCATGTATTATTTTTTAAATTAAATTATTCATGCATTAATTTTTGTTTATTAATTTACTAATCAATGCAATACTTTTCATGTATTAATTTATTAATGCATGCATTTATTTTAAAATGTGTTTATACATTTATTCATTTATTCATTTATTTATTGCATACATTAATGCAAGCGATCATTTTAAAATGAATGTGTTAATTTATGAATGCATTCATTTTCATTTATTAATTTATTAATGCATGCATTCATTTTAAAATTTATTTATTTATGCATTCATTTATATATTAAATGTGTGCATTCTTTTTTCGGATTAACTAATGAATGCCTTAATTTAAAAATTAATTCAATTCAATTAATTCATTTTTATTCATTTGTTAACTGAATAAATGATAAGTGAATAAATGTAATTGATGCATGCATGCATTCATTTTAACATTTATTTATTTATGCTTTTATTTATTTATTTATTCAATGCATGCATAATCATTTTAAAATTAATTATTTATGCATTCATTTATTAATTAATTTAATGCGTGCATTATTTTTCATGTATTAATACATTTGTTTATTAATTTAAAGCATGCATAATCATTTTAAAATGTATTTTTAATTAATGCATGCATTCATTTTAAAATGTATTAATTTATAATTAATTATTTATGCATTCATGTATTAATTTAATGCATACATTCATTTTTTCATGCATTAATGCATGCATTTGTTTTAAAATTAATTATTTATGCATTCATTTGTTTATTAATTTAATACATGCATTCATTTTTTCATGCGTTAATGCATGCATTCATTTTAAAATTCATTTATTTATTAATGCATTCATTTTCATTTTTAATGTATTAATGCATGCATAATCATTTAAAATGTAATTAATGCATTAATTTTCATTTATTAATTTATTAATGCATGCATGCATTTTTAAATTAATTAATTTACAAGTATTTATGAGTTAATTTATTTATTAATACATTCATGTATGTACATACATTCTTTTTTTTCATGCATTAGTTAATGCATGTGTTCATTTTAAAATTTACATTTAAATTTAAATTTATTTATCATTTTATTTATTTGCTTGCCTTAGTCCCATCCGACTCAAATTCTATTAAAAGTTTTTATAGCCTGGGCATGTTTACATCCAGATTTGATAATATTAAAGTATTATGTATATTTTTGGATTTTTTTTTTTTTTTTTTAATCCTAGTCAGATCAGATTTGAAATTGTCATTTTTCGGTTATTTGGGAATGGTCCATGAAATCTTTTGCACATATGTGCTTACATGACCATCTAAGTTTAAAAGCTTGTTTTAGCTCACTTCTTTATATTTGCTTGAATGCTAGAGTTTGCAAGCACAGTGCAGATGAACGTGGTTGAAGTTAAAATGCTTTGGACCCATTTAACCTTTTCATTGTCATCCTGTTTCACAGGGGTTTCTCGAATCAAGTCTGGCCAGTCAGTCCTACAGATCGAATTTAAAAAACAAATTGTGTTTGTGTGCAGAGCGTCTCTTGGGTGAGCAGGGTCAGTAGTGGAGAAATTCTTGGGAATTTTGATCTGCATGTAGGACATTGCATCATTTTCTTTGCCAGCCTTTTTCTGAGCTCCTCTAAAATCTTTCTCTTGTCAGTTTCTTCACTTCTGATTTTATCCAGGCCACAAGTTCCTTCTTGAAACATTTTGACATTCAGAGACCAATAGTAGTCCGTTGATCCATATTGTTAAATTTGGTTTTGAAACTTGCAGATTTTATATGACTTTCTATGCATGGTCTTATAGGTTTTTTTTTCTTTCTCAAATTCTGTTTTTATTTTAAGTATTCTGTACAGTTTATTTCTGTAATATTTTCTTCAAGTTAAACCATTATTATTAGCCAAATTATTTTGGCTTTCTGATTTGTACATTTGTTTTTCAGATGAACAAAATATGCATCTTTCTACCTTTTTTGATATGATTTATTATAGCAGTGCTAATCTGATTTGTCAGTTGTTTTTGTTTCAGAAACAGCTGGCAGAGGCGACTAGCTTTTTTGGGGCTCAGCTTTTGTTTTGAATCTGGTTTTGGTCTTGATTTTAACAGCTTGCAGTGTTTTTGGCTGAATGTGTCAATCGCTTCAGAATATATAGGTCTATGATTACATATTCAAACCTATAATTACACTGGCTGTGTCCTGTCTGTGTCTGTGTAAGCATTGATTGAGTTTTATTCATCAGTGCTAGTCTGTTTTCGGTTTCAGAACCAGATGGCAGAGGTAACTGGTTTTCGTACTCAACTCTTGTTTTCAACCTTGTTTTGGTCTTGATTTTAACAGCTTTATATTGCAGTGTGTCCAAAATTTGAGAAGTCATTGTTAAATATATAGACCTATAATTACATATTCAAAGCTATAATTACACTGGCTGTGTCCAGTCTGTCAATGGATGAGTATTGATTGGCTTTTGTTCAGCAGGGCTTGTCTGATTTGTTGTGTGTTATTTGACCAGCTGGCATTGTTTTTAACATGGTTTTGGACTTGATTTTAACAGGTTTATGTTATAGTGTGTTTGGGGAACGCGAGTGAAAACGTGTTTAGAATTGTAATATAGTGTCCATTATATAAAGGCCTATAATTATGTATTTAGATTCATAATTGCATCAGCTACGTCTAGTCTGTCAAGTCAAGATTATATATTAGATTTATACAGCGCTTTTTACAATACAAGTTGTGTCAAAGCAACCTTACAGTATTAAAATAATAAAGTAAAATGTCAATTGCAACAAAGTCAAATTGGACTCATCTGGTTCCCATGGCCTTGTGCCGGTGGCAGTTTAGGGTAGGAGTTCTTTCTTGATGATCTGTCTCTGGGGCTCATCTAGTTGACACGGTATCCACTGACATTCGACTGTAGGTGTTGATCCACCATCTGCTCTTGGTTTGGACTGGATCCGGGGGACTGCAGAGACCATCTGATCTGGATACGGACTGGATCTGGTGGCTATGGTGACCTGGGAATAAGAAACAAACAGATTAATATTAATGTAGATGCAAGAGTTCCAAGTTGCCACAAAGTCAGATTGGAGAGGACTCATCTGGTTTTCGCTGTCTTGCGTCGATGGCCGTCTAGGTGATGAGGTCTTCACTGATGATCTGTCTCTGGGGCTCATCTAGTTGATGTGGTCTCTGCTGACATTCAGGGCTGTAGAGGATATCTCTGGGTGCTGATGGGCACGGACTAGATCCGGGAGACTGCAGTGACCGCACAGGCTACGGTGACCTTGGAATAAGAAGGAAAGATACTAATATTAGCGTAGATGCCATTCTTCTTCTGATGCAACAAGTACATCAGGTGTTATAGGAAGTGTCCCTGGTTCCGGTTGACCTAAATAATGCAGCCTAACAATCCTTTAACGGATTTGGATTATGAAATGTATTAAGTGTAGGCCAGGTTAAAGAGATGGGTCTTTAATCTAGATTTAAACTGACAGAGTGTGTCTGCCTCCCGAACAGTGTTAGGTAGATTGTTCCAGAGTTTGGGCGCTAAATGTGAAAAAGATCTGCCGCCCGCAGTTGATTTTGATATTCTAGGTACTATCAAATTGCCAGAATTTTGACATGAGGGACTATGTGATAAGAGCTCGCTCAAGTACTGAGGAGCTAAACCATTCAGTGCTTTATAAGTAATTAGCAAGATTTTAAAATCTATACGATGTTTAATAGGGAGCCAGTGCAGTGTTGACAGAACCGGGCTAATATGCTCATACTTTCTGGTTCTAGTAAGAACTCTAGCTGCATTTTGGACCAGCTGGAGTTTGTTTATTAAGCGTGCAGAAAAACCACCCAATAAAGCATTACAATAATCTATCCTTGAGGTCATGAACGCATGGATTAACGTTTCTGCATTTGACATTGTGAGCATAGGTCGTAATATCAATATATTTTTTAGATGAAAAAATGCGGTTTTGCAAATGCTAGAAATGTGGCTTTCGAAGGAAAGATTGCTATCGAATAGCACACGTAGGTTCCTGACTGATGACGACGAATTGACAGAGCAGTCATTGAGTATTATGGTGCGTTCACACCGCACACTTTGTCTGCGTCAGGCAACGCACCTAACGCATCTAGTTTGACGCATGTACGTTGAAGCTGGCAACGCTTGCTTTTTGGTGCGTTCACACCGCACACGTCAGGCAACGCTCCCAACGCATCTAGTTTTCTGCACACTTCCCCTGAATAAACCATGGCAAACTATTGGGACTGGACATTTTGGAATCCTCTCATGAATATGTTTCGCTAGCTAACGAAATGGGAAATAATTACGTTGAGAAAAGATTTGACAACCCGATCTCTTCAGCGATCTTCATCCAAGCAAGTTCCTTTACATTCCTGTCTGTATACAACAACGAGGACGGATCATACAATTCTCTGCGATTGCAGACGGCTAGAATAAGTTTGTAGCCGTCTTCAATCGCAGAGAATTGTATGTTTTTGTTTTTTCTGCTCCCGCTTCATTCAAAATACGTGTGGTGACGTCGCTACAGTAAGACGCTCTGATTGGTTGACGCACTGCGTCAAGTGCGTTAAGTCCGTCAAAAGTTCAACCAGCTGAACTTCTGCGTTGCTTGCGTTGGCTGCGTTGACGCTTGAAACGCAGGTAACGCTTGAAAAGTTGACGGATCCAACGGACACAACGCAACGCAGAGCCTCTGACGGACCTCTGACGGACTCAACCATTGACTTTACATGTAATCTTGCCGCAACTGACGCATGACGGTTTGGGCGGTGTGAACGCAGCATTAGACTGTGTTTTAGGTTATTAGGTCCAATAATTAACACCTCTGTTTTTTCAGAATTTAGCAGTAAGAAATTTCTCACCATCCATTTTTTTATTTCAACTATGCACTCTGTTAGTTTTTCAAATTGGTATGTTTCGCCGGGCCGTGAAGAAATATAGAGCTGCGTATCATCAGCATAACAGTGAAAGCTAACACAATGTTTCCTGATGATATCTCCCAAGGGTAACATATAAAGTGTAAAAAGTAATGGCCCTAATACTGAGCCTTGAGGTACTCCATACTGCACTTGAGATTGATATGATACCTCGTCATTCACTGCTACGAATTGATGAATACGAATTTATATTTATATTTATTATATTTTATTTATATTTATTATTCACTGATATTCCATGGTATAGTAGTACCTGTCAGCAGTTGGTATTACAAAATGACAGTATATTTAAATGTATATTTATTTTTTATTGCAATTTACCAGTGATAGTATATTTTTAGTTTAGTTTATTTTCAGATTATTTCAATAATATTTTATTGTATTACAAAATGCAAACTATTTATATTTATTTACTGATATACCATAGTATAGTAGCACATTTCTGCTACTGGTATTACAAAATGATATATATTTATATATATAAAAAATATTGCATTATACCTGTGCCAGGATTTTATTTTATTTTATTTTATTGCAGCTATTTATATTTATTCACTGATATTCCATGATATAGTAGTGCATTTCAGCAATTGGTTTTACAAAATGATAGTATGTTTATATTTACGTTTATTTTTTATTTTATATTGCTTTATACCTGTGCCAGGTATTTGGTTTGATTTGATTTAATGAGTAGAAATTGAGTCCTAAGTGAAAAGATTAAATTGACATTTATAAATAATTTTCTTCTTTTAAAGCACTTAATTAATTCGATGCCTATTTAGTTTCTTTCCACCAGTCACCAAACCACTTGCAGTGCAGCAGAGCAGAACCACAAACACAGATGCTGGCTGTTTGATGTCATTTATTCATAAATCTTGTCAGAATTAGCTTTGGCAGATAAGTCAGATGCTTTGGTGTCCCGCGTGTCGCTAAACCAATGTGTACCGACGCCTGTCGCTGCCGCCCGAACATCAGCTTCCTAAAAGAGCCATTGAGAAGATTAACGGTCTGAAACGCTCCATCTGAGTCCTGCAAATCAGCAGCTGAATGAAATAAAAGCATCATGCTCTCTAAATATGCACTTCAGCTCTCGCACGCACACAAATATCTGTCTATGATGTGTTTGTACCCTGAGGCTTAGTTGAATTGTGTTGTAATTTAACCCGCATGAGGGCAGAGAGTGTTTCTCTCTTGGTATTGATCAGCAGATGAAGGTTTACACCATTAGTGAAGCACTAAACGGATGGAAAGAAAATAGCTGCTAACTACAGACACAGCTACAGTGCCCTGTTATATCATCTGCAATACATATAATGCAGTATAATATAAAAGTGTGCGCTGTCAACATAGAAATACGGCTGGTCTCAAAGCAATGCGTGTTAAAATTGTTTGGAAGATGGTTTGCAGTATGTACAAGCAGCATGTAATGTTGCCATAAATAGTTTCAGTCCAAATTCAAATACATACTAATCAAGCAGTATGTATGCATTTTAATTTATTTTAAGTAAAAAATGGCATTTTAAGTAATAAAAAGCTAGAAATTAATAGAGAGCATTCAACTGATAGTGCATTCCAAACATTGTTTGACTTTTGATTCATAATCAAAGGATCTGTGTTTAGCCCAATAACATATGGCTGGTAGATGTCATAACTACACTATAATAATATTATTATTATTATATTTTGTAATTTATATTTGTATTTTTTCTATAATATTACACAGTACGTGTCAGCAATTGGTTTTATAAAATGTCAGTAATATAAATTCATAGGTATGTTTATGCATACATTTGTATGATTTCCCTAATGTTTTAATGTATTACAAAATATCTTTATATTTATTTATTTACTTACTAATATTCTGTGCTATTATAATATATGTCTACAATTTGTAATTTGAAATGGCAGCTCTTTATAGTTATATTTATATTTCACTTTTTATATGTTATTTATATTCATATTATTTATTTCATATTTAATTGTTTAACAAAATACCAGCTATATTTATATTTATCCAATAATATTGTGTGGTATCACAGTATATGTCAGCAATTAGTATTGTAAAATGCTAGCAATTTATTTAGATTTATATTTATTTTTTGGGGTCATATTTTATTTTATTACAAAATGTAAATTTATATTTATTATTGTTATCATACAATATACATAATGTATTTATATTATTTAACTAATATGTAACTATATTACAAAATCTCAGCTATTTATATTTTATATTTTACTAATATTTTATTGTATTACATGATGCTAGCTATTTAAATGTATATTATTTATATTTATATTATATTTATTGAGTAATATTCTGTGCTATTATGTCAACAATTGGTATTATAAAATGCCAGCTATTTATATCTATGTATTTATTTCACTAATATTTATATTTTTATTATTTATATTTATTATTATGATTTATTTATTTTTGCATTTATATTTATTTTTTTTAAGTCATAATTCATTGTATTACAAAATGCCAGCACTTTTTATATCTTATTATTTATAATTATATTTATTGAATATATACTGTGCTATTATTCTATGTCAACAAGAGGTATTTATACAATACCAGCTATTTATATTTATGTATTTGTTATTTCACTAATATTTATATTATTTATATTTATTAATATTATTTGTTTATATTTACATTTATTTTTATTTGTTTCAGTCATATTTCTTTGTATCACAAAATGCCAGCACTTTTTATATTTATATTTATATATATTTTTTATATTTATATTTATTGACAATATACTGTGCTATTATACTATATGTGAACAACTGGTATTATACAATACCAGCTATTTATATTTATGTATTTATATTACTTTACTAATATTTATATTTATATGATTTATATTTATTTAATATTTATAATTTATTTATTTTTATATTTATTTTTCAGTCTTATTTCTTTATATTACAAAATGCCAGCCCTTATATATTTAGATTTATATTATTTCAATAATATTTTGAAGTATTATAATACATGTTTTACCAGTGCAAGATTTTTTGTTTGTTTGTTTTTATTTATTTTTTGGTAGCGGCTCTCTTAAGTGTGAAATGGATTTCTGTTTCTCCTGTCTGTTGTCTTTGATGTCCCAGCTTAGGGTAGTCAGTACTAAAGGGTTTTGGACTGTGTGTGTTCTCATTGTGCCATCAGTCGAGTCTCATGGTGCGGTGTACCGCCAGCCACATTTTTCAGATGAATGGGATTGCTAGCGGATAGCTTTTACAGGTATTACAGTCCTTCTTAATAATACATACTCAAGGTACACTGCCATATTTAGACCTTCCACTGGGGGCAGCAAAGCAGAGAGAACAACAACATGACTCACTTATAATTGAGTCTGTTGGGTGCTGCTGACCCAAGTCAAAACTACATCGGTTTCCAGCGGCTTAAGCTCAACTCACAGCCTAATGGGACTGAAACTTTGTGCAAAGCTTTGAGATTGTTTCCTCACAGCATTACCTGCTTAAACACACAAATGAAGCAGAAACAGGTCAAGATGAAAGTACGAAGATCACTAAACATATATAGAGCAGTAATTGGTTGCAAAATGAAAATACATTTCCTGTACCTCCTGCACATTAATCTCATTTCCAAGAATGCAATGGACTCTTAAGAGTTTAAAAGCCTACATGATAAGAGGAAATACAGGAGCTTGATATAGCACTGCTTGCATGCTGATATGTGTGTATGCGAAAAGAGCAGACTCTCTTTTAGACTGAGTTAAACTGAGCCATCATCAACTAGTGTGTGTATATCAGGATATGTGTGTGTGTTGTTTTGCACGGATGCACTGCACTAATAGATCACACTGCAGGAGCTCTAGAGAGAGACACACAGAGACATTTGGCACAGTCACTCGTCTCTAATGAGGACCGTTTCATCACACACCTTCTTTAATCAAACCCAGAAAATTAATACGAGTGATTAGAATATTGGCAGCCATGATTGTGAAGGAGAAAGAGGAAAATGAGAAATGCCGAGTGTATTTAATCATTATTCTTACAATGCACTGCATATTTCAGCATCTGATCTAGTGTATGTGTTTCTGTGTGCGTAATATTTTTCTGTCATTTGCTCACTTTCATGTCATGTCCAAAGTGAAGTTATGTCCAAGGTGAAGAAATCATTATGTGATTAGTGCACTGCAGAAGCTTTGTGTGATGAACAGTCAGTAATTTTAGTCATTAAAGTGAAAGTCGTGACGTATTGTCAAGTATGGTCACCCATACTCGAAATTGGTCCTCTGCATTTAACCCATCCAAGTACACACACAGCAGTGAGAAGTGAACAAACACACACAGCGGAGCAGTGGGCAGCCATTGCTCCAGCATCCGGGGAGCAACTGGGGGTTCAGTGCCTTGCTCAAGGGCACTTCAGTCATGGTACTGGAGGTGTAAAGAGCACTGTTCATTTACAATCCCCACCTTCAATTCATGCTGGTTTGGGAATCGAACGGGCAACCTTTGGGTTGCAAGCCCAACTCTCTCACCATTTGGCCACGGCTGCTCCATTGTTGTCATTATTGTCCACTGCAGCTCTCGAATGGATTGCTGTAGTATGTTGATAACTCTTAATGTCAATACTGCTGTATTTGATTTAAAAAAGCTACAGTGGAAGGAAAGATTGAAAGAGAATCAATTAAATATTGTGCAAAACCTATAGCAGATTTTTAGCATTTATAATAGAAAAAACACAAGGAATTTAAGAAAATGTTTTCATCAATTTGACAACACGTACTGCAAATAGTTGCAACACAACCAAATACAGAAATGCGTTGCAAAAACAGTAACACGCTGCAAAAACTCACAAAACAACCTAAGACAGAAACGTGCTGCAAATACAACACAAACAAATACAGAAAATGTGTTGCAAAAACAGTAACATGCTGCAAATACTCACAAAACAACCTAAGACAGAAACGTGCTGCAAGTACTTACAACACAACCAAAGACAGAAACGTGCTGCAAATACAACATAAATACAGAAAATACACTGCAAATACTCACAAAACAGACAAATACAGAAACATACTGCGAATGCAACACAAACAAATACAGAAACGTGCTGCTAATTCTCACAACACAAATACAGAAAATGCATTGTAAATACTCACAACACAACCTTGGACAGAAATGCTCTACTAATACTCACAACATAACCAAATACAGAAATGTACTACAAATATTCACAACACAAATACAGAAATGCACTGCAATTATTCACAACACAACCAAAGACCGCTGCAAATACTCATAACACAAACACAGAAATGCATTGAAACATGCTGCAAATTCTCACAACACAAACAAATACAGAAAATGCACTGCAAATACTTGTAACACAAATACAGAAACATACTGCAAATACAACACAAACAAATACAGAAACACTGCAAATACTCACAACAGACAAATACAGAAATGCACTGCAAATACTCACAAGACAAAGAAATACAGAAATGTGCTGCAAATACTCACAACACAGACAATTACAGAAACATGGTGCAAATACTCTCAAAACAAATAAAGAAACGTACTGCAAATACTTGCAACACAAACAAATACAAAAATGCACTGAAAATACAAAACAAATACAGAAATGTGCTGCAAATACTCATCACACAGACAAATACAGAAACACGCTGTAAATACTCACAAAACAAACAAATACAGAAATTTATTGCAAATACTCAACACAAATACAGAAAATGCACTGCAAATACTCACAAAACAAACAAATACAGAAATTTACTGCAAATACTCAACACAAATACAGAAAATGCACTGCAAATACTCACAAAACAAACAAATACAGAAATTTACTGCAAATACTCAACACAAATACAGAAAATGCACTGCAAATACTCACAAAACAAACAAATACAGAAATTTACTGCAAATACTCAACACAAATACAGAAAATGCACTGCAAATACTCACAAAACAAACAAATACAGAAATTTACTGCAAATACTCAACACAAATACAGAAAATGCACTGCAAATACTCACAAAACAAACAACTACAGAAATCTACTGCAAATACTCACAACACAGACAAATACGGAAACACGCTGCAAATACTCAAAATACAAATACATTTGGCCAAATACCATGGATAAACCATGTAATTTGTGGTTACCATGGTTTAACTATATAGTAACTTTTCAGAGTAAGCATCGGTAAGCATGTCCTAGCTATGTTCGTCACTTGTTGCGGATCTCTTAAATATTACAATGTGGTCTGTCCGTATTTGCAGTTTGTTTCTGTATTTGTTTGTTGTATCTGCCAAGAATTTAATCAAAAATGTACCCTTTGTTATCCTAGAGGAAAGTCATACAGGTTTAGAGTGACATGATGTGAGTAAATGTTGGCAGAATTCTGTAGCTGAACTTTTCCTTTAACATCAGGGACTTAAACATCTGATCATGTTGCACTACATGGATTCTCTCTCTCTCTCTCTCTCTCTCTCTCTCTCTCTCTCTCTCTCTCTCTCTCTCTCTCTCTCTCTCTCTCTCTCTCTCTCTCTCTCTCTCTCTCTCTCTCTCTCTCTCTGGAAACGTTGTGTCTCTGACTGCGTGAAATGTTTTTTGAATACCAATTCCAATCGCCGTCTCCTTTTCTTTCAAGTGACTGCTGAAAACATCCAGCAGCAATCTAATTTTCTTTGTGGAGTGAGTGAAAATGTTACGGCTTTGTGGTCGTGTTTTTGAAGAGATGTTTCCTTATGCAGCCGCTCTCAGAATGAGCTGTGGTGCATTTTGGGTCATTCAATCTTACAAAAAAATGACTTGCTGGTCAGTCTTACACTGAAGAGGAGATCACCATCCTTAACACTTACTCGCCTGGCTTATATGCTGCTGTTTTACAGCACACATACTGTGTCCGCAGTATGCAATATGTGACTGTGTATACTTTGCCAAAATGTGCAGTATACAGCCAGAACACGCTGCACAGAATATTGAATCCCATAATGCAATGCATGATTCATCTTAAATTTCCAGTAAGATGAATGAACCATTGGATCGCCAGGAATGTTTAATTTGATAAAAATCAGAATGAGGTTTTGAGGGAAAGATGCACAGCCAATCTTTTTTCCCTCAACATTTTATAAAATATTTAGGTATTCATTGATTGGTTGGTTTATTCATTCATTCATGTATTTATTGTAATTATAGTAATTATTATTATTTATAATAATAATAATAATAATAATAATAACAATAATAATAATAATAATAATAATAATAAATAATTTTAAAAGACCAGTTTTTTTAAATGTGTGAATATAATAAGTGAAATAATAAATGAAATAATTATCATATATTAGTATAATAATACTATACTATAATATACTACTATTACTATTATTATTATTATTATTATTATTATTATTATTATTATTATCATTATTATTAATATAAATATGACTTATTTATAGTACTTATTTATTTAAACTTAAATGGCTAAATATTAATTTACATTTACAGAAATGTATAATTTACTTTTTACTTTACTAAATTATTTTATTAATAATAATAACAATAAAATTAATAATAACATATAATTGTGTATTAATCATTTATAATAATAATAATAATAATAATAATATATTATAAGTAATAAGTAAATAAAAAATAATTATATAATAACAACAATTATTATTATTATTATTATTATTATTATTTATTAAGTTGTTTATTAATCATTATTTAAAATAACAGTAATTATTATTTATCAATTTATAGTCGTAGTATTGATTTATTTCTTGATCAAAATGCCAAACAGACCAAAAAAAAAGCACTTTAACCATATTTTCAAGATAATGTTAAGCCTATCCCTGTCTAGTGACCACAGTGTGAACTGCTACTGTCTGAAATGTTTATTGCAACATAACACATTCTGTTTCATATACTCTTTCAAATCAGCATGCAGGTTATACTGCACAGTATGCACTAAGAATTATGCTAGTATTCCATTCTCATGTAATAAAGTATTGAAGTTTACACTCTTCATAACACACTCCTTTTTCATTCTCCCCACATTTGTGAAAATGAATGCGAAGGCAGAAGAAATAGATTGATCTGGAGTGGGTTTTGGATTAATCTGAATCATATTCTCTCCACTCTGCGTTTTGGAGTAATTAGTTTTCCTGACAGTCTAGCAGCGCAGCAGATCTGCTGTAATTGTTTCCAGTTTTGCACACTGGCGCTGGCTGTTGTTTTCAGTACCACGGATAGTTCCTGACCACGAGACTGAGAGTTAATGAAGCCAATATCCTGCTTCAGCACCACTGAGAGCTCCATTACATCCTGGAGCTGCATTTATGAAGCCCAGACAAAAGAGAAGGCGAAAATAATGAATGATCAAACAAGAGACCATGGAGCCTGGTGAGGGAAGCCGAGGCTACAGCGAAAGAAATGTTGAATATGCAGCACTTTGTGTGCATGAGCCTCAGACTGATGATTGAATTAATATTTGTCTAATCTTCTTTGTCTCCGCTCAAAAGAAAAAGGGGGCTCGCTGTCTCTCGGTTGCAGTATAATGTGGGGCGCTTTTGATTAGCAGTGCAGACAGGACACATTCTGCATTTATATTTAATTGAAGTCTCATTTTCTTAAGAGACAGACATGTTTTCAGAACTTCTCTAACAAAATGAAATAATGTCTGAAATAAAATTATTTTTCAGTGTTATAGATTTGATTAGTGACCTCAAATAGTTAATATTTAATAGTTATATGTATATATATTCAAATTTTATACATCACATATGTGACCCTGGACCACAAAACCAGTCTTAAATCGCTGGGGTATATTTGTCGCAATAGCCAAAAATACATTGTATGGGTCAAAATTTTAGATTTTTCTTTTATGCCAAAAATCATTAGGAAATTAAGTAAAGATCATGTTCCATGATGATTCTTTGTAAAATTCCTACTGTAAATATATCAAAATGTAATTTTTGATTAGTAATATGCATTGTTAAGAACCTAATTTGGACAACTTTAAAGGTGATTTTCTCAGTATTTTGATTTTTTTGCACCCTCAGATTCCTGATTTTCAAATAGATGTATCTCGACCAATTATTGTCCTATCATAACAAACCATACATCAATAGAAAGCTTATTTATTGAGTATTCATATGATGTATACATCTCAGTTTCGTAAAATTTAACCTTATGACTGGTTTTGTGGTCCAGGGTCACATATGTGTGTGTGTGTATATATATATATATAACGCACACTTGTCTATGTGTTGCACCCAGGCTCACTGATAGTCTTTCAGTTCAATATTTGATGGCAGGACTGTCAGAGTCATTTTAAATGTCACTTTAACACATGTTTCTTCTCGTCTCATTAGACTTCATTAGACAGCGACATGTCTGTAAATTACAGAGGTGAGAGAGTCATTAGAGCTCTGATGGTCTAAGGAACTGACAGGAATGATCAGAAATATGCTGAATGATCTGAAGTCCAACTCTGCATATCTATATTTAAAGTCCCCATAAAAAACAAAATTTAAGTTTTTTGGCTTTTAGTATGAATATTTTAGCCTTAAGGTTATCTATAAGCTAGTGCACTCCAAAATAATGGTAACATTCTCATTTAAAAGATATAAACATTCAAAAATTACAGTTTTTAACTTCCACAAATATAGAACAATGATTTTGATGACATCAGTCTGCACTGGTTGTGAGATTTTGGCCAATTATCCTACCATTACTTGTATTCTTTCAGAATAGTGGAAAGAAAATATCTTAAATACACATGGATGTATTTATTTATTAGACTGCGTGTACAGTATCTCACAAAAGTGAGTACACTCCTCACATTTCAGCAACCATTTTAGTATATCTTCTCAGGGGACAGTAGATTTACTTTCCTCTGAAAATAACTCAACATACAGCCATTATTGTCAAAATAGCTGGCAACAAAAGTGAGCACACCCTAAGCGAACTTGACCAAAGTGTCAATATTTTGTGTTAGCACCATTGTTATTTGGCACTGCCTTTCATTCTGGGCATTGAATTGACCACAGGTTGTTGCTGGGATCCTCTTCCGCTGCTCTTTAAAGACATCACAGAGCTGTTGTACGTTAGATACATGGTTCTTCTCCACCTTCCACTTAAGAATGCCCCACAGGTGCTTAATAGGGTTCAGATCTGAGACATACTTGGCCACCCTATCACCTTCACCTTCAGCTTCCTCAGAAAGGCTGTTGTCATCTTGGAGGTGTGTTTGGGATTGTTATCATTGGTAAACTGCCGTTTCTGGAGGGAAGGCATCATGTTCTGCTTCAGAATGTACAGTACATAATGAAATCCATGTTTCCTTCAATGAACTGCAGCTCCCCAGTACCAGCAGCATTCATGCAGCCTCAGACCCTGATGCTACCAACATCGTGCTTGACTGTAGGCAAGACACAATTTTCTTGGTACTCCACACCAGAGCATCACCACACATGCTGGACACCATCTGAGCCAAACAAGTTTATCTTATAGTCTCATCAGACCACAGGACATGGTTCCAGTAATTCATGCTCTTGAACAGGTTGTCTTCAGCAAACTGTTTGTGGGCTTTCTTGTGAGTCAGCTTCAGATGAGGCTTCCTTCTGGGATGATGCCTATGCAAGCCAACTTGTTGCAGTGTGCAGGATATGGTCTGAGCACTGACAAGCTGACCTTCTACTTTTGCAACTTTTAAAGCAATGCTGGCAGCACTCATGCATCTGTGTATAAAGCCATGTTCTGCAGCTGACACACAGAACGAAGACTCAACTTTGTTGATCGTCCATTGCAAGACCTGTTCCGAATGGATCCCATCTTGGAAAACCTCTGTATGACCCTGACCACTGTAGTGTAACTTGGTTTCAGGGTGTTACTGAACCTCTAATAGCCTTGGCCATCTTTGTGGAGAACAACAATTCTAATTCTCAGATCCTCAGAGAGTTCTTTGCCATGAGATGCCATGTTGAACATCCAGTGGTCAGTATGAGAGAATTGTACTTAAAGCACCTCATTTTAACTGCTCTAATACAAGATACCCACCTTTGTATGGTCCTGAATAGGACATGTGGCTTTGCATGGTTAAACAACATACTGCTATTTTGACCATAATGGCTGTATGTTGAGTTATTTTCAGAGGACAGTAAATCTATACTGCTATATAAGCTGCGCATTGACTACTCTATCCAAGTTTCATTTCTATAGTATTGTGCCTTAAGAAGATATACTAGAATGGTTGCTGAAATGTGAGGGGTGTAATAACTTTTGTGATTGTATTTGCATCCAAAGATTTCATTACATCAAATGAGAGCCAGAAATCTCTTCAGCAGCACCTACATACAACAAACTTTTGTTCCTGTCTATATTCCGAAAGCTTTTGCAGAGAGGTTCGTTTATACAATATGTCATTTGCCCGATTTCTGCAATATTTTATTCCTAAAAACATTGCGACTTTTGTTACTGTTGTGAACCTGACTTTATCCAATGTAATTCTATTCTGGAAATATTTAATTACATAATTATGGAAGCCCCTTTCCACCATATAATTTAAATATAAAAAATACACTTTTTATTTTTTTTTTAATTGTGAGATTAAAAGAATTGCGACTTTTAATCTCACAGTTAGATTTTTAGCAGTTTTGAGAAAACAGTAAGAATTGCAAGATAGAAATTCAGAATTCTGAGAAAAGTCAGAATTCTGAGAAATAAACTTAATTCTGACTTTTTTTTTATTGCAATTCCAGGCTCATATCTCACAGTTCTGACTTTTATCCATCTGAATTCAGAGTTTACATCTTAATTTACACTAATTCTGTTTTCATTATTTTATTTAATTTTTTCCACAGAATGAAAAAAAAAAAAAAAGCAATTGCGGCTTTTAAATGTTACAGTTGGGGCTTTTCTTCTCAGATTTGCGAGTTAATGTCTTGCAATTCTGGATTTATTTCTTGCGAGAAACAAGGTCTAAATTGTGAGTTATAAACTCAGAATTGTAAGGAAAAAAAGTCAAAGTTACCTTTATTTATTTATTTATTTATTTTTATAATTCAGTGGTATGAACAGGCTTTGTCGATATTGTCTCAATTGCATATTTAAACATAACACAAAAGAAGATATTTTGCAGAATATTAGTAACAAAACAGTTTACAGTGCCTAATTCAAACTAAGTGATTTTCAACATTTATAGGGTTAGTCTATGATTTTTATTGCTGTCCAAATCCAAAATGCCAGTGTTTTTCTCCCACCACCTGTGTAAAAATCCCTGGCCTAATGACTTACTGCTTTTTTTTTTTGGACAAAAACCAAGGTCGTGTTGTAATTTTTAATTGCAGTCTGAATCTATATCTCTGAGTTTACAGGAAATCGAAAAATATGTAACATACAGTTACGTACAGAAAAATATAAACCAAGCAGCTTTGTGTTTGCTTTATGACAACAGGAGCATTAACTTATTTCTGCTAATCTCCACATTTGTAATGACATCTGTCATTTTGAGAGATTAAATGCAAGACAGAAAACCATTTGAACTACAGCACATTTCCTATTTTTAAACACGACATTCTTATTATTCCAAGTATATGACATTTCATTTTCAGCAGACAACCATGCAACTGGCCACGTGAGCAGCGCAATCCCGTGTTCTTAGAATCATAGAACTCGCTTCTCCACTGTGAATAAATCTCCATCCGAATCCTTGAGTTTTATCACTGAGGTGCCATGGGAATTTATTTTTGTAGACGTCCGCACAAGAAACAATTACTGTCCAAATAGGGCTATTGACTTCCATTAGTATGGAAACAAATACAGGGGTTGGACAAAAAAACTGAAACACCTGGTTTTAGACCACAGTTAGTATGGTGTTGGGCCTCCTTTTTTTGGCCAATAGAGCATTTCGTCTTTGGAATTGTCATATACAAGTCCTGCACAGTTGCCAAAGGCATTTTGAGCCATTCTCCTCTTGCAGATCAGGGGTCAGGTCACTACATGATACTGGTGTAGGAAAATGTTATCTGACTCGCTCCTCCAAAACACCCCAAAGTGGCACAATAATATTCAGATCTGGTGACTATGCATGCCATGGGAGATGTCCAACTTCACTTTTCTTGTTCATCAGACCACTCTGTCACCTGTCTTGCTGTGTGTACTGGTGCATTATCATCCTGATACATGGTACCACCTTCAGAGTACAATGTCTGAACCATTGGGTGCACATAGTCAACGTTCACACCTGTTCTTACTGGTGGAATGTGCAGTCAGTGAAGATTGGCCACCAGGCTGCAAAAATATAGCCATGAAACCTCCAACATTATATTGGCCAGTGTTTCAGTTTCATTGTCCAACCCCACAGAGTGGTCTTATGAACAAGAAAAGTGAAGTTGGACATCTCCCATGGCATGCATAGTCACCAGATCTGAATATTATTGTGCCACTTTGGGGTGTTTTGGAGGAGCGAGTCAGATAACATTTTCCTACACCAGTATCATGTAGTGACCTGACCCCTGATCTGCAAGAGGAGAATGGCTCAAAATGCCTTTGGCAACTGTGCAGGACTTGTATATGACAATTCCAAAGACGAAATGCTCTATTGGCCAAAAAAAGGAGGCCCAACACCATACTAACTGTGGTCTAAAACCAGGTGTTTCAGTTTTTTTGTCCAACCCCTGTACATTGCAAATCAATTGCTGCCATCAACAGTTTTAGTTACCAACAATCTTCACAATATCCTTTTGTGTGTGTTTGAAATTCATTCAGGTTTAGAACAACTTGAGGGGAGGGTCGAATGATGACAGAATTTTTATTTTTGGGTGAACTATCCTTTTAATGTACCTGGAGGTTTTCCCGCAATGTTAAATCAACTAGTGGCACGCTTAGGGAAACCTGTTTGTTTAGTGACGCTAGTGTCAGCCTTCAAATAGATGTATTAGCTAATTCTGTATTTTATAAATGTCAGCTCGTCTTGTCGTGTCTCTTGTATTACAATGTATTGCTACAGATGTTTCTGTGAGAAAGGCAGATTAATTATTCAAAGCACACTTTCTGAAGGGCTGACCTGCCGCCATTGACAGATGCACATACACGAAATGAGAATAAATAAAGCACGAAAGAATGAAATTGATTTATGAAGTCATATCAGGCCCTGAGGCATCCCTGGTGCATGTGTCAAATTAAAACCTTGAGAAACGGCGTCTCCCCGACGACATTAACTCGCTCCTCGCGTCGTGATTGGGGGAATCCTGATTGTCAACACAAAATAGGTTTGATTGAAGTCCGCAGTCAATGATTAGTGTGAGGATAAATTCAAGTCCAGGACAGCTCATTTCTCAATCCCGCTGATTAAATTGTTATTGGGAGCGTAATGTGTTTGCACAAAACAACTCATAAACATGCCACTTGCGAAGACGTGTTTGCAATAAATCCCATTGTAGCTTCAGTCGCCGCATTCTTGCACTTGTATTTATTGTAATTTCACACGCGCACCGCATTCACTGCTCTTACTTTATTTCTCTCTCCTTCTGCTCTTTTATCATCTCAGAGGAAAAAAAATAATAATAATGGAGAAATTTCTCTTGTCAGAAACCTCCCAACACAACAGTTGCATCATAAGTACTAGCAAGATCTTTTTCCTTTTAAGTTGTTTCTTCTCTAAGAAAATCACAGAGGTCTTGTGAATAGTCAGATGACATTTATGTGGTTTAAGAAGGTTTATAGTACCTGGAGACAGCTATCTGTTAGCGTTATAGCAACTATTCTGAGCTGCGATGACAAAGGCAGTAAACAAGACATTATTATGAAGTATAGGCAATATATTTTGCATGCAGACTGTTTTATTTTGTCACAACACTGGCTGTTTTTAAATGGACTTAAAGGAATAGTTCACTCAAAAATGTATACTTGCTGAAAGTTTACTCACCCTTGGGGCCTCCAAGATGTAGATAAGTTTGTTTCTACATCAGATTTGGAGAAATGTAGCATTACATCACTTGTAGCTCACCAATGAATCCTTTGTAGTGAATGGGTGCCGGCAGAATGAGAGTCCAAACAGCTGATTAAAATAATTTTTATAAAAAAATCCACATCACTACAATCCATCAATTAACTTGTAAAGTAAAAATATGTGTTTGTAAGAAACAACCCCAATATGAAGTTTTTTTTAAACGTTTTAAAATTAAACTGTTGCTTCTAGCCAAAATATGACTCCATAATCCATAATAATGCTGCTTTCAGCAATACAGTTTATTCCCTGTTGTCCTCTCATATCAAAATCATATCAAAAAAGAAAAAAAATTCTGTTTCAAACTGTTTTGGACTGTTTCTGCTTGTAAACGGTGGTAAATATGTGCATATTTCTCTCCTGATTAAGATGAGATGACATTTTCACTGAAAAATCAATATTATGGATAGAGGTGACATTCTGAAGTTATTAATGATGGATTTGTTTCTAACAAACATGCAGTTTTTCACTTTAAAGGACATTCATTGATGGACTGGAGGCGTGTGGATTGCATGTGGATTATTGGGTGTTTTCATCAGCTGTTTGGACTCTTATTCTGACGGCAGCCATTCACAGTATAGGATCTGTTGGTGAGCAAGTGATGCAAAATTTCTCCAATCTGTTTCAATGAAGAAACATACTCATCTACTTTAAATGAAGACAGATGTTTTTTGAGTCCAGATGGTGTAGTAGCAGATTTCAGGGTTAGTTTTATGATTTTTAAGACTAATTCTAACCCCAGTGCTACATACATTTTTTTTTTTTTTTTTTTTTAGTTTTCCTAGATTCATTTTTCCCCTGCTGTGCCTCATCTATATTTTCTCCTTATTTCACAGTCTGTTAAAAGATTCCATTCAACTTTCGAAAGTCAAAAATTCTAACGTTATTCTTTGAAAAATCCAACAGAACACTAGTTAGGTTCTAAATAAAACAACTATAAATGTGTTCTACACTGTAAACAGGCTTTTTGTGGATCATTTCATACTTGCAAAGCAAATGCTAGTACTGTATAGCATGATTTGTTCTCTGCACTTTGGTTGCCAGGAAACACTTTTGTTAATAATCAGACGTTTTTGTTAACTTCTAATGCAATTTATATGGCATTGCAGTTTTTTTTCTTCTTTATAATAGCAAAGTAATGGCCTTTATGGGCAGAAGTCGAGTTGGAAAATCACACGTCTGTCTTTGAATTGAACACAGCATACTTTTGGAATGGAATGTTAGTGTACTGATAGCACTAATAGTAAAGTTACTTAAAATAGCCTACTTGCTGTTTTTTGTTAGGTAGTATGTACAGTTGAGGTCAAAAGTTTACACCCCCCTTTTAGAATCTGCTAAATATTCATTATTTTACCAAAATAAGAGGGATCATACAAAATGCATGTTATTGTTTATTTAGTACTGACCTGAACAAGATGTTTCAAATAAAATATGAGCCCAAAATAATAGTTGAATTCATAAAAAATAACCCTGATCTGTTCTTTTTCAGAAAAATCGTTCAGGTCCCACAAATTCTTTGGTTTTCCAGCATTTTTGTGTATTTGAACCCTGAATGACTGTATGATTTTGAGATCCATCTTTTCACACTGAGGACATCTTGGGAACTCATATGCAACTGTTACAGAAGGTTCAAATGCTCACTGATGCTCTAAAAACACAAAATGCATTAAGAGTTAGGGGTGAAAACTTTTGAACAGAATGGAGATTTGTATTTTTTTCTAATTTTGCCTAAATATATATATTTTTTTCATTTAGTACTGCCCTTCAGAGGCTAGAGAAGAGAGTTATGTGTTTCACAAGAGACAAAATAAGTTACATTTACCCTGATCTTCAAAATCAATCCTGATCTTTAATTTAAATTTATGTATTTTTATTTTAAACAGTAGAAATGGAACTCTAAGTTGAGGACATTTAGTTTACAGCAGCAAATTATTTTTTTGACATCTTATTTACTTGTGCAATTTAAAACTTCCATATATTACTTTTGAAATGACAATTCCAGCTTAAACTAGTGATTATTAAAGAAAACATTGCATTCATTATTGCCCTTGAATAATTTTTCCATCATTTGAAACCAATTTTCCAAGCAGAATCTCAAACCCCAGGATTAGACTTTTGGGAAAACAAATGTAGAGGTTTAGCCATAAGAAGAGTGAGTGCATAAGCAATTAAAATGCACATGCGTTGTATAGCGGTTGTTAATATAGACGCTTCAGACTTGCAAAATAATATCATTAGATGAGCTGTTCATTATAATTTAATGCATGCATCATTTGAGATCTAAAACTGGGTGACATATATGCTGATGTATTTGAGTTTATTTTTAGACTCCACTAATTGTAATTGCACATGGCTTATGACTCATTAGAGAACCAGACAGAATAGGAGGTGAACATCAGGTCTGCCATAATTAACCAACTTATTTTGCCAGAATGGTCACTTTAAAGTCAAATCTTGTTGGTTAGGCTACTATTTGTAATAACTGTGGCTTAAGAAATTGTAAAAATCTAGTTTTGTTTACTGGTGTTTATTTGTATTGTGTTTTGTTGAAGTGGTTTTTGATTAGTGAATGTACTTCAGTGTAATGTTGAGTGGATCGCAGGCTCACTCTAGGCCAGATAAACTCTCATTCTGGCTTTCTGTCTGAGCTCATCAGGGATCAGATTTAATGTTTCTGACTCCTGTGAGACTCCAGCGTTTGGCAGCCTGACTGCAGCACTGGATGAATGTGTAGTAGCACATCCTTCCCTCTCGACTTTAAGTTTCTGCTCGAACTCAATCATCCATCACTGCGAGAAGTGACCAGCTAAGGCTGCAAATGAATGGAAAGTATCAGTTTACACAGTTTACACTGACACATTTATTTTGGAAACACATTTTCCAGTGCAAACTGAGCTTCAACATGTTCAGTATGACATCATAGTTGTAGTTTACAGCAGCATATCTATCGATCTAGCTTGCTAGCTAGCTTTTTGTTATTTATTTGAAGCAGATTTTTCAAGTATAATCTCATAATCAGAGTAAATGCGAGTGTAGTATGCAAGTAGTTCACGCATAGTTTGTGTTACTAAATAAAGAATCTCATTATAATACACATCTGTTTAACACCTTTTTTTTTTAAATCTGACCCATATTACTAATCCCTCCTGTTGTGTTAATTCACCAAAACTGAGAGTCTAAACCAGTGTGCTCCTGATTGGTTCAGTGAAACTGAATGAGCCTCCTGATTGGTCGGTTGAGCAAAATGAATCCTTCGGACTGGTCTGTAGTGAAAGTGGCTCAGGTTATACTGGATTATGTACAGATCTGCAACCCCCACACACTGCATCTGTTCATTCCCTTGAGAGAAAGAGAAACGCTCATCTTCATCTATCTACTAATGGACCATCAGGCCACTCTATCTGAGAGCTTTGGCTTTTCCATTTGCAACATTAAACTGTCGCCCAGTTCAACTCAACAGTCCTCATGGCTACAACATCCATCAATCTACAATCATTCTTGGTTTTAATGCCTCTTCAGGGAAGAATCACTATTGCTAGTACTCATACTAGCAGTGTTACTTTAGTATATATTTATACAGTATTATAGTTTTTACTATTTCTCAACTGTAAAACATATTTTATAAGAGTATCCTGCTATATATAATACTATGAAATACTGTCTGTCTGTCTGTCTGTCTATCCATCCATCCATCCATCCTATTCACCCACTCACCCATTAACCCATCCATTTACCCACCCACCTATGTATCCAACCATTTATCCATCCATCCATATCTATCCACCCTCCCACCCTCCCATCCATCCTACTATTTCTCCATCCATCCACCCACCCAGCCTCCTATCTTTCCATCCATCTACCCATCCGTTCATCTATCTATACATTCATTCATCCATCCAATATATTTTCTATCCACCCATCGATGTGCCCATCCACCCACCCATCCATCTACCCATTCATTCATCCATCCAATATATTTTCTATCTATCCATCCACCCATCGATGTGCCCATCCACCCATCCATCTACCCATTCAGCCACCCTTCCATCTACCCACCCAACCACCCACCCATCCATCGATCCATCTGACCCACCCGCTCACCCACTCAATCAGCCATCTACTCACTCAATCAATCATCCAATATATTTTCTATCTATCCATCCACCCATCGATGTGCCCATCCACCCACCCATCCATCTACCCATTCAGCCACCCTTCCATCTATCGACCCATCTGACCCACCCGCTCACCCACTCAATCATCCATCTACTCACTCATTCAATCATCCATCTACCCACTCATCCATCTACCATTCATCCACCATCCATCCAACCACCCATCCACTCATCCATCTAACAGCCATCTCCCTATCCGACCCACCCATCCACCCACCCACCCATCCATCTACCCATTCATCCACCATCCATCTACCCACCCAACCACCCACCCATCCATCCATCGATCCATCTGACCCACCCACTCACCCACTCAATCATCCATCTACTCACTCAATCATTCATCCAATATATTTTCTATCTATCCATCCACCCATCGATGTGCCCATCCACCCACCCATCCATCTACCCATTCAGCCACCCTTCCATCTATCGACCCATCTGACCCACCCGCTCACCCACTCAATCATCCATCTACTCACTCATTCAATCATCCATCTACCCACTCATCCATCTACCATTCATCCACCATCCATCCAACCACCCATCCACTCATCCATCTAACAGCCATCTCCCTATCCGACCCACCCATCCACCCACCCACCCATCCATCTACCCATTCATCCACCATCCATCCAACCACCCATCCATCTACCCATACATCCACCATCCACCCAACCACCCACCCATCCACCTACCCATTCAACCACCCATCCTCTCATCCATTTAACCATCCATCTACATATCAGACCCACCCTTCCATCTACCCTTCCATCTAATCATCTATCTACCCATACGACCGACCCACCCATTCAACTATCTAACCATTCATCTACCTATTCGACCCATCCATCCATCTACCCTTCCATCTACCCATTCATCTACCTTTCCAACCCACCCATCCACCTACCCATCCATCTACCCTTCCATTTACCTATCCAACTACCCTTCCATCTACCCTTCTATCTGATACCTATCCAACCCACCCATCCATCTACCCATCTGACCCACCCACTCTCTCACTCACTCATCCATCTACCCATTCACCCACCCTTCCACCTATCTACCCATCCATCCACCCTTCTTAAATAAGAAACTATGATGTGTAGATGTCATATGAAACATGTGGAATTCCACCTAGCAACCATTCAGAACAACCTAGCAACCATTCAGAACAACCTAGCAACCATTGGTTAAAAACCACTAAGAACACTTTAGCAACTGCATAGCAACTCTGTGGAGTTTTGCACTGGCAATTTTCTTCATAAAATGTAAGAAAGTAGTCCGTTCTGACTGACAGCAAGCAAGAAAACCCAACACCTGTAGATGCACATGCTGTTGGATTAGCTTTTTCACTTCCGAAAGGCCACGTTCAGTGGTTTTGTTTTTCATTTGATTTATTCTTCTTTTGATTAATGAGTCGCTCTGCCTTATATTAGTTCAAGAAAACTGTTGACGTATTTAGTATTGAATGATTAATGGCATTTCTCTTGTTTTTAAAATGATCAAACGGCGCAACGAAACGAGAGCCGCTCTTGCGGCGTTTGTGATTTATGTTCAAAAATACGAGTATCTGCATGTTAACGAGAATGCAAATGAGTCATTTCCTATGCCTCGCCTCACCTTTGATTGGACTCCCAATGGCTGTTGAACAAGCGGGATCGTGCAAAGCGAGATCTGACCTCGCACAACAAAGCTTTGAATTAAAAGCGCAGCGTTGATGTATGACCCAAATTAACCACCGAGCACAGATTATCTCTAAATTACTCTGACGAGACCGTGAATTACCTCACTACCCGTGTCATAACCATCAGCAAAGATTTAATATTTCATAAGCAACACAAACGCATGACATGACGGCGATCGCTAACAATACCGATGACGTGAATGAGAGTGAGAGAAAAATCTAAGGAAGGAGAACAGAAAGAGCTGGGGAGAGCTTGCATCAAATATTGATGCTCTTTTTTATGGTACCATCTGCTGTATGGCATGTGCATTAAATATTAAAGTGTAGCTAGAGAGAAAGCCTGGAAGGAGAAAAAGAGTGCGAGACAAGCAGACAGACACATACAGTCGGCTGTGTGCACGGCTTCACCTCCTCAATGTCCAAAATGACATCAAACAGGCCAGTCTAAATGAGAACCACCAGGTTGTTGGAGGTAAAGGTCCTGATATAGTGCTGAAGAGCTCGGGTCAGGAGAGTCTTAGAGGTCTGGTCTCGCCTCTTGAAGTAAATCGCTGTTATAACACGCTGTTCAGCAAATAGACTTGACGCTGAGGGAGAACTAGTTTCACATCATTATCTCTGACCCCAGTTACACATGCAGCTGTGTTTTGTCTTAAAGGTGGCCGCTGTACTCGGTTAAGTGTGTGTTAGCAGTCCATGTTTTACCCCGAAGTCTTGAGGTTTCAGTATGGTACGTTCAAGCCCAGAGCAAATTAACTGCTCCTGGGGAAGAGCAGCAGGGCGCTTAAGTACAACTACTGTACAAACTAGTCTTGCACTGGGAAATGACCTAGATTTCCTCCAAATGCACATATTAAATATCAAGTTAGGGTGCTTTTGTTTTATCGCTTTGAATAGGGATTCAGTGCGCCTGTATCAGGGCTTATGCTTTTTCAAGACAAATTTAAAAATAATTAAAATACAACTTCCAACCAGTATAAATGACTTTTTAACTGATTATACACACTCAAAAATAGCTTAACTAGAATATAGATATCCCCAATGAATCAGGGTAATTAGGATGCTTTAGAACAGCTTGGACTATTTGGAATGGTATAGAACTTTGGATTTTCCCAGATACTGTGACAGTTTGCAAAGGGTATGAATAATTTTGGACATGCCACTTTTTGTTCAAATAGAGAAATAAAAGCTGAGAAATATTTTTTTCCACTGATGCCTCTGTCATTTCCGGTCAAAAAAACGAAAACAAAAAAACTTTTTTTTACAAAAAAAAAAAAAGCTTGACTGTGTGTATTTATTTATATATATATATATTAATACACACAGTCCTGATTCATTGGATATATATTATGGATATATATTGATATATATATTCATTACTTTTTAACCACAAATGCTCATCTTGCACTGGCTCTGCGATGCACGTCTATGCCTTCCCACATTACATAATTACGTTGGTAAGGTTGCGTTTCATCTTCATCTGTGCACTCCGGTATTAATAAACAGCAAATTAGGAGTTTATTGAGGCACATAACTGTAAGAATTTGTCCCCAAACAAAAAGTGTGTTCCACAAAAGTTTTTCTTTCTCTTACTTTTGTTCTTTTCCAATCTAAATGGCTAAAAATTCTTAAATTGGGTAGATGCAAAAATGACATAAGAAGTCTTTTTTTATGCAACCTGGTCTCATTACGAAAATGTACCTCTGGGAAATGATTCGCAAGATGTGAAATTCGCACTGCTATGTACTTTTCACTAAAAGAGTGTTCATTTTATTTCTTCAGGAACAGATGAGCGTACATTTTATGTTGGCGTTTCCTCTTCTTATGAGCATAAACTCACTTAACTTCACTTCACTTTGCATCTCATGTCAACATATTTTTATAACTGTACCGAGAGCTTTCTGACCCTGCAAAGACAGCAGTGCAACTGACACGTTTAAGGCCCAGAAAGGTAGTAAGAACATTAAAAACAGTCCATGTGACATCAGTGTTTCAACCGTAAGGTTATGCAGCAACACTATTTACTATTTGTGCACAAAGAAATAAAAAAATTACGACTTTGTTCAACAATTACTTCTGTTCTGTGTCAGTCTTCAACACACATGACACAACACTTTGCAGATGACACAACACTTGTGGGGCTCATCTCACAGGGCAATAAAGCTGCTTATAGAGATGATGTGTTCAGGCTGGTTGAGTGGTGCTCTGACAACAATCTGTCTCTTAACATCAAGAAGACAAAGGAGTTGGTTATAGACTTTAGGCGATATCAAGAAGAACTGCAGGCCTTGGTTTTAAAGGGAGAGGAGGTGGAAAGAGTGTCCAGCTTTAATTTTCTGGGCATCCATGTCAGCGAGGACCTTAAGTGGACAGTCAGCACTAATGCTCTGGACAAAAAGACCCAACAGAGACTTTACTTTCTACGAACTCTGAGGAAGGCCCATCTCTCTGTCAGACTGTTGAAATCATTCTACCACTGTACAGTAGAAAGTATTTTAACATACTGTATTACAGCATGGTATGGAAATTGTTCTGTGACTGATAGAGCTGCACTTCAAAGGGTTATTAAAATCTCTCAAAAGATCATTGGACTTCCACTGCCTCACCTTAAGGACATATACAGGCTTCGCTGTCATAGCAGAGCCTGTACCATCATCAAGGACAATACCCATCCTTTTCATAACCTCTTTTCACTGCTCCCATCTGGGAGACGTTATAGGGTTTTAAAGACTCGCACCTCCAGATTCAGGAACAGTTTTCCAGCAGTAATACATGAACTGACGTGAATTCCTATCTTTAGGGTTGCCTTCTACAGATTCTTATAATTTTGAAAGGATGGACTGAGCACATTAATGAAATGCACAAGTCACTTTAATATTGTTTTTTTTTTTGAATGTGAATATAGTTACCTTCTTATGGGAGAGATGCAATTTCGTTGTATGTTAACATGCAATGACAATAAAGGGATATTGATATTGATGTTGATTTTGATTCACAAGATTACCACAAATGCATTTCATCAAAAATACCTTACTTTTGTCTTTTGAAGATGAACCAAGGTCTTATGGGTTTAAAGCGGCATGAGGGTGAGCAAATAATGACAGAATTTTCAGTTTTTGATTAACTAACCCATTTGTGGAAGGGCAAATTAAGACTTTAAGACCTTTTTAAGAACTGCAGAAACCCTGCTAGAGTTAATGCTGCGACAGAAAATGCTTTGAATCATTTCAGTACTGTATTCCCATTTGATTTCAAACTGACCTGGCTTTTTTCACTCAAAATGAATTTTAATCAATCATATGAGTGTTTTCTCTCACAAAAGCCCTCATCTGAGTCCACTGGGTGTTTTGATGGATCTGTTTGTTGGTGCTACCGAGGAGGTGAATAATATCTAGACAGAGTTTGTTGAAATATGTATGCTTTCCTACTGTATTGTATGCAAACAGAAGTATGTCAAACAACTGGGTTTCCAAAATATTTGTGAAAAAAGTTGTTGAACAGCAACAGACCTTCTGCATCAGTTTATATCCCACTAGGGTACATGAGCCAGGATGTGGAGATACCTAGAAAGTAGTTCCTTGAGTTAAATATTTATTTACTCGTTATTGCTTGAGGTTCTTTCTTTTTTCTTTCTTTCTAATTGAAAAACTACACATTTGTGTTTCTGAACATGCCACAACTCTATATGAATATTGTAGAATTAATTTTTAGAGATGAAAAAAAGACAGCTTTTAAAATTTTCATCAGACACAATCTTAGCTGTTTTCTATTTATTTTTCTAAACTGCAGACATCGATAGGCTTATGAATACTGCTCATCTGGACCATAGCTGTTAGACATTGGTGCAAATAGCATCTAGTCTGGGTCAAACTCAAGGTTATGTGTCATTATCCCGATCCCCCCGTGGAGCAGCGTGTGGTTAAGTGCTTCGTTCAAGGCCACAATGGTAGTGGTCTGGCAGGCCAATAATTCTCTAGATCCACATGGGATCAGACCTAAAGCCTTTATGCGATCGCTCTGGATCTATGCTGGTGTGCCAAGTAGAGATTTGTGAGGTTTTAGAGAGGCTCTGTAAGGCTTATAATGGAAAAAGCTTGTAATAAGTGCTGTTTAACTGTGTTAAGCATCACCATTACAGTTGCTACTTTTCTCGAAGCCTCTAACTGTACTCTAACTTCAGTGCTTGTAATTCAAGTAAAATCAAGTGGACACTCTTAAACAAATAGTTCACCCAAATATATTTTCCCATTGTTTCCTTTTGAGATGAATTTAGTTTATTTTTGAGTCAATTAATTAATACATGTGACCCCGGACCACAAAACCAGTCATAAGGGTCACTTTTTTGAAATTGAGATGTCTACATCACCCTGGAAGCTGAATAAATAAGATTTCCATTGATGAATGGTTTGTTAGGACACGGTTTGGCTGCGATACACCTATTTGAAAATCTGGAATCTGAGGGTGCAAAAACAAAATTGAGAAAATCGTCTTTAAAGTTGTCAAAATGAAGGTTACAATTACCAAAAATTACATTTATTTTTGGGTTAACAGAAAAATTGATAATTGATACATTTAACCCATACAGTGTATTTTTGGCTATTGCTACAAATATACCCATGTTATTTAAGTGGTCCAGGGTTATATTGAATACATATATTGTAAGAATAAAATGCCTAATTTATAATTGCATAATATTATATTATATTATATTATATTATATTATATTATATTATATTATAATAAATATTATTATTCATGATATAGTATGTGTAATTATATAAATATAAAATAAATATTGTGCTATTTTATATAATATAACAAGTAAAAATATTTTTTTAATAAAATTGATATCTAAAACTATATATACTAATTTTATACATAAGTTTAATATATTGCTTTAGATTTTATTTAATATTTTACAATATATTTTAATGATGTAGCCTTTCCTTTGACTATAGTATAATACGTATAATCATATATGTAAAATAATAAATGAAAATAATTTATTAAATAAAATTGATATATAAAACAATATATATATATATATATATATATATATATATATATATATATATATATATATATATATATACTGTGTGTGTATATATATAATACATATAATTGTATATTTATTATATATGATAATTTTATATATTAATATATTGTATTTGTTATAATATTCTATAATATTATCTAATTATACAATGTGTTTTTAATGTTTGTAAATCTATTTTAAAAATGAGGTCTGTAACCTTAGCTCTGATTATAATTTGTATAGTTATGTAATATATAAAATAATACATACAAATGTATTGTATAATTATATAATATATGAATTATATATATGATTTTATACATTAATATGCTTTTTTAATACATTATTTTATATAATATAATTATATATTTATAATATATCTTAAGAATGAACCCTTTGTGCTTTGACTATAGAGAAACCATGACTGGCTCATAATTCAAACAATCGAATATGCTATTTTGATAAGTTTAACACTGCGAATAGAGTACTAATTAATCCCAACACAACCTCTGGAGGAGGACAGACAAATCAGAATTAATCATGTGAGATTTAGCTTTGCTTCATTAATGCAGACATTCAAGTCCTCTGATCGCGTGCTCACGCAATTCCCCTCAGACGCGGCAGCGGTTCAAAGAGGACAATGAAAAAGTTCTTCTAAAACTGGAAGATTTCTCTTCATCTTCCAGCTTCTTTCTCTCTGCCTCCAAGAAAGCTCCTCCACTTTATTACACCCACTTTTCCTGCTTCCCGTCTCTCTGCAATCTCCTCGCTCTCCCCTCCCGCGCCGCTTCCCTCTGTTCGTCTCTCTAATGATCAGTGGAGCAGTGTCTCTAAATTATTTAATGATCATGGGAGGAATTTTGGATTCTCTCTCACCTCGCTCTCTTTTAGCACATCCTCTCCTCGAGCACTCGACACGGGGAGGAAATTCGAGAGCGAATAAACCATTTGCTCATTTGGTTTCTGTGCATGCGAATACCACCTTCATGTGTTTTCTTCCCTCTGAGAAAGAGGCCGACTGCGTGAGCGTTAATGTGTGTCCGGGAGCAAAAGGGGAAGGATAGATGAATCCATCATTCCCCTGTGATCTGCTCTGATCGGATTTGGAGGGATAGAGATTGCTCAGGGGAGAGCGAGGTTGTTTGTGTGTGTGTGTTGGTCTGTTCGTATGACTGCAGTTTCCCTGAGAATTCGCTTTTTGTGTTTTTTTGTTAGAAAATAATCATTCAAATGCACTGAAACACACATGTAAACAACGCATGCAGCAGAATGAATATAAATGCTGTACTCGTGTGAGATCTCTGGCCCGTGCATCTCTGAGGGCGTTTAACACCAACACAATCTCTCTCTCCAACTGCTGTTTCTTTCTTTCAGGACAAAATCCTCTGCATAGTCTCATATAACAAAGATTTTAAAATTACGTAAGGCCTGTAAAAACTATTCAGCCCTTTTAGGACTCCTTAAAACTTGTATTGTGCATTGAGTCATGAAGGATTATTATTCAACAGCTTACATCATTTCCAACTGATTTTTTTTATTATACTTTGTATATATACAACTTTTTGAAAAAAAGTTCTACATCTATATGTGTTTGTGTGTGTGTTTATGTGTAAAAAATATATATATAAACATATGCATATATTTATTTTACAAAAAAAAATTACAATAAAAATGATCAAGTTCTTGCATAAATGTAGGATTTTTAATTATTGTGAATAAATAATTTTTTAAAAATTATATTAAAATATAAACATTTTACTACATTTAATCAAATATTATTTCTTAATAATAAGAAATAATACTTGAATAATTGTTTTACAGTAAAATTATCACATTTAATTTAAGTACTTGCATAATTGTAGGATGACTGTGAATAAATAAATTATATACATATATACACACATTTATTTTACTACATTTTAAAAAAGCATTATTTAATAATAATAACAATAATAATATTGTTACAGTGAAAATTATCACATGTAATTTAAGTTCTTGCATAATTGTAGGATTTAAAATTACTGTGAATAAATAATTATATACATAAACACATTTATTTTACTACGTTTTTCAAAAAAGTAATTTTTTGATGATGATAATTTTTTTGCAGTAAAAATGATCACATTTAATTTAAGTTATTGCATAATTGTAGAATTTTAAATTACTGTGAATAAATTATATACATATGTACATTTATTTTACTACATTTAAAAAAGTATTATTTACTAATAATAACAATAATAATATTTGTTAAAGTAACAATAAGCACATTTAATTTAAGTTCTAGCGTAATTGTAGGATTTTGAAGTACTGTGAATAAATAAATGATTTTGTATTTATGTATATATATATATATATATATATATATATATATATATATATACATTTATTTTACTACATTTTTAAAAAGTATTGTTTAATAATATTAATACAGTGAAAATTATTAAAATTTTACAATTAAAATGATCAAATTTAATTTAAGTTCTTGCATAATTCTAGGATTTAAAATTATAAATATATTTAAATTATTTACATTTATTTACATTTAAATAATTATTTAAATTATCAATGGATTATGATTATTTATATTATATAATTTACTTTCAACTTTTTATTTATTTGAATATCTCTTATCTTATCTCTTTAAATCCTTATAATAGCAAACAGTCTAAATTGCATTAGAGATCAGTGACTTGTGTGTTTTAAAATTAAAACATTCGAAATATTAGTAATGAGACATGGTTCCAGAGTAATTAATTGAATAGTGCTCATTTTTTAGACTGACATCTTGCTTTCTGAAAGTGAATAACAGCATGTAGGTTATCTAGTTCTTTCTTTCTTCTACCTCATTTTCTTGTCTCACAGACACATTTTACATAAGCTGAATATTATTATGTGAAGCATCTGCCCTGCATTTGGAAACATGACCCTCATGAAGCTCCACACACACACAGAGAGATGTCAGGAGGATCATTACTAAAGAAAATGAGTTATGGATTTATCAAGAATATTGCATGAAACGCTCTTCATCAATCCTTCCTTTAAATCTGCCTTTATCTTGCCTAGTCCAGCACAGAGTCTCATGTTAGCGGATCTGAGAGAATGTAATTACCCGCAGCTAATTTAGAAACTTCTCAGAAAATGAACATACAATGAGTGCAAGAGAGAGATAATGACTTATATAAAACACACACACACACACACACACACACACACACACACGCTAATTACACTATCAGCCCATTTCTTACCATCAGATTCTCCCATCAGAGCTTTCTTACTTATCGCAATCACACATCCTGAATAAACTGCATCCAGATGAATCAAAGAGTCTTTTAAATGGAAGAAAGATAGAGTCATATATCTTATTCAGAAACTTAGACAGCATGTTAAATCTGTAGATGCAATCACAACAACTGAGTACTCAATTAGTATGGTTGAGTAATTGATCTGGATTGTCAGATATTTTTAGCAGATGTTTGTTGAATATACAGTTGAGGTCAAAAGTTTACATACTCCTTGCAGAATTTGCTAAATATTAATTATTTTACCAAAATAAGACGGATCACACAAACTGCATGCTATTTTTTATTTAGTACTGACCTGAATAAGATATTTCACATTAAAGGCATTTACATATAGTCCGCAAGAGAAAATAAATAATAATAATAAAAATTACCCTGTTCAAAAGTTTACATACACTTGAGTCTTAAAGGAACCATATGTAAGAAATTTATGTCAGTTAATCATAAAATGGCCCTGACATGTCACTAGACATTAAGAAATCATGTTCATTTCAAATACTTATATCACTGACAACAGTGGTCCGGCCAGGATATTGTCATTTAAAAGTGACAGTTGCAGCCCACGACTGATGTTATTCTTGTCATTTTGTGTTTTGGTCTGAGGCGCCACCCTCCAGCTATCTACCAATCACGAAGTCAGTAGAGTTTCGTCATCCGGGTTGCCAGCTCTGCTCTAGCTACAGCTGCAGCTAAGAACGTGTCGGATAAAACATGTATAACGTTACGAAACCTAAAAGACCTTGTTATGAATCCCGAAATATGTCGTGACAAAGTCCGAAATAAAACAAGGATTTGTATAGGAGATGCCTTTGAAAGATGGAGACGGCTGAAAACGGAGAAGAATTTGAAGACAGACGCCAACGTTGCTAATTTTCTCCTGGACAGGTAAGATTCATCTATGTTTGGGTAACTTTGCT
Source organism: Garra rufa (assembly GCF_049309525.1). Lineage (NCBI taxonomy): Eukaryota > Metazoa > Chordata > Actinopteri > Cypriniformes > Cyprinidae > Garra > Garra rufa. The sequence continues at coordinate 36,102,986 of NC_133379.1, forward strand.
TCTGTACACAGTAGATTTTCCACGGTCGCCCGTGCTAAATGCGTTCATAAAAAGCTTTATATCGCACCACTAGCAGGGTATGAAAACAATCTATGTTCCGACTGAAATGTGGTATTACAGTACATTAGTACATTTTTGCGATACATAATTACTTCGCAAAACATCTCTCGTGAAGCATAAACATAATTAACAGAAGAAAAAAAATTACTGTGTAGGACTCGTCACTTGCCATTGGAAGCTCCTTGTAGCAGCCTAGGTTCCTGCTGGATCCTGCAGCGCAGCTGGCAACCTCGAGTCAGGGAGGATGGGGAGGGGATACACCGTTCTACAGTATTTTGAAAGTGATTGCAGTACCAGTTTTGGCCACAATCCTACGGTTCCTTTAATACTGTGTTTTTGCCTAAATTATCTACAGCTGTTTTTTTTTTGTTGTTTTTTTTTAAAGTTAAGATGTTAATGAGTCCCTTGTTTGTCCTGAACAGTTAAACTGCCCACTGTTCATCAGAAAAATCCTTCAGGTCCCACAGATTTTTGGGTTTTTCAGCATTTTTGTGTATTTGAACCATTTCCGACAATTACTGTATGATTTTGAGATCCATCTTTTCACACTGAGGACAACTGAGGGATTCATATGCAACTATTACAGAAGGTTCAAACGCTCACTAATGCTTCAGAAGGAAAACGATGCATTAAGAGCCAGGGGGTGAAAACTTTTGAACAGAATGAAGATGTGTACGTTTTTGTAATTTTGCCTAAATATCATATTTTTTTCATTAAGTACTGCCCTTCAGAAGCTACAGAAGATACTTACATGTTTTCCAGAAGACAAAATAAGTTACATTTATCCTGATTTTCACATTCAAAAGTTTTCACCCCCTGCTCTTAGTGTATCGCGTTTACATTTTGAAACGTCAGTGAGCATTTGAACCTTTTGTAATAGTTGCATATGAGTTCCTCAGTTGTCCTCAGTGTGAAAAGATGGATCTCAAAATCATACGGTCACTGTTGGAAAGGGTTTCAAATACACAAAAATGCTGAAAAACCAAAGAATCTGTGGAATCTGAAGGATTTTTCTGAAGAACAGCAGACAGTTTAACTGTTCAGGACAAACCAGGGACTCATGAACAACTGTCACTAAACAAAACAAAACAAACAAACAAACAAAAAACAGCTGTGGATCATTCAGGTAACAATCAAGTGAATCAAGTGTTTGAACAGAGTCATTTTTATAAATTCAACTATTATTTTCTCTTGTGGACTACATGTAAAGGTCTATGTGAAATATCTTATTCAGGTCAGTACTAAATAAAAAAATGTGTTTTGCATGACCCTCTTATTTTGGTAAAATAATTAACATTTTGCAGATTCTGCAAGGTGTATGTAAACTTTTGACCCCCACTAATGCTAAACTTTTGGAATCAACTTGGAATTTTACTTTTGTTGAGCATTTCAAATCACTTCCAGAGAGCTCTAGTCATTCAACATGTCTGATCATCCTCACCTGCAATACAGTTCACTCCCAATGGGAATAAGCAGGAGAAAGAGCCAGTGGAAAGAGAGAGAGATTTAGAGGTGTATTGGAGCATAACACCCTGAGAGTCGGATGGACCGGAGGTGTTAGCGGAGGAGGACATTTATATTCATTCCATTTGTGTGTGTGTGTGTGTGTGTGTGTGTGTGATAGGAAGCGAATGCATATGTGGGCAGCGTTTTTAACACTCCGTGAAGGTTGTTCTTTGTGCAAAATAATGAATAATCTGCTTTATAAGCCTGCATATGAAAGCCCTGCATTGTCTCTGGGTTGTTTACGACTGAATATCTTAAAAGTGAAATTAAACGCAGCTCTGAACATGAACATGAACAGAATGGCCGTCAGTTGACCACTGCTCTGAACAGACTGATTTACTGGTAATAAGGACTTTTACAGTTACAAAGAGTTAGAGATAAAAATAGTGAAGCAGTGAATCGACTGGTGTTTGGGCAAAGTTTGCAGTATGTTTAAGTCCTAAAACATTCTTGAAATGCTAGTTTTTTGTTTTCCAGAACATTTATTCAACAAAATACAAGAAACGACAACAAAAACGCTTAGAACTATGAATAAAAAACAAAAAAATAAATAAATAAAGGAAACCAAATACAAGCATTAATAGAGTGTTTTCTGGGAAGTAAATGCCACACTGATTTTATATAATGCAAAGCCATTCTTGTATTCAGCATATATTCAGTGTTTTTAAGTGCCCTAATGCTTTTTGGGGCCATCCGCTGTTTGAATCACAAAATTGAATCTCAAGTGTTCGCAGGAGGTGCATTTGAGATGCGTTCAGTTCACTTCAGTTCCCGAATTGCACTTCCTGCATGACCTTCAGCAGGTGTGTCACACACTTACAGCTCCGCCGCTTATTAAAAATCCATTGGAGAGAGAACGAGAAGCCCGGGATTTTATATGTCCTTGTTACAGCTGTGAAAAGACCTCCAGATAGTAAGACTTTCTGCTGACTCACCGTCTACCCTGCTCTTTTGTTCTTGCAGATTCTCTCTTCTCCTTCAAATACTGTTATTACAACTTCACTCATTCTGTGCAGTAAGTTTTAATGCTTCAAATAGAGAATAGCAAAGAACCGAAGCAGACCGTTTGTAGACCGAGGTCAGGGGAGCGCTGGCATAAATATATTAATCAAATGTAGTCTTGTGCATAATTCAAAATCTCTCCTGTTGATCCAGCAACATGTTCAAACAGGTTCAGGGTTCACTAAAATCCCCCGTTATCCAGTTATTTCTAGTGATTTTGGCTTTCTTCTGTGCATCTAAACAATAAAAACAGTTGAAAAGAGAAACAAACCTTGTTTTTGTCCTTGTAGACCTGCCACAGTTTACAGAAAAACACATGTTGTATAACATTAAATATGCTCCCATGATAGCATGAAAGGTCAGTACAAGGGGATCATGGGTAATGGAATCCAAGTCAAGAGAACATAAACCATTAGGGACTGTTCAGAATAGCGTACCTCCATACTTATCTTATTATTTATGCTTATATAGTAGCTCTATTCTATATAATCTACTAACACTCAGGCCATCCAAGATATAAATAAGTTTGTTTCTCATCAGAACAGATTTAGAGAAATGTAGCATTGCATCACATGCTCACCAATGGATCCTCTGCAGTGAATGGGTGCTGTCAGAGAGTCCAAACAGCTGATGTGCTCTGGATAAGGTTGCAAAACTTTCCAGAATTTTTTTAAATCTTCCTGGAATTTTTGGAAAGTTTCTGGAAATTTTCCACCCCTTTGCAACCCTAGCCCTATACCTCCCAGGCAAAGAGTCTTGAGGCCCATTCACACCAAGAACGATAACTATAACTATAAATGTAATGTTCTAAGAATCGTTTTAAATTTAAGAGAATAGCAGAGTTCACACCACAACTATAACGAGAACGATACAGGTCAACGATATCGTTGGGATCACTTTCAGAACAAATTTTTTTTACAGCTGATGAACAATAAAATACTGACAGCTAATCAGACTTCATTCAAATTGAAAGGGCTTATGTATTTGAAAAGCAAACAGAGTAACATTAAAATTTACCTTGCTTTCTTTTGAAAGTTCAGTAGAAAAGAGTTATTGTTTTTAATTTCACTACATTGACTACGTTAGAGATCAGATAGTTCACAGATTCACTGTTAGATGCGCTCGAAACATGCATGCTGAGGCTACTGGTTGAAGTTGTGTAAGTGCAACAAAAACGGACAGTTATTGTTCACTGGTGTGGACGCAAATATAGTTATCATTGTATTTATAGTTATCGTTATCACTCTTAGTGTGAACGGGTTTTTAGGGTGTGTTCACACTTGTAGTTTGGTTCGTTTTGTTCATTTGGTCTGGTCCAAAAAAGAAAATGATACATTTGGTCCTGGTCCGCGTAGCGTTCACACTGGCATTTTTAAAGGGGTCCTATTATGCTTTTTCACTTTTTGAATTTTAGCCAGTGTGTGGTGTGTATGTTTGGGCATAAAACACATCTAGTTACAAATCTCAAAGTCCTCTTCAAAGGGAGATATTTAGTTTAAAAAAATCCCTTTTCAAGAACTACAACAAATGGCTCCTTTGGACTACAGCGTTTGTTTTTCGCATGCTATGAGGTCACAACGTAAATCCCGTCTACAGAAATTCAAATCCTTGGTGGGTGGGGAGGGAAGAGGTGGGGGATTCGCTTTAGCTACACTTTAGTGATGTAGCATGGACAGACAACTTCTGGGATGCTTCAGCGAGCCACAGGGCGGCTTCTATAAATGCAAACATTGACTAAAGTGTCTGCGAACTGCTCCAGCAGCCATGCTGGAGCCGTGCCATTGCATGAGGGTCGAAACACATGCGAGCCGCAGCTGAAGTAAACACAAGCCTTGACTAGAGTGACAATCATCGGTTGTCGGGTCGGAGCCACGTCGTAGATGTGTGCAGTGTGTGGTAAGAGATTTATTCATTATACAGTGTAAATAGCTTCACTAGCCTTATGCTGGAGCTGGTTTCGGGCATGTAAATAAATATATAAATTAGTGCAATCATGATTATATTATGTGTTGGCAATCTCACAGGCTGATGCTACTGTAGTGTATTATTTATTCACCCTCCATGCATCCTAGGTGTATATGACTTTCTTCTTTCAGTCGAATGCAATCGGAGTTATATTAAAAATTATCCTGGCACTCCCAAGCTTTAGAACGGCATAGACAAGTGTTTCTCTCCATCAGTCACAACAACAAGACAAACAACAAGAAAAATATCCATATTTAAAACATAAGAATCGCTTTAATCTAGCTTGGGCAGTTGTACACAGAACTTGCTGCTTTGGGAAGGGACGTGGCAGGACTGTAACACTGTCTAAGCTGTTCACCAATCGCAACGCAGTGGGACTGCTAACCAATCACAACACATTTTGTTTTTCTGAAGGCGGACCGTCATCAAACCTGAAACTAATCGAGCCATTTGTGACAGCCTGGAGAGAAAGTTATTGTACTATGCAAATTATGTGAAAAATAATGAGAGCATGTTCTAGTGCACCCCCAAAACAAAATAAAGGCTTTGTAAAAGAGCATAATAGGACCCCTTTAAAAGCGAACATAAAGATACCAAACCTAAAGGCAGACATAGTGATACATTCACAACATGATTGGTCGGGTTAAATGGCATATATTTCATGACAGAAATAAACAAACACTCCAAACAAAAGGAAAAAGCATGTTCGACTTAAAGCGGTGCTGAGCAGACCATGCAGTGAATGGGTACTTTGATATCATGCACCCCAGCGCCACTTTAAGTTGAACGCACCTAATGCCATCTAATGGACTAAGCGCGCTCGTTGTGTGCATATTATTATAAAGGCACTTTACCTACTCGTTGCTCCACGTTTGCCCTCTGCTCATTTTGTTTTGGATACACTGCTTGTTCATTTCGTGAAATCATGTTGCATAGTGTCACATCTTGTCATTACTTCCTGTTTTTGGTAATTTTAGAAGTATTTGATCTGCGTTCACACTTACTCAAACAAAACGAACTAACAGAGCAATTGCACCAGAGTTCGTTTTAATCTAACCAAACCTGAAAAGTGTGAACACACCCATAGTGATGGATTTGTTTCTTGAAAACATGTTATTGGAGTCATGTGGATTAATTATTTTGATGTTCTTATCTGTTGTTTGGACTCTCATTTTGATTGCACCAATTCTCTGCAGAGGTTCCATTGGTGGACAAATGATGTAATGCTTAATTTCTTAAAATCTAATGAAGCAACAAACTCAAGTGCATCTTGGATGGCTTGAGGGTTAGTACATTTTCAGCTCATTTTTGGGTGAACTATTTCTATGTCAAGCGCCTAAGCAGAGTGCAGCTCTTTGAAATGTCTATTGTTACATAATCTGTACTGTTTCACAAACTATTTTTAAATACAGTAGGCAGTTTTCAGTGTTGCTGTCCAGTGTGAAATATACTAATATTTCATTCTGAACACAGCCACCTTCACTGAAATAACCAGCTTAGACCAGCATTACTTCTGTTTCAAAGGATGCACAGAGAAGGAATATTAAATGATGTTTTTAAAATGTGATGTGTTAAGAATAAACTGACATTTATTTTAAAAAGAGAGAAATTTCACTGAAGAAAATGAAGGATCAAAGGAAAGGTGAAAATTTGACCGAACAGGTGAATGCTACTAACATCTAACATCTACTAAGAAAATGAGAAAAGTTAAAGAAAAGGTGAAAAGTGAAAGTACAAGAAAGTGACTTCATTATAAGAAATTACAGATAGACATTCATCAGGATTTTTTTCCCCATAACTAGATAAATAGGTGTGCTTTTATTTATTTATATATGGCTCATAGATTTGGCTCTACTTTAAGAAACCTGTCCAGACAGCCAGCCAGCCAGACCGCTGCATGCTAAGATTTTGGCAGTGCTGCAGTGCATTATGGGACAGGCCTGACCTCCTGCAGAGAGCTCAAGGAAATCAGCAGTTCCCCCGGAACAGTGCGGACAGAAGTCAAAGGTCATGGTGGAATAAATAGACATTGCTGGATAGAAGATAGAGATGGAGGAGGGAGGAGAGGGCTGTAAACCTATATTACTGAAACTCATTTTAATTTCATTCACACTGATTCTTGTAGATAAAGAAAAGGAGTTATGTTTTATAAAAGGCTGGTTATGTATTAGTCTGTCTTCAACCAACTGTTTCAGTGATTCTCTTTCCACACAGAAAGATAATGAGAGTTTGTAAGCAATAAAACATTAGCCTAAATCAATATACAAATAAGTGAAAATGCAGCTACTGTAAGTGATTCATTCAAGGCTGGTCTTGTGGGCACACATTTTAACATAATGTGAAAGACAAGAATAAGAAATCATTATTATCATTTAAATGAATGCAGAATTATCAAAGTACAGTATATGCAAAGGCATGAGTGAGCAATTAATACAATTCTGATTAACACAGAAATGTTCAATAGATTGGGATTAAATGGTCGATTATCGTTGTTGTTTATTCATTTATTTAATCAGTTGGGCATGCTCTCAATCAACTTCTGGCCCAAATCCTGACTGATAGCAATCCATTCTTTCATAATCACTTCTTGGAGTTTGTCAGAATTAGTGGGTTTTTGTTTGTCCACCCGCCTCTTGAGGATTGACCACAAGTTTTAAGATCTGGGGAGTTTCCAGGCCATGGACCCAAAATGTCAACGTTTTGGTCCCCGAGCCACTTAGTTATCACTTTTGCCTTATGGCACGGTGCTCCATCGTGCTGGGAAATGCATTGTTCTTCACCAAATTGTTGTTGGATTGTTGGAAGAAGTTGCTGTTGGAGGGTATTTTGGTACCATTCTTTATTCATGGCTGTGTTTTGGGGCAAAATTGTGAGTGAGCCCACTCCCTTGGATGAGAAGCAACCCCACACATGAATGCTCTCAGGATGCCTTACTGCTGGCATGACACAGGACTGATGGTAGCGCTCACCTTTTCTTCTCCGGACAAGCCTTTTTCCAGATGCCCCAAACAATCGGAAAGAGGCCTCATCGGAGAATGTGACTTTGCCCCAGTCCTCAGCAGTCCATTCGCCATACTTTTTGCAAAAGATCAATCTGTCCCTGATGTTTTTTTTGGAGAGAAGTGGCTTCTTTGCTGCCCTTCTTGACACCAGGCCATCTTCCAAAAGTCTTGGCCTCACTGTGCGTGCAGATGCGCTCACACCTGCCTGCTGCCATTCCTGAGCAAGCTCTGCACTGGTGGCACTCCGATCCCGCAGCTGAATCCTCTTTAGGATACGATCCTGGCGCTTGCTGGGCTTTCTTGGACGCCCTGAAGCCTTCTTAACAATGCAGTGGAAAGTTTTTTTCGGGATTAAGTTAATTTTCATGGCGAAGGAGGACTATGCAATTCATCTGATCACATTCTGGAGTATATGCAAATTGCTATTATAAAAACTTAATCAGCAGCTTTTCCAATTTCCAATATTTATGTAATTCTCAACTTTTGGCCACAACTGTATATAGATGTGCATGTGAATTAGATGCGTTTTTAAAAAATTGTCGGTGTGGATTTGTGGATTAAGTCTGGCAGTGTAAATGCAGCTGTAGACTTCCTTGTAGGATCTGGTGTGAGGTCGGGCTGAAATGCAGATCCTCTGATGTGGACAGGAGGATCTGGTGATTCACAGGCAGGTTCATTACAAATAGGATGGGTGATTTGGAATTGTTGTCAGATGGTGATGCTCAGGGATCATAATGAACCATCTGTGGCCAGCAGATTCACAAACACACACACACACACTCACACACACACACACACACACACACACACACACACACACACACACACACACACACACACACACACGCTTTCACCTCCAGTTTGTGTTATAGAAAATACTATAAGGTGTTGTAAGTGGAAACTGATTTCCATTTGAAACACACTGGCTATTGCAACACCCCCGGGGCACATTTACACACACACACACACACACACACACACACTGAACAGGGTTCAACTAATCTAGGTGGTCCGTTCACACACAAACAACATTACACAAGACATTTTGCATATGAAAATGTTTGCTTCCTCTGTAGATTAATAAGCTCATTTGCGGGAAATGGAAATTTGATTATATTCTCATCAATTAATGTTGTCAGCTTGTCTTTTTGACTAATAGAGCTGCTCTGACAGGGATGTGGCCTACAGCCGCTTTGTTTCTCTCTCTCACACACACACACACACACACACACACACACACACACACACACACACACACACACACACACACACACACACACACACATCTGTAAAGAGAAATGTAGACATTAGGTGTGAGAGAGTTGGTTCTCTTCCTCAGGTCTCATATGAACAGATGGAGTTCATTGATTATTCATAGCTGCCGATGGATGCGTCTGTCACATTAAGAGAGAGAAAGAGACTTGCGTGTACGCGTGTGTTTAGATGCACAGCAATCCCTTGGTGAAGTGATGAGATTTTAGATGAAATACACCATCAGTAAGAGAAGGACAGATGGGGAATATACAGACACACAGTAAGAAGATTGAGAGACAAAATGTTATTCGATAAAAATCTAATTTGTAAGAATCAAACTACTATTATAAAAAATTCAAAGAATTTTACATCTATGCTAATTAAATCAGACTTTTTTTTTATTATTGTCTCACGGTTATGCAATTATAGTAAAATTGTGAAATATTATTACAATTTAAAGCAACTGTTTTCTATTTGAATGCACTGTAAAATGTAATTTATTCCTTTGATTCGAAGCTGAATTTTCAGCATCATTACTCCTCATTTTAATGTGTATTTGGTTCTTTAGAAACAGTTCTTCTTCTTATAGCAACAAGGAATAAAACATGACACAAACGTCTAAATACATGTTTGAAAAGTTAAACAATTTTTTAATAGAATTTTACACCCATGCTAATTTAATTAAAATAAACTATTGTTTTGTGAATTATTGTCTCAAGATAATACAATTGTAGTAAAACATTAATACTGTGAAATTAATACAATTTAAAACAACTGATTTCTCTCTGAAAACACTGTAAAATGTAATTTATTTCTGTGATGCAATGCTGAATTTTCAGCATCATTGTTCCTCATTTTAATTTGTGGATTTGCTGCTCCAGAAACAGTTCTTCTTATAGCAACAAGGAATAAAACATGACACAAAAGTCAAAATACATGTTTAAAAAGTTACAGATTTTTTCCTTGACTCTTGACATAATTCGCTCCCTACTGAACAGCCCTGTTTTAAAAGTAGATCTGAAGGTTAATCTCCAGGGTTGACAGGTGTGTGTGTGTGTTTGGTGTCGTCTCAGGCCGTGGCTTTTATCCAGATGTGGAATAAACATCAGCTCATTTCAGCAGCTCGCTCTCATCTGCCGTTTGATTGGAGCCAGAAATCCTGCTCAACAGGTGCGTGAGGAGAGGAGGCTCAATCTGGAGGCCGCTTGAATAATGAGGAGAGCAGGTGTTACTCAGGCAGCAGTCTGGCAAAAATCATAATGCCCAGATTAATCTGCCTGACATCACACTCTCAAATCTGGCAACCCGTGTGTGTGTGAGGCTTGAATCGCAATTTACATAATTCTACATGTGAGAAGTACGTACGGTTCGAAGTTGGAAGTATGAAATAAGGCGCAAAACAAAGAGGAGTTTATCCAATCAGATTACTAAATTTTTTCT